>NW_028270188.1:28177926-28480957 GCF_037043375.1 Chiloscyllium plagiosum | reverse complement strand
ACTGAATTTGTGGAATCTGAGGGACAGGGTCTGAGAAGTTATTAGTGATAGACTTGGACAAGGCGTTTGGGAGGTTCACCTCGATGCTTAGATGATCTGAAAGATTGGTCAGCAATACAGAACAAGCATCAACATCCTCCCCGCTCTGCCACGATAAGAGTGATCTTATTCCATCTGCTCACTGTATATCTGTTATAACACCTACCCCCGAACAAGGCTCACACTCTATCTCCAAATAAGGCTCAAGCACGACCATTCTCACAATTGCATTCAGCACCTTCCCTCCCCCACTTTTTCTGTCACTGAGACAGTAGCCCCGCATACTAATAACACTGCATGGATACAACACTGTGGTCAGACTCCCTCCGGACACCTCACCATTACCCTCTCCAGCACTAATAGCAGGGTCACCCACTTCCACCATCATTGTTTCCCTCCTCTTCTCCCATTCCAGGAGAAACAGCCTGGAATTGGACAGCAAGTGCCACGCCGGGTGGTGGAGTGCGCGACATCCGTTCCCTCAGCAACCTATCCTGAACATGTGGGGAGCATCCTGGAAAGAGCTAGAGAGGACCAGGAGGCCTTGTGTGGAGATTCTGAAACATCCACGTACCACAAACTGAGTAAAGATCAATATTCAATAAAGAACAATTCTCAATTTAAACCCACTGTCAGTTCCAACCTCATCTCTCTCATTCGCAAAAGAACCTCATCTCTCTCATTCGCACACGATCCGCAGAAATACCATTGCACAGAGATGCAGGCATTGAAATACACAGAAATATTGGTAAACACCACAATATACTAACATGCACAATGCATACAAGGAGATAGGCATGCACACACATAGAGACACACAGAGACATATACAGTCACACACAAATAGACAGAAACACAGATGGAAACACACAGTCTGATACACATACAGGCAGACGTAGTCACAAAAATACACAGACACCAAGCACATGGACACACGCACACACACACACATACATATATATATATATATATATATACGCACACACAAAGACACAGACACTAGTGTCATTAAGGCATAAATAAATACGTTTTTGATTTATGAAGAGATCAAGGATTCTCTGGAGAAGGTAGGGTAGTGATGTTGAGGAACATATAAGAAATGATTGAATGGCATGTCAAAAATGATGGGCCAAATGGCCTAATTCGTGTGGTGTTATGCTATCAGTAATTCTCTTCCTGAGACAGCAGCAGAGGCTGTGTTTGATACATATTTGACTGGAAAGAGTCAGTGGTAATGTGGGACAGAGTGGGAGGGCGGAATGGTTTATGTCTATTCCTAGTTATTGTATCCTTATATACGAAAAGGGGCAGTGAGTTTATATGAGGTTAATACAGTTTTAATATAATTCGTCCCATAATGAAATAAGAATCTCCCTTTCCCTTTAATTTTGTGCTACGTGTGGTGTCTTCATCCTCAGGGAGCAATGAAGACTTGGTTATTGAAGATATTCAAAGCTGAGCTCGACTGATCTTTGCTGGACAAAAGAGTCAATGTTTATTGGGGACAGACAGGAGTCGAACAGTCAGGCACAATCGGATCAGACATAAGCACTCTGAATGGTGCAGCCGAATGGTCATCTGCCACCCCTATTCAATGTGTTGTTCCTTCAATCCAGCCCTCGATGCTGGTACAGAGAGAGACTGTTGTCCCTACCCTAAGTGCTGTTTCCTCAATCCACCACTCGAGTTTGTAACGGGGTAGGGGACCACCCCATTCAGCCACACACGATCGTTACAATGATTTGGGAGGAGACCATTCTGCCCCGCGAAGGAGTTACACAGGAACATAGAAAGAAGCAATTCAGCTCGTTGAGTATATCACGCAGCCCAGGAGGAGGCGATTCAACCCGCCTGAAATGCTGCAGAGGAACAGGGTTGCTGTCGCAGTAGAGATAAATGCATATATTTACAAAACTGTAACTAGTTTGGAATCAGAGATCACTGTGGGCTCATCAATGATCAATAATCTATGTCAAATATCTGGATGAAGGGACTGAATGGATCAAAGCTGAATTACCTTGTACACGAAGACTACCATTCAATATGTCATCAAGTGGAGGTAGTGAACCTGCATTGTTATATAGACAGGGAAAGTTAGTGAGCAAACCTTCACACCCCCGGAACCACTGGCGCACCCCCCCCCCCCTCCATCATAAGATTAGAAGTAGGCTGATCATTGAGGATCACACAATGTTCAGAACATTTTGTCCCTTCTCAGCTCCTGAACCAGTCTCTGTGTCCATGTGCAGCAAGACCTGGACAGCAGTCAGGTTTGTGCTGTTAAAGTGTCGGTAACATTCATGTAACAGCACGGCCCGACACTGCATATTTCCACAGTTAATAGAGGAGATCATTCAGCACTTCAAACTGGTTACATGGCTATATGGATGCCATTCAGCCCATCGAAACGACTGAACAAGAAGAGGTGCTGCCAAGTTCCCATGAAAAGGTGGGCTCTGGTCAGTGCATTGAGCTGTTAAACAGGAACAGACAGAGGCCAATCAGACACTTGATATTGTCCCATGGGAGCAGGAGGAGGCCATTCAGCCCGTCAAGACACTTATACAGAAAGAGGAGGGTGTCATTGATGCTTCAACCTGAAAAACCAATGGAGCCGAGAATGCTCTCATAGACGGCTCTATAAAGTTCCTCGTGGCTCCATTGCCTGTGGGACTCATGACACTTTAACATGTTTCACCAGTAGTGAGGAAGGAAGCCAAATCTTTTGTATGAAGTCTTAAAGAGGCATTCTATCTCTGAAGACAGATCCGTGTTCTCCATGGAGGTCAGAAGCTGATGCGAATTGTTAACTGTTTTAGCATGAAGGTATTGAGCCTCCTGTCGGGAGTATGGATTACATGACGTTCATAATGTGGGGAGAGATTAGTCAAAGACTGACCCTCTCTCACTCAATAGAAAAGGGGAGTGGCGTGGGGTGAGAGGGACGTTCCCAGAGGCTTTTAAACTATCGACAATCATGTAAACCTAGTAATAAACAAGCCACGGAATTTATCATCGTATCACTGTCTGTTTGGAATATAATGAGTGACTGTCCATCCCCTTAAGGTTCCATGCAATCACCACTTATTCCCTCAAAGCGTTACAGATTAATCCTCATGCACTCCCGATGGTACAATCATCCCAACAATTAGTCTGGTGAAACTCCTTTACACTCTTTCTGCAAAGAGGATTATTCCTTATAAAAGAGAGAAAATCTTCCCACAATACCCCAAATACTATCTCAACAACACTCTCAGGGTTGATCACAACAATTCTGTTCCCTTACTTAGCTGTCCCAGCTTGTTTTCTGTGCTGTAAAAAGCCATTACAACTCTCTACACTGCGAATGCTGTGGAATTTAGAAGTTCCTTACATCTGTACGTCAGCATCAATAATGTCACCACCAGAGGTGCCGATGGAGATGAATATCACTCTCGGAGGGAGACTCAATGAGAAAGACTTCACTCGAAACAGGGAATGGTCACCTACCTGAATGGAAATGACTTGCAGGGACATGGAAATCAAGCAGAGGAAGGTGCGATCTTTTCTTATGTTCTGCTCTCACGGGATGTGTGCAGCCCTGGTCAGACTAGTATGTTATGCTGATCGTGAACTGAGGTGCTAGTTCAGCTATTCCACAGGACAGTAGAGAGTAAAACACACCACAGTGGTGTTGCAGTCACACAGAGACCTGACCAGGGAAGGATGACCCATCGACTTCTCTACAAGACATGAGGCAAACAGATAGGCTTTGTTCAAAACAAGTGGTGATGATTTCATTTGTATTCCATCAACTTCCTTCATGAGACACCAAAAGATTATTATTCTGTGCCTCTCAATTATGAGTCAATGACTTGACCACCATGTACTGTCTGTCCATCTGACAGATTCTGTGGAGAGGACAAATTAACCATCTTAAGTACAAATATTGTGTGACGTAAGCATGTTCAGAAGAGACTTGAAACGGTTATATCTGGATTTACCAAAGGCACAAATGATGAATTATTCAGCAGTTGCACTGAGGCTGAGAAGGAGACTGAAATTTCCTGATAGTGGTCTTGGGCAGGATTGGTGAGTGGAGAGAATATGTAGAAATGCAAATCTGAATGGAGTAAAAAGATCATTGAGTTTAAAAACAGTGTGGTTTCTCCTCGCATATTGTTGAGTAAGTTGTGAATGGTAATTTGCTAGTTACAATTTGTAAGGAATAAAAATTTTGACTGTATCCGAAAATAATGACTTCCAAATTCTCAAATTTGAACGTGAACAGCAAATTAGTTCAACTCAGCTTAATGGTCAGATGGAATGACTTACCAGGAACATCAACTGTAGCGAGGATGGGATAACAACCACCTTGAATAATCCACAGGATATCTTCGACCCGTGATGCTAATGATATCCAAGGCTGAGAAAGGTAGTAAAGACCCCAGGATAAACTCCTGTCTGCTATTGTAATATTCCAGTCTAATGTTCTCAGATTCTGATCCATTAATGGAACATCCCAGTCTAATGTTCTCAGATTCTGATCTCTCCTCCCCGTCTCTCGAGCTAATGATCCCTATTAGTCCAGTCATTGATGCTGCCGCCCATACTGGGATAACACATTGAACTGAGTCCTTAATTAATAGAAGAGGCAAACCTTCCAGTGACACATCTCGGATCCACGGAGACTGACATCGATCACAGTCACTGAACAAATAGCTCCAGCCAACGCCTTTCAATTTAATATTGTTTTATTAAATTTTAAAAAATATAAACTTTCGCATTCTGGATGGGATTTGTGTGGGTGACTGACGGAACAAATCTTGAGGCTGGTAGATCAATTGAGTGTAACCATTCAATCTGCGTTGGATGTAGGAGAAATGCCATACGTTTGTAAGTACGTAAACATGCATCTCTGTTTATAAATGGAAACTTACATCCTGGAACTACTGACCAAGCATTATAATTTCAATATACATTGAGGCAATGTTTACAGTTCATGACCTGTGGGGAATGTGTGCCTGAGAAACATGGGGTTATAACAGACAAATGCCATGGATATGTTCACAGAGAATTGAACGTGACAAATGCAATTCAGATTGTTCTTCCAGTTTTGGAGAGAGGCGGATGAAGCCTGTGCTATTGATGTTATCGATGTTAGTGAACTGTGATGAAGTGTCATTTACTGGACTTCAATTACAGTGTGATTATGGCATTGTTGAGGAGACAGAAAACAGAGAGAATTGGGGGACATGGCAGTTCAGACTGGAGGGAGGGACAATAATATTCCCCAGTCATCAGAATTGGAATGTAACCCTTTATAACTCATATGAAGAACAGATTCAAGGATACATTTAAAGTGAGGAATGAGGAGTAAAATCCGTTTATTAAACACAAAATACAGGACAAAATGATTTTCTGTCCATACTAAACTATGGAAAGTACAAGGAGATAAGATACACTCATGATATTGAGCTACATAAATTGAAATGTGTATTACAAAACCACGGAAGTGGATGTACAATCTTTCTCAATCATTATTTCGGCCACAACTGAGATGATGATTTCCCCTCTGTCAGTGATCCACCTCATTGAGATTCTCTGGGGCAGTATCTCAGTATCAAGCAGGATTCTCAGTTCCTGCTGCTGTTCACCCAGTCTGTTTAAATTTAACCACGTTCTCACTGTAAAAAAAAAACTTGGCCTTTCGAACTCTGTTTAACTGTCAGCAACTCAGCTCTGTGATATTATTGAAGATAAATGCTCTGGGACCACAGTCAGTATCTGCACAGTGCTCACAAGGTATGGCACTAAATAAAGGCCTTGCAGACCGTGAGAATTTCTAAATAAAACTTCCATTTTCTGTCTGTGCCTGTCCATCTCCTCTGATGCTGTCTTCTAATCTGTCCAAATCACCCTCGTTTTGCATGCCTCCAATCACTCCCTGTTTCCCAATTGTGCAGTTGTACAGCTTGATGTTCGACTGGGACAAGACAACTATTATAAGACAAGCCAAACAGAGAACAGCCAGTGAATTCCTTGAGGCATGGCACTCATCCACAGATTTTATCAATAAACACATCGACCTGGACCCAAGGTATCGGCCACAGCAACGGACACCTGGAACTGACGACCGGAAGCAGCAGAGACAAACCACTACAAATGCCGGAGGAAACAACACAGACGGGCTTCACAGGAGGCTCACAAGCATCGAGGATGTCACTTGGACAGGGTACGAAACGTCTGCAACACAAATTCCCAGCTCGGCGAACAGAACCACAACAATGATCACCCGAGCAAGAAATATTTTCACAAACGTTGTGGCCACTTTGGAGAAATGGATAGAGCAGGGACAGGACTGATCTTTGGAGGGTCCGGGGTTGAGATGCTTCATTAAGAACAAGGAAGGTACTAAACGTGGCGGGGGGTGGTGTTATTAGACTAGATGGGATTGAGGTTCGTAAGGTGGAGATGTGAGCAAATCTAGAGTTTGTGAAAATAGATAAGTCCCCTTGGCCAGATGGGATGACTCCTAGGATTCTCTGAGAAGTTAGGGAGGAGGTTACACTACAATTGGTTCGAATCTTTACATCGCCATTGTTAACAGGAATAGTGCCAGAAGACTGGACTATAGCAAATGTTGTACCTTTGTGCAAGAAATGGAGAAGAGACAACCTTGGTAATTACATATCAGGCTTACTTTGGTTAAGGGTAAAGTGCTGGAAAGGATTATAAGAGATAGGATTTATTATCATCCAGAAAGAAATCATTTGATTAGGGATAGTCAACAAGTATTTGTGAAGGGTATGTTATGCTTCACAAATCTTACTGAGTTCATTAAGAAGGTGACCAAACAGGTGGATGAGGGTAAGGTGGGGTATAAGGATTTCAGTAAAACAATTGATAAGTCCCCTGTGTTAGGCTATTGCAGAAAATATGGAGAGTATTGTGTTGGAAAAGCAGAACAGATGAGGCAGCGTCCAAGGAGTACGAGAGTCGATGTTTCATTTGAAGCCATTCATCAGGAATCAGTGTTCTGGTCTCCAGCATCTGCAGTCTTCACTTTCTCCCAGCTCCTCGGATGCTGCCTGACCTGCTGTGCTTTTCCAGCACAACACTTTCGACTCTGATCTCAAACATCTGTAGTCCTTAATTTCTCCCAGAAAATACGGAGACGTGGAATTGAGGGCGATTTAGCGGTTTGGATCAGAAATTGGCTAGCTGAAAGAAGACAGAGGGTGGTAGTTGATGGGGAATGTTCATCCTCGAGTTCAGTCGCTAGTGGTATTCTGCGAGGATCTGCTTTGGGGCGACTGTTGTTTGTCCTTTTGAAAATGACCTTAATGAGGGAATGGAAGAATGAGTTAGTAAATTTACAGTTCACAGTAAGGTCGGTGGAAATATGGGTAGTGCTGAAGAATGTTTCAGGTACTGAGCTGTAATGTTCTGTGTTCATGGGCCTACATTGGGCTGAAAAGCTTCCTTCTGTGATGTAACAATTGTGAGGTACTCTGACCCACAATAAAAGTTTTAGGTGCCTGGAGAGACAAGCTGGTCCAGTAAAGGATACACATTGCACTGGCATTCATCATCTCTTCCTGTTCTCTGATACGCAGCGGCCTCAAAATATCTGCCCAAACAAAATAGATTGATTCAATTTCACGCAGTCAAGAGGACGTTCACCCGATTGCCATCAGAGATTTAATGAATAATAAGATTTCAGAATAACACAAATAAAAAAAAATATCACAGCAGCATAACCATTGGCAGCAGAGCAAAACTTACAGTTTTAAAGAATTTCAAGTTCAACATTTTGTCCAATTTTGGTCACCTTGCCATGGGAAGGATGGTCTTAAACTGGAACCTTATAAGGATGTTGCCAGGACTCAAGGGTCTGAGTCATAAGGAGAGGTTGGATAAGCTGGGACATTTCTCTTTAGAGCGCAGGAGACTGAGGGGCGGCATGAAATGCTTCGAGAGGCTAGTCATGGCCTACATCAGTTCCATTCTCCAAGCCTGCCACGATCCCCTACAATTTTCCTACCAGTGGAATGGGTCCAGAATGTGTGCTATATCCCTGGAACATCTGGACAACAAGGATACCTACGTCAGATTCCTGCTCATTGAGAATAGGTTCTCCTTCAACACAATTATTCCTTTCAGACTGATCACCAAACTCCCTGACCTTAGTCTTGGCTCCGCCCGCTGAAGTTGGATCCTCAGCTTTCTGACCCACAGTACACAATCAGTGAAAATAGGTAAGTGTTTCTCTTCCATGATAACATTCAACACTGAAATCCCAAAGGATGTGTCCTCAGCCCCCTATTATACTCCCTGTACACCCACGACTGTATTGCCAAATTTTGAATGAACTACATCTACATGTTCACTGATGACACAATCATAGTAGGACAGATATGTCATGATGACAAGTCAAAATAAAGAATGGAAATAGAGGACTTTGTGTTGTGCTGCACTGAGACCAATTTCTCTTTCAACATCGGCAGAATTAACCAACTGATCAATGACTGCAGAAAGAAAGGAGGAGAACATGCCCCCATCTACATCAATGGAACTGAAGTCGAAATAGTGGACTGCATGAAGTTCCTCGGAGTTACGATAACCGACATCCTGTCCTGGACTTCCCAGTTAGATGTGACAGTCGAGATGGCACAACAACGCCTCTTCGTTCTCCCGCAGCTCAGAACATTTGGCATGCACACAAGGATCCAGACCAATTACTACAAATGCACCCCTGAGAGCAAACCATCTGAGTGCATAATGGCCTGGTGTGGCAACAGCCCAGCCCAGAACACTTGGAGAAATGACAGAAGGTTGTGTGCACAGCCCATGACATGAAGGGAGCCAACCTCCCATCCATTGACTCCATTTACATGGCTCTCTGCCGTGGAAAGACTGGCAACCAAGGACACATCGCACAGGATCACCTACAATCTCTTCCATCAGGCAGACTGTTCAGAAGCTTAAACACACAAACCAGCGGCTCATGAACAGTATCTTCCCAACCATTGGCAAACTGAGGAATGGAATCTCTGACTTCAAATAGTGCTGATCTTAATCACGTTGATCTTGCCGATTGCATGCGATTTGTGGTGTAGCCTGTATACAACAGTCTGTTTTTAGTTTACCCTCTGATCTGTATTTCCTTGCTTATTGTCGGAGCGAGATTCCCCAGCTAGGGACAAAGACTCTGGAGGCAGACAGGGCACAGGCAGGGAGTGGACATTAATTCAAGCAAAAACTGTTTATTGCAGGGAGAGTACCAAAGGATCTTCCACAAATCTGGCTTTGACATGAGAAGGCAATGGTTTCCTTAATCCTCAGCTCAGATCAGAAGAGGGTCGCTGCTCCCAGTTACCTGGAGCTATGGGGTGGTGAGTATCTCCTGGTTTTCAACTGGTGGAAGGCGGTCTTTACCAGTCACCTCAGAGGGTTCGTCGTTTCCTGTTTGGGAGGTTCTGCCCTCCTTTCTCCCGGCAGCGCTCTATCTCTTCTTCTGATGATGACCCTCCCCAGCCCATATTTGATTGTCTTAGATTACTTACAGTGTGGAAACAGGCCCTTCAGCCCAACAAGTCCACAACGACCCGCCGAAGCGCAACCCAACCAGACCCATCCCCCTACATGTTACCCCTTCAACTAACACAACGGGCAATTTAGCATGGCCAATTCACCTAACCTGCAAATTTTTAGATTGTGGGAGGAAACCGGAGCACCCGGAGGAAACCCACGCAGACACGGGGAGAATGTGCAAATTCCACACAGAGAGTCGCTGAGGCGGGAATTGAACACTGGTCGCTGGCGCTGTGAGGCAGCAGTGCATCTCCACTGTGCCATCGTGCTGCCCATCTTCACCATACGAAGAGCTGCCTGTATCCAAACGTGCAGCTACCGTTTACCCCTTTGCTAGGAGGTTTTGGTGGCCTGGCGCGTTTTCCTCCTCCTGTTTTTTTATAGGAATCCGATTCTCTGCCTCCTTGGTTCCCTCCTCCTCCATTGCCTCCGTCTGTCCTATTGGAGCTTGGATCAGCTGCTGTACCTGCCTGATGGCTGCTGTCTGCTCCGCTCCAGCCTGTCCTTCCTTCTGGGTGTCACCAAACACCGTTCCCTTGCTGGTTTTTGGTGCCTTGCTTATCTTTTGCCGTCCATCTCTGGCCATCTATGCATAGGTGGCAGACGCTCTTCTTGGGCAGGGGCCTTGTACACGTGATTTGCCTCTCTACACAAATTACAGTTCTTGGCCACTTTGCATTCCTTGGTAAGCTGACCTTCCTGCTTACAGTTCTGACAGGTAGTGACCTTACAGTCAGCCACAATGTGGCCTGACCTCCCGCAGGTTTGGCAGTTTTGGCTGCACTCCGTATGTCAGGTACCCTCTGCACCCTCCGATTGCAAAGCTGGAGGGTGGGTAGAGGATGTTCCCATGGCATCGACCCTCAGGGTTACCCTGACCTGCCGCATGCTGGTCCAGATTCTGAAAGGGTCCACCACATCAGTGCTTTCTGCCTCAACCTGGATGTATCTACTCAGGAAGGCGAGGACATCAACTGGTGGAACGTGGGGCCTGTATATTTGAATCGCATTAACATGACTGCTCTTTGGAGGACGCACACACAACAGCTGACGAGATGGAGAACAGAGGCTCCCCTTCCTTCACCTTGAAGACCTTCAGGAGCTGCTCGCACTGCTTCACGCTGCTCAAGGTCACATCGAAATAGCCTGCTCCAGGAAAATCCTACATCCAGCACACATTTTTTTTAATTTCAAAAATATACTTTTTTCATAACATAATTTAATGATCTGTACAGTTTGCCATGCCATACATGCGTTAACATTTACATACAGTTATCAGAGATTTATCATTTTTATACACAGGTCTGTACATTTAACAAACATATGTCCATATATTTAGCTGAGGCGTCACCAGAGCCCAAATGACTGTGTGGGCCCCCTGTTGTTCTGAGGCAGGCAAATGTGACACGGTGGTCTTTCCCCACCGCACCTTGGCGGCAGCTGCCCCAAGCTTCAGCGCATCCCTCAACACGTAGTCCTGGACTTTGGAATGTGCCAGTCCGAAACACTCAGTCGGGGTCAACTCCTTCAGCTGGAAGATCAACAGGTTTCGGACCACCCAGAGAGCGTCCTTCACCGAGTTGATGATCCTTCAGGCACAGTTGATGTTTGTCTCGGTGTCCGTCCCGAGGAACAGCCCATAGTGCACAGAGTTCCCGTGTTACGGCGCTGCTCGGGACGAAGCTCGACAAACACCACTGAGACTTCTCAAGACTTTTTCTGCGTAGGTACATTCCAGAAGGTGCGTGACAGTCTCGTTCCCTCCCCCCGCGGCTTCTTCAAACCCACAGCAGAACAAAGTCTTCTTCACAAATGCCATCCGATCGGCATGTGTATGATCCTCCACCTTCTTCACAGTCACCTTGACTGTGTTGCGAATGCCCTGGCCTGGGCTGCGGCCTGCTGCTGAGGCCATAGCTCCTAGCTTGGCTGGTTCCTGAATTGGCGTTAAGCCGAAGCCAGCATGAAGATCCACCAAGAGCAGGACAGCACAACCAAACCTCCACCGTCCAATCACGATCCAGCGATGATCTCGACGAGCTCTGATGACTCGCAACTCGACACCCGTCCTGATCTGAACAGACACTTGATCTTGACCAAAGGGACTCTAATAAAAATCTTTCTGATAATCCAAGTTTAGTTCCTCTATTGCTTTCCCTTATTTAATCTACCAGTCAGTTTCTCTAATATGTTTCGCATTTCATCAATGTGTGTTGAATTTTTTTTATGCTCATATATTTCAGTTCCAATAATTTTCCCAAATTAGTTTATTTACTAATTTCATACTATATACATTTCTCCTCAGTCTCAGGTTTTCTCCTGTGGTTGGGAAGGCTTTGTTTATGCTTTTTTCTGTGAAGACAGAAGTGAAGTAGTTGATTCATGTTTTTCTGTTCTCCATTCACCATTCCCTGGTTTCGGACTGTAAGGAAGCTGACACTTTGGCTGGAAAGAGCAGCTGTTGTCTAATCACCCTGTCCATGTCTCTTGTAATCTTAAACCTGAATTACTTACCCACTCAACATTCTCTGCTCCAAGGGAAACAACTCGAGCTTATCCAGCCCCTCTCCACAGCTCATATGTCCCATCCCAGGTATCATCCCAGTGAATCTCCTCTTCAGCTCATCCATTACAATCACATCTTTCCTGTAATATGGCTACGAGAACTGCACACAGTATTTAATTTGGCCTTACCAAAGTGCTATATACCTCTTATAATCTGTTAGTCAATGAACAAAGGCTATATCGACGGTCCTGCTTAGCTCATCAATGATCATATCCAGTCACGTTTGGGGTCTTCTCACAGCAGAGAGCGGCGCGAGCTGGGTGGAAGTAAGGTTGGAGCGCAGAGCTGGTCGGGAAGGTAAGTGACTGATATATAAAGAACTTACCTCGACGCCAACAGTCTTCTCACAGCAGAGAGCGGCGCGAGCTGGGCGGAAGTGAGGTTGGAGCGCAGAGCTGGTCGGGAAGGTAAGTGACTGATATTTGAGTGGGTGTGTTCTAGATCCCAGGCCCTACATAGTAGGGACTCCCTCCCATCTTCCTCCTCTAACCTAATTTTAAAGTCCACAGGTAAGCTCCTCAGTGTTCTTGTTTTCGGAGACGAGGTGTAGAGTAATGGCAGCGCAGGCAGTGGAATGTTCCTCCTGCAGGATGTTCGAGGTAGGGGTGACCAACGATACTCCTGCCGACTTCATCTGCAGGAAATGCAGTCAGATCCTGCTCCTCACAGAACGGGTTAGGGAACTGGAACTGGAGTTGGATGAACTGAGGATTATTCGAGAGGCTGAGAGGGTGATAGATAGAAGTTACAGGGACAGAGCTACGCCAGAGAACAGAGGTAGCTGGGTAACAGTGAGAGGTGGGAAGGGGCGGAAGCAGGCGGTGCAGGGATCCCCTGTGGTCGTTCCCCTAAACAATAGGTATACCGCTTTGGATACTGTTGGGGTAGCAGGGGTAAGCTGCTGTGACCGGGTCTGTGGCGCGAGGTCTGGCTCTGAGACTCAGAAGGGAAAGGGGAAGAGGAGGAGAGCGCTAGTTATAGGAGACTCTCTAGTTAGAGGGACGGACAGGGGGGTTCTGTGGACATGGGCGAGACTCTCGGATGGTTTGTTGCCTCCCGGGTGCTAGGGTCCGAGACGTCTCGGACCGTGTCTTCAGAATCCTTAAGGGGGAGGGTGTGCAGCCAGAAGTCGTGGTGCACGTTGGCACCAACGACATCGGTAGGAAGAGGTGGGGAGGTCATTCAAGAGCTCAGGGAGTTAGGCTGGAAGCTAAAAGCTAGGACAGACAGAGTCGTCATCTCTGGGTTGTTGCCGGTGCCACGTGACAGTGAGGCAAGGAATAGGGAGAGAGTGCAGTTGAACACGTGGCTGCAAGAATGATGTCGGAGGGAGGGCTTCAGGTATTTGGACAATTGGACTGCATTCTGGGGAAGGTGGGACCTGTACAAGCAGGACGGGTTGCACCTGAACCAGAAGGGCACCAATATCCTGGGGGGTAGGTTTGCTAGCACTCTTCATGGGGGGAATACTTGCGGGCACAGAGATGGGTTCAAGTGCGTATACTTCAACGCAAGGAGTATCAGAAATAAGGTGGGTGAACTTAAGGCGTGGATTGGTACCTGGGACTACGAGATTGTGGTCGTCACAGAAACGTGGATAGAAGAGGGACAGGAATGGTTGTTGGAGGTTCCTGGTTGCAGATGTTTCAGTAAGATTAGGGAGGGTGGTAAAAAAGGAGGAGGGGTGGCATTGCTAATTAGAAATGGTATAACGGCTGCAGAAAGGCAGTTCGAGGGGGATCTGCCTTTGGAGGTAGTATGGGCTGAAGTCAGAAATAGGAAAGGTGCAGTCACCTTGTTGGGTGTTTACTATAGACCCCCCAATAGCAGCAGAGATGTGGAGAAACAGATTGGGAAACAGATTTTGGAAAGGAGCAGAAGCCACAGGGAAGTAGTCATGGGCGATTTCAACTTCCCAAATATTGATTGGAAGCTCTTTAGATCAAGTAGATTGGATGGGGCGGTGTTTGTGCAGTGTGTCCAGGAAGCTTTTCTAACTCAGTATGTCGATTGTCCGACCAGAGGGGAGGCCATATTGGATTTGGCACTCGGTAATGAACAGGGACAAGTGATGGGCTTGTTAGTGGGTGAACATTTTGGTGATGGTGACCACAAATCTGTGACTTTCACCTTGGTTATGGAGAGAGGTAGGTGCGTGCAACAGGGTAGGTTTTACAATTGGGGGATGGGTAATTACGATGCTGTAAGACAGGATCTGAGGAGCATAAGTTGGGAGCATAGGCTGTCGGGGAAGAATGTCCTGGAAACGTGGAACTTTTTCAAGGAACAGATACGACGTGTCCTTGATATGTATGTACCTGTCTGGCAGAAAAGAAATGGACGTGTGAGGGAACCTTGGTTGACGAGGGAGGTTGCATGCCTCATTCCTGAAGAAGGGCCTGTGCCCGAAACGTCGAATCTCCTGTTCCCTGGATGCTGCCTGACCTGCTGTGCTGTTCCAGCAATAAAGTTTCAACTTTGCTCTCCAGCATCTGCAGACCTCACTTTCTCCTCCAGGTTGAATGTCTTGTAAAGATGAAGAAGGAGGCTTAGATAAGGTTGAGGAAACAGGATTCAGACAGAGCTGGGGAGGGATACAGGATAGCCAGAAGGGACCTGAAGAAAGGGATTAGGAGAGTTAACAGAGGGCTTGAAAAATCTTTGGCGGATAGGATTAAGGATAACCCAAAGGTATTTTATGCGTATGTGAGAAACATGAGAATGACGAGAACGAGGGTATGTCCAATCAAGGACAGTAGTGGGAGACTGTGTATTGAGTCGGAAGAGATAGGAGAGGTCTTGAATGAATACTTTTCTTCAGTATTTGCGAACGAGAGGGAATGTATTGTTGAAGAGGAGAGTGTGAAACGGACTGGTAAGCTACAGGAGATACTTGTTAGAAAGGAAGATGTGTTGGACATTCTGAACAACTTGAGGATAGACAAGTCCCCCGGGCCTGACGGGATATATCCTAGGATTATGTGGGAAGCAAGAGAGGAAATTGCAGTACCGTTGGCAATGATTTTTTCGTCTTCACTGTCAAAGGGGGTGGTACCAGGGGACTGGAGAGTGGCGAATGTTGTGCCCCTGTTCAAAAAACGGAATAGGGATAACCCCGGAAATTATAGGCCAGTTAGTCTTACTTCGGTGGTAGGCAAAGTAATGGAAAGGGTACTGAGGGATAGGATTTATGAGTATCTGGAAAGACACTGCTTGATTAGGGACAGCCAGCACGGATTTGTGAAGGGTAGGTCTTGCCTTACAAGTCTTCTTGAATTCTTTGAGGAGGTGACCAAGCATGTGGATGAAGGTAGAGCAGTGGATGTAGTATACATGGATTTTAGTCAGGCATTTGATAAGGTTCCCCATGGTAGGCTTATGCGGAAAGTCAGGAGGCATGGGATAGAAGAAAATTTGGCCAATTGGATAGAAAACCGCCTAACCGGTCGAAGTCAGAGAGTGGTGGTAGATGGCAAATATTCAACCTGGAGCCCAGTTACAAGTGGAGTTCCGCAGGGATCAGTTCTGGGTCCTCTGCTGTTTGTAATTTTTATTAATGACTTGGATGAGGGAGTCGAAGGGTGGGTCAGTAACTTTGCAGATGATACAAAGATTGGTGGAATTGTGGATAGTCAGGAGGGCTGTTGTCGGCTGCAAAGAGACTTAGATATGATGCAGAGCTGGTCTGAGGAGTGGCAAATGGAGTTCAATCCTGCCAAGTGTGAGGTCGTCCATTTTGCAAAGACAATTAAGAATGTAGAATACAGGGTTAACGGTAGGGTTCTTAGTGAGGTGGAGGAGCAGAGGGATCTTGGGGTCTATATTCATAGATCTTTGAAAGTTGCCACTCAGGTGGATAGAGCTTGTAAGAAGGCCTATTGTGTATTAACGTTCATTAGCAGAGGGATTGAATTTAAGAGTCGTGAAGTGATGTAGCAACTGTACAGGACTTTGGTTAGGCCACGAGTACTGTGTTGCAGTTCTGGTCGCCTCACTTTAGGAAAGATGTGGAAGCTTGGGAGAGGGTGCAAAGAAGATTTAACAGGATGTTGCCTGGAATGGAGAATAGGTCGTACGAGGATCGGTTGAGAGTGCTAGGCCTTTTCTCGTTGGAACGGCGAAGGATGAGGGGTGACTTGATAGAGGTTTATAAGATGATCAGAGGAATAGATAGAGTAGACAGTCAGAAACTTTTTCCCCGGGTACAGCAGAGTGTTACAAGGGGACATAAATTTAAGGTGAAGGGTGGAAGGTATAGGGGAGATGTCAGGGGTGGGTTCATTACCCAGAGAGTCGTGGAGGCATGGAATGCGCTGCCTGTGGGAGTGGTCGAGTCAGAATCTTTGGTGACGTTTAAGCGGCAATTGGATAGGTACATGGATGGGTGCTTAAGCTAGGACAAATGTTCGGCACAACATCGTGGGCCCAAGGGCCTGTGCTGTATTGTTCTATGTTCTATCTCTCTGTCCCCCCTCTCTGTCCCCCTCTTTCTCTGTGTCACCCTTCTCTCTGTCGCCCCTCTCTGACCACCTCTCTCTCTGTCCCCCTCCCTTCCCCATCTCACTCCCCATCTCTCTCCCAACTCTCTCTGTTTCCTCTCTAGCTGTCCCTCTCCTTCTGTCCCTTCTCTCTCTCCACCTCTCTCTCCCCACTTTGTCTTTCAACCCTCTCTCTCCCACTCTCTCTCTCACTCTCACTCTCCCTCTCACTGTCCCCTCTCTCTGTCCCACCTCTCTCTGTTCCCACTCTCTCTGTCCCCCGCTCTCTGTCCCCCTCATTCTGTCCCCCTCGCTCTGACCCTCTCTCTGTCCCTAACTCTGTCCCCAACTCTCTGACCTCCTCTCTCTCTGACCCCTCTCTCTCTGTCCCTCTCCCTATGTCCCTACTCGGTCTCCCCTCCCTCTTCCTGTTCCCCTCACTGTGCCACCATCACTGTCCACCCACTCTCTGTCCCCCTTTCTCTGTCGCCTCTCCCTCTGTCCCCCACCCTCTCTGTCCTCCCTCTCTCTGGCCCCCTTCTCAATGTCCCCATCACTCTGTCCCCCTCTCTCTCTTTTTACCCTCTCTCTGTCGCTCCTCTCTGTCTCGCCTCTCTCTGTCCCCTCTCTCTGTCCCCCCGCTCTCTGTCCCCCTATCTCTGTCT
Organism: Chiloscyllium plagiosum; assembly: GCF_037043375.1. Taxonomy (NCBI): domain Eukaryota; kingdom Metazoa; phylum Chordata; class Chondrichthyes; order Orectolobiformes; family Hemiscylliidae; genus Chiloscyllium; species Chiloscyllium plagiosum. The sequence continues at coordinate 28,463,633 of NW_028270188.1, read as the reverse complement.
GCCCTCTCTCTCACGCCCCACTCTCTCTCCACCTCTCTCTGGCCCCCTCTCTGTCCGCCCTCTCTCTCATGCCCCACTCTCTCTCCCCCTCTCTCTGCCCCCCGTTCTCTCCCCATCTCTCTCCCCCATCTCTCTGTTCATCCCCTCTCTCTGTCCCTTCTCTCTCCCCCTCACTCTCCCCCTCTGTCTTTCAACCCTCTCTCTCCACCCTCTTTCCCCTCTCACTCCACCTCTATCTGTCCTCCTATTCTCTGTCCCCCGCTCTCTGTCCCCCTCGCTTAGTCCCACTCGCTGTGACCCTCTTTCTCTGTTCCCCACTCTCTGTCCCCAATCTCTGACCCCCCTCTGTCCCTCTCTCTCTCTGTCCCTCTCTCTCTGTGCCCCTCTTTGTGTCATTGTCTTTGTTCCCCGACTCTCTGTCCCCCCTCATTCTGACGCCCCGTCTCTGTCTCCCCTCTCTCTGTCCCCATCTCTTTCCCCCTCTCTCTGACCCCCACACTCTCTGTCCTCTCTCTCTCTATCACCCCTCTTTATGTCCCCATCTCTCTGTCCGGCTCTCTCTTCCCCACCCCCCGTCCACCTCTCTCTGCCCACCCTCTCTGCCCCCCTCTCTCTGTCTTCCCTCTCTCTGTCTCCCCTCTCTCTGTCCCTCTCTCTCTTTCCCCCCTCTCTGCCCCCCGCTCTCTGTCCCCCCTCTCTCTGTACTCTGCTCTCTGTTCCCCTCCCTCTGTCACCCACTCTTTGTCCCCCTCACTCTCCCCGTACTCTCTGCACCCCTCTCTCTGTCTCCTCTCTCTGTACCTCTCTCGCTGCCCCCCTCAGTCCCCAATCTGTCCCCAATCTGTCCGCCCTCTCTCCCTTCCCGCTCTCTCTTCCCGCGCTCTCTCTCCGCCTCTCACTGTCCCCCTCTCTCTGTCCCCCTCTCTCTGTCAACCCGCTCTGTCCTCCCCTCTCTGTCGCCCTCTCACTGTCACCTTCTCTCGGTCCACCTCTCTCTGTCCCCCACTATCTGTCCACCCTCTCTGTGTTCCCCCTCTCTGGGCCCCCCTCTCACTGTCCGCCCTATCACTGCTCCCCCCATTTTTTCCATCCACTCTCTGTCCCACACTCTTTGATGCCACTCCCTCGGTTTCCGCTCTCTATGTCTCTCTCTCTCTCTGTCCCCCCTCTCTCTGACCCACGACACTCTGTTCCCCTGCTCTCTGTCCCCCTCTCTCTGTCCCCATCGCCCTGTCCGACTCTCTCTGCCCCCTCTCTGTCCACCTCTCTCTGCCCACCCTCTCTGTCCCCATCTCTCTGTCCGCACTCCCTCTGTCCCCCCTCTCTGTCCCCCTCTCTCTGTGCCCCACTGTCTGTCCGACCTTTCTCGCACCCCCCACTCTCTGGACCCCTCTCTCTCTGTCCCTTCTCTCTCTCTCCCCCTCTGTCTTTCACTTCTCTCTGTCCTCCTCTCCTACCCTTTCACTCCTCCTCTCTCTGGCTCCCCCTCTCTGTCCCTCTCTCTCTGTCCCCCTCTCTCTGTCACCCTCTCTGTGCCCCCGTCTCTGCCCCCACCGGCTCTCTCTCTCTCCCCTCTCTCTGCTCCCCTCTCTCTGTCTCCCTCTCTCTGTCCCCTCTCTCTCTATCACCCCTCTCTATGTCCCCATCTTTCTTTCTGGCTCTCTTTGCTCCACCCCCCTGTCCACCTCTCTCTTCCCACCCTCTCTGTTCCCCTCGCTCTGTCTCCCCTCTGTCCCCAATTCTCTGTTCCCCCCTGTCTGTACCCCTCTCTCTGTCCCCCACCCTCTCTGTCCTCCCTCTCTCTCGCCCCTTCTCTATGTCCCCATCTCTCTGACCACCTCTCTCTGCCCACTCTCCCTGTCCACCTCTATCTGTCCCCCCACCCCCGTCCCTTCTCTCTGTCCCCATCTCTCTGTCCCCCTCTCTGTCCCCTCTCTCTCTCTATCCACGCTCTCTCTGTCGCCCCTCTCTGTCCGTCCTCTCTCTCAACACCACTCTCTGTTCCCCTCTCTCTGTCCCCCTCTCTCTGTCCCCCTCTCTCTGTCCCGCCTCTCTCTGTCCCCTTCTCTCTGTCCTCCTATGTCTGACTCCCTTTCTCTGTCCCTCCTCTCTCTCTGCCCCCTCTATCTCGCCATCTCACTCCCCATCTCTCTCCCCATCTCTGTTACCCACTCTCTGTCCCTCTCTCTCTGTCCCTTCTCGCTCTCCCACTCACTCTCCCCCTCTGTCTTTCACCCCTCTCTCTCCCCCTCTTTCCCCCTCCCTCTGTCCCCCTCCCTCTGTCCCCTTCTCTCTGTCCCCCTCTCTCTCTGTCCCCCTCTCTCTCTGTCCCCCCTTTCTCTGTCCCTCGCTCTCTGTCCCCGTCGCTATGTCCCTCTCGCTGTGACCCTCTCTCTCTGTCACCCACTCTCTGTCCCCAATCTCTGACCACCGCTCTCTCTGTCCATCTCTCTCTCTGACGCCCCTCTCTCTGTGTCCCTGTCTCTGTCCCCCACCCTCTCTGTCCTCTCTCTCTCTATCACCCCTCTTTATGTCCCTCTCTCTCTGTCCGACTGTCTCTGCCCCACCCCCCGTCCACCTCTCTCTGCACACCCTCTTTATCCCCCTCTCTCTGCCCCCCTCTCTCTGTCCCACCACTCTCTGTTCCCCCGCTCTCTGTCCCCCTCTCTCTGGCCCCCATCCTCTCTGTCCTCCCACTCTCTGTCCCCCCTCTCTATGTCCCCATCGCTCTGTCCTGCTCTTTCTGCCCCCCCTCTGTCCACCTCTCTCTGCCCACTCTCTCTGTCCCCCTCTCTCTGTCAGCACTCACTCTGTCGCCCCTCTGTCTGTCCCCCTCTCTCCGTACGCTTTCCTCTGTCCCCCTCTCTCTGTCCCCCCCCCCCCGTCCTCAATTCTCTGTCCCCATCTTTCAGTCCCCATCTCTCTGTCCATTTTCTCTGTCCTCCTCTCTCTCTGTGTCCCCTTCTCTCTGTCGCCCCTCTCTGTCCACCCCTCTCTCTGTGCCCACTCTCTCTGTCCCACTGTTTCTGTCTCCCTTTCTATGTGCCCCACTCTCTGTCCGCCCTCTCTCGCACGCCCAAGTCTCTGGACCCCTCTCTGTCCCCCTCTCTCTGTCCCCCTCTAGCTGTCGGTCCTATCTCTGTCCCCTATCTCTGTTCCCCCTTTCTCTGACTCTATTCTCTCTCTGCCCCCTCTCTCTCCCCATCTCACTCCCCACTTTCTCTGTTTCCCCTCTGTCTGTCCCTTTCCCTCTGTCCCTACTCTCTCTCCCCTCAATCTCCCCACTCTGTCTCTCGCCTCTCTCTCTCCCACTGTCTCTCCCCCCTCACTCTCCCTCTCACTGTCCCCTCTCTCTGTCCCCACTCGCTCTCTGTCTCCGCTCTCTGTCCCACTCTCTCTGTCCCCCGCGCTCTGACCCTCTCTCTGTCCCACGCTCTCTGTCCCCAACTCTCTGACCCCTCTCTCTGTTCCCTCCCTTTCTCGGTTCCGCTCACTATGCTGCCGTCCCTGTCCACCCACTCTCTGTCCCCCCTCTCTCTGCCGCCCCTCTCTCACTGTAGCCCCCTCTCTGTCCCCCTGTCTCTGTTCCCCACCCTCTCTGCCCTCCCTTTCTCTGGCCCCCTTCTATATCTCCCCATCTCTCTGTCCGGCTCTCTCTGCCCCCCTCTCTATCCAACTTGCTCTGCCCCCTCTTTCTGTCCCTCTCTCGTTCCCCCATCTCTCTCTGTCCCCCTTTCTCTGCGCCTCGTCTCTCTGTCCCTATCTCTCTGTCCCCACTCGCTGTCCCCTCCCTCTCTCTGTTCTCCTCACTGTGCCACCGTCACTGTCCACCCACATTCTGTCCGCACTCTCTCTGTACCCCCCTCTCTGTCGGCCTCTCTCTCTCCCCCACCCTCTCTGTCATTCCTCTCTCTGGCCCCGTTCTCTATATCCCCATCTCTCTGTCCGGCTCTCTCTGCCCCCCGAATCCACCTCTCCCTGCCCCCTCTCCCTGCCCCCTCTCTCTGCCCCCCTCTCTCTGCCCCCCTCTCTCTGTCCCCCTCTCTCTGTCCCCCTCTCTCTGTCACCCTCTCTCTGTCACCCTCTCTTTTTCACCCTCTCTTTGTCACCCTCTCTCTGACGACCCTCTCTCTGTACACCCCGTCCACCTCTCACTGTCCCGCCTCGCTCTGTCCCCTTCTCTCTGTCCCCCCATGTCGGATCCACTTTCGCTGTCCCTCCTCTCTCTCTGCCCCCTCTCTCCCCATTTCACTCCAAATCTCTCTCCCCCCTCTCTCTGTTCCCCACTCCCTGTCTCCCTCTCTCTGTCCCTTTCCCTCTCTGTCCTCTCTCCCTCTATCATCCCTCTCTATGTCCCCATCTCTCTTTCTGACTCTCTCTGCCCCACACCCCCCGTCCACCTCTCTCTGCCCACCCTCTCTGTCCCCCTCTCTCTGTCTCCCATTTCTCTTGCCCCCGTCCCCATCTCTCTGTCTCCCTCTCTTTCCCCCTCTCTCTGTCACCCACTCTCTGGCCCCCTCACTGGCCCCCACTCTCTGTACCCCATCTCTCTTGTTTCCTCTCTCTATACACCTCTCACTGCCCCTCTCATTCCACCATCTGTCCCCACAATCTGTCCGCCCCCTCTCTCTTCCCGCGCTCTCTTCCCGTGCTCTCTGTTCGCCTCTCTCTGTCCCCCTCTCTCTGTCCCCCTCTCTCTGTACCCCTCTCTCTCTGTCACCCCTCACTCAGTCCCCCGCTCTCTGTCGCCCTCTATCTGTCCGCCTCCCTGGCACCCCTCTCTGTCCCCCTCTCTCTCTGTCCCCCACTCTGTCCCCCTCTCTCTGTCCCCCGTACTCTGTCCGCCCTCTCTCTGTCCCCCTCTCTCTGTCCCCACTCTCTTTGTCCCCCTCTCACTGTCCCCCACTCTCTGACCCCGATCTCTGTCCCCCTCTCACTGTCCACCTCTCTCTGTCCCCCTTTCAAACTCCCCTGTCTCTCCGCACCCCCCCTCTCTCTGTACCTACTCTCTCTGTTCCCCCCTCTCTGTGTTCTTCACTCTCTATCCCCCTCTCTCTGTCCAACTCTCTCGGTCCCCCACACTCAGACTACCCACTCTCTGTACCCCCCCCCCCTCTGTCCCCCTCACTCTGTCCACTCACTCTTTGGCCCCCACTCTCTGACGCCGCTCTCTCTGTCTCACTCTCTCTTTCCCCCACTCTCTGACCCCCTCTGACTGTCCCACTCTCTCTGTCCCCTTCCCTCTGCCCCTTCTCTCTATCCCCCTCTCTCTGTCTCCCCTGTCTCTGTCCTCCCTCTCTCTCTGTCCCCCCTTTCTCTGTCCCCCACTCTCTGTCCCCCACTCTCTGTCCCGCTCGCTGTGACCCTCTCTCTCCGTCCCCCACTCTCTGTCCCCAACTCTCTGACCCACCTCTCTCTGTCCCTCTCTCTCTGCCCCGCTCTCTCTTGCCCCCTCTCTGTGCCCCCGACTCTGTCCCCCAACTCTCTGTCCCTGCTCTCTCTGTCCCCCCTCTCTCTGTCCCCCCTTCTCTGTCCTCTCTCTCTCGGTGCCCCCTCTCTATGTCCCCATCTCTCTGCCCGACTCTCTCTGCACCCCCTTCTGTCCACATCTCTCTACCCACCATCACTGACCTCCCACTCTCTGTAGCCCCCTCTTTGTCTCCTCTCTCTGTACCCCTCTCACTGTCTTCCCCTTAGCCCCCCCTCAGTCCCCCTTCAGTCCTCCTCTCTCTCTGACCCCGCTCTCTCTGTCCCTTTCTCTCTGTCCTCTTACTCTCTGTCCCCTCTCTCTGACCCCCTCTCTCTGTGCCCCATCTCTCCGTACACCCTCTCTGATCCCCCACTCTCTGTTCCCATCTCTCTGTCTCCCGCTCTCTGTCCCCTCTCTCTGTCCCCCTCTCTCTGACCCCCATCTCTCTGCCTCCCTCTGTCCTCCCCTCTCTGACCCCCTCTCTCTGCCCCTTTCTCTGTCCCCTTTCTCTCTGTCCCCCTCTCTCTGTTCCCCCTCTCTCTGTTTCCCTCCCTCTGTCCCCCTCTGTCTGTCCCCCCTCTCTCTGTCCTCCTCTCATTGTCCGCCACACTCTGTCACGACTCTCTCTCTCCCACACTCTCAGTCCCCCTCTCTCTGTCCAACCTCTCTCTGTCATCCTATCTCTGCCCCCAACACTCTGTCTCCCCTCTCTGTGTCCACCCTCTCACTGTCTGCTCTCTCTCTGTTCCCAATCTCTCTGTCCCCCTCTCTCTGTCACCCCTCTATACTCTTTCTCTCTCTCCCCTCTCTCTGTCCCCCTCTCAATGTCCCACCACTCTCTGTACCCCACTCTCTGTCCACATCTCTCTGTCCGCCGTCTCTCTCTTCCCGCTCTCTCTGTTCCCTCTCTCTGTCCCCTCTCTCTGTCCCCCTCTCTCTGATCTCCCTCTCTGTCCATCTGTCTCTGTCCCCTTTTACTCTGTCCCCTTCTCTCTGTCTCCCATCTACCTGTACCCTCACTCTTTGTCCCCCCTCTGTCCCTTTCTCCTCTCTCTAACCCTCTCTTTGTCCCCCTCTCTCTGTCCCTCTTTCTGTGTGCCCCACTCTCTGTCCCCCGCTCTCTGAGCGTCTTCTCTCTGTCCCCATCTCTCTGACCCCCACTCTCTGAGATCCATCTCTTTACCCCCTCTCTCTGTCCACCTCTGTCTGTCACCCCACTATCTGTCTCCCCTCTCTCTGTGCCCCTCTCTGTCCTCCTCTCTCTGTGTCCCGTGTTTCTATGCGCCTCTCTCCCTGACCCCCTGCTCTGTCCCACCCCTCTCTCTCCCCCTCACTCTGTCCCCCGTCTCTGTCCCCCTCTCTCTCTGTCCACCCCTCTCTGTCCCCTCGCTCTGTTCCTCTCCTCTCTGCCCCCCCGTCCCTCCCGCTCTCTGCACCCCCTCTGTGACCCCGTCTCTGTCCCCCTTTCTTTGTCCCCACTCTCCCTGAAGCCCTTTATTGGCACCCCACGTTCCCCTCTCCCTGTCCCCCCTCTGTTCCCCTCTCACTGTCCACCTCCATCTGTCCCCCTCTCTGTCTGTCCCCTACAATCTGTCCCCTCTCTCTGTCCCCCCATCTGTCCTCCCTCTCTCTGTACCCCGTCTCTCTGTACCCCTCTCTCTGTCCCCTCTCTCTGTCCTCCTCTCACAGTGCTCCCACTCTCTGTCCCCCTTTCTCTGTCCCCTATCTCTATACCTGCTCTCTCTGTCCCCTCTCTCTGTCCTGCTCTCAATGTCCCCCACTCTCTGTCCACCAACACTCTGTGCCCCCTCTCTGTCCCCCCCACTCTGTACTCCTCTCTCTGTCCCCCGTGTCTTTTTATCGCCCTCTTTGTTCCCATCTCTGTTTCCCCCTCTCTCCGTCCCCCTCGACCTGACACCCTCTCTGTTCCCCCGCTCTGTCCACCCTCTGTCCCACCACGGTCCCCCCATCTCTGCATCCTCTCTCTGTCCCCTACTCTTTTGACCCCCCACTCTCTGTCTCCACACTCTTGGTTCCTCTCTCTTTGTCCCTCTTTCTCTGCCCCCTTCTCTTTGTCCCTTCTCTCTGTCCCCCCCCTCTCTGCCCCCTCTCTCTGTCCACCTCTCTCGGTCCCCCACACTCCGACTTCCCACTCTCTGTCCCCTCTCTCTGTCCCCCACTCTCTGAACCCCATCTGTCTATCCTTCTCTCTCTGTCCGCTTTCTCTCTGTCCACTTCTCTCTGCCTCTCCTCTGTCTCTTCCCCCTCTGGCTCTCACACCCCCGCCCCCCGTCTCTCCCCACTCTCCATGTCCCTCTCTCACTGTTCACACTCTCACTGTCTCCGTCTTTCTGTTCACACTCTCTCTGTACCATTCTCTCTACCCCCTTTTCTCTGTCCCCTTCTCTCTGTTCACGCTCTCTCTGTACACTTCTCGCTGCCCCCTCTTCTCTGTCACCCTCTCTCTATTCCCGCTCTCTCTGTACCCCACTCCCTGTCAACCCCGTCTCTCCCCCCTGTCTCTCCCCCTCAGTCTCTCCACCATTTCAGTCCCCCTCTCTCTGTTCACGCTCTCTCTGTTCCCCTCTCTATGTCCACCTCCCTTTGTCCCTCTCTCTCTGAGACCCTCTCTCTCCGTCCCCCATCTCTCAGTACCTTTCACTCTGTGCCCCCCCAATCTCTGTGCCACAATCGCTGTTTCCCCGTCCTTCTTTCTCTGTCCCCTGTGTCTCTGTACCCCCGTCTTTTTCGCCCACCCTGTGACCCCTCTCTTGTCCCCCTCTCTCTGGTCCAATCTCTCCGCCCTCCTCTCTGTCATTCTCTCTCTGTCACCCTCTTTCTGTCCCCCTCTCTCTGTCACCTCTCTCTGTCCCCCTCTCTCTGTCCCCCTCTCTCTGACCTCATCTCTCTGCCCCCTCTCTGTCCTCCTCTCTCTGACCCCCCTCTCTCTGTCCCTCTCTCTCTGTCCTCTTCCTCTCTGTCCCCTCTCTCTGACCCCCCTTCTCTGTGCCCCATCTCTCCGTCCCTCCTCTGATCCCCCACTCTCTGTTACCCTCTCTCTGTCCCCCTCTCTCTGTCCCTCTCTCTCTGTTCTCTTTCTCTCTGTCCCCCTCCCTCTGTTTCCCTGCCTCTGTCCCTCTCTGTCTGTCCCCACTCTCTCTGTCCGCCCTCTCTATCCCTCTCTGTCTGCCCCCTCTCTCTGACCCTCCCTCTCTATCCCGCCACACTCTGTCCCGCCTCTCTCTCTCCCCCTCTCTCTGTCCCCCTCTCTCTGTCCGACCTCTCTCTGTCCCCCTCTCTCTGCCCCCACTCTCTGACCCCCCTCACTGTGGCACCCCTCTCACTGTTTGCTCTCTCTCTGTTCCCAATCTCTCTGTCCCCCTCTCTCTGTCTCCCCTCTATATCCCCTTTACTCTCCGCGCTCTCTGTCCTCCTCTCACTGTCCCCTCACTCTCTGTACCCCGACTCTCTGTCTCCCCACTCTGTCCAACCTCTCTCTCTTCCCGCTCTCTCTGTCCCCCTCTCTCTGTCCCTCTTCTCTCTGTCTCCCCTCTTTCTGTCCCCCCACTCTTTGTCCCCTTCTGTCTCTTCCCCCTCTCTCTCCCTCTCTTTGTCCACCTCTCTCTGTCCCTTTCTCTCTGTGCCCCACCCTCTGTTCCCCTGTCTGAGCGTCCTCTCTCTGTCCCCCATCTCTCTGACCCCTACTCTCTGAAACCCCCTCTCTTTACCCTCTCTCTCTGTCCGCCTCTGCCTGTCCCCCCACGATCTGTCCCCCTCTCTCTGTGCGGCTCTCTGTCCTCCTCTTTCTGTACCCCGAGCTTCTGTAGCCTCCTCTTTGTCCCCACCTCTGTGCACCTCTCTCTCTGTCCCTCTCGCTCTGTCCCACCACTCTCTGTACCTCCTCACTCTGTCTGCCTTCTCTGTCCCCCTCTCTCTCTGACCCCCCTCTTTCTGTCCCGATCGTCTCTGTCCCCCCTCTCTCTATCGCCCCCTCTCTCTGTCCCCTCGCTCTGTTCCCCTCCTCTCTGTTCCCCCTCTCTCTGTCCCTCCCGCTCTCTGCACCCCCATTCTGTGTCCTCCATCTCGGTACACCTCTATCTGGCCGCACTCACTCTGTCCTCCTCTCTCTGTCCCCCCTCTCTGTCCCCCCTCTCTGTCCCCTCTCTCTGTCCCCCTCTCACTGTCCCCCCTCTCTCTCTGCCCCACTACAGTCTGTCCTCTCTCTCTGTCCCCCTATCTGTCCTCCCTCTCTCTGTCCCCCGTCTCTGTACCCCATCTCTCTGTCCTCTCTCTCTGTCCTCCTCTCACTGTGCCCCCACTCTCTGTCCCCCTCTCTCTCTCTGACCCCTTCGCACCGCTCCCCCTCTCTCTCTCCCCCCTCTCTCTACCCCCTCTCTCCCCCCTCTCTGTCCCCTCTCTCTGTTCCTCTCTCCCAGCCCCACACTCTCTGCCCCCCCTCACTGTGTTCCCCTCTCACTGTCGGCTCTCTCTCTGACCTTCCTGTTGTGCCCCATTCTCTCTCCCCTAACTCTCTGTGCCCCCTCTCTGTCCCCCTCACTCTATCCTCCTCTCTCTGTCCCCGTGGCTTTGTACCGCCCCCTTTGTCTCCACCTCTGTATCTCCCTCTGTCCGTCCCCCTCTCTCCGTCCCCCTCTCCCTGACATCCTCTCTGTTTCCCCGCTCTGTCCCCTCTCTGTACCGCACAAGGTGCCCGCATCTCTGCCCCCCTCTCTGTCCCCTATTCTCTGACCCCCCACTCTCTGTCCCCCACACTCTGTTCCTCTCTTTTTTCCCTCTGTCTCTGTCCCCTTCTCTCTGTCCCCCTCTCCCTGTCCCCCTCTCTCTCTGTTCTCCACTCTCTGTCCCTTTCTCTGTCCCCCTCTGTGTCCCCCTTCCTCTGTCCCTCTCTATCTGTCCACCTGTCTCTGTCCCCCACACTCTGACTACCCACTCTCTGTCCTCCATCTCTTTGTTCCCTTTCTCTCTGTCCCCCACTCTCTGAACTACATCTGTCTGTCCTTCTCTCTCTGTTCCCTTTCTCTCTGTCTCCCTTCTCTCTGTCTCTTCCCCCTCTGTCTCTCCCCCCGTCTCTCCCCACTCTCTCTGTCCCCATCTCTCTGTTCTCGCTCTCTCTGTACCATTCTCTCTACCCCCTCTTCTCTGTCCCCCTTTATTTGTTCACGCTCTCTCTGTACACTTCTCTCTGCTCCCTCTTCTCTGTCCCCCTCTCTCTGTTCCCGCTCTCTCTGTACCCCACTCTCTGTCAACCCCGTCTCTCCCCCTCTGTCTCTCTCTCTCTGTCCCCCCACACTCGGACCTGCCTCTCTCTGTCCCCCGCTCTCTGTCCCCCTCTCTCTGTCCCACCTATCTCTGCCCCCCTCTCTCTGCCCCCCTCTCTCTGCCCCCCTCTCTCTGCCCCACACTCTCTGTCCCCCCTCTCTGTGTCCCCCTCTCACGGTCCCCTCTTTCTCTGTTCCCAATCTCTCGGTCCCCCTCTCTCTGTCACCTCTCTCTGTCTCCTTCTCTCTGATCTCCCTCTCTGTCCCTCTCTCTCTGTCCCCTTTCACTCTGCCCCCTTCTCTCTGTCCCCTTTCACTCTGCCCCCTTCTCTCTGTCTCCCCTCCTTCTGTCCCCCCACTCTTTGTCGCCCCTCTGTCTCTTCCCCCTCTGTCTGTCCCCCTCTCTCTGTCCCTCTCTCTCTGTGCCCCACTCTCTGTTCCCCACTCACTGACCCTTCTGTCTCTGTCCCCCATCTCTCTGAACACCGTTTCAAAGTACCCCCTTCTTTGTCGCACACTCAGGGCCCCCTCTCTCTGTCCCCCTCTCTCTGAACCCTCTCTGTCTGTCCCCCATCTCGCTGTCCCCCCTCTCTCTGACCCCACTCTCTCTGTCCCCCTCTCTTTCCCCCCTTTCCGTGACCCTCACTGTGACCCACTCTGTCCCTCGCCGTCTATCCCCTTTCGCTCTGTTCCCTTCTCTCTGACACACTCTGTCTCTTCCCCCTCTCTCTCCCCCTGTGCTTACCTCCTCTCTCTGTCCTCCTCTCACTGTGCCCCCTATCTGTGTCCACCCACTCTCTGTCCCCCCACTCTCTGTCCCCCTCTCTCTGTCCCCCTCTCTCTGTCCCCTCTCTCTGTCCCCCTCTCTCTGTCCCCTCTCTCTGTCCCCCTTTCTCTGATCTCCCTCTCTGTCCCCTTTCACTCTCTGTACCCCGACTCTCTGTCTCCCCTCTTTCTGTCCCCCACTCTTTGTCCCCCTCTATCTCTTCCCTCACTTTCTCCCCTCTCTCCGTCCCCCTCCTCTGTCCCTCTCTCTCTGTGCCCTACTCTCTGTTCTCCACTCTCTGAGCCTCCTCTCTCTGTCCCCATCTCTCTGACCCCCACTCTCTGCCCCCCCCACACTCTGCGCCACCGTCTCTATTCCCCCTGTCCTCCTCTCGCTGCCCCCCGTGTCTCTGTACCACCCTCTTTGTCGCTCACTCAGTATCCCCCTCTGTCTGCCCCCCCTCTCTGTCCCACTCTCTCTGTACCCCTCAATCTGAACGCTCTCTCTCTGTCCCCCATCTCGCTGCCCCCCCGACCCCACTCTCTCAGTCCCCATCTGTCTGGCCCCCATCTCTGTTCACCCTCTCTCTGATCCCCCCCCCCCATCTGTCTCCCTCTGTCTGTGCACCTCACTTTATCCCCCTCTCTCTGTCCCCTTTCTCTCTGTCCCCTTCTCTTTGACCCCCTCTTTCTGTTCCTCACTCTCTGTCCCCCCTTCTCTCCCCATCTCTCTGTCCCCCTCTCTCTGTCCCCCTCTCTCTGTCCCCCTCTCTCTGTCCCCTCTCTCTGTCCCTCTCATTCTATCCCCTTTCTCTCTGTCCCCTTCTGTCTGTCCCACCTCTTTCTGTCCCCCCACTCTCTGTCCTCCCTCTGTCTCTTCCTCCTCTTTCTCTCCCTCTCTCTCTGCCCCCTCTCTCTGTTCACACTCTCTGAGCCCCTCCCTCTCTGTCCCTGTCTCTCTCTGACCCACCTCTCTCTATCCCCCACTCTCTGTCCCCGCTCTCTGACCCCCATCTCTCTGCCACACCTCTCTGTACGCCTTTCTCTGACACCCCTCTCACTGTACCCCCACTCTCAGTACCCCTCTCATGTCCACCATCTCTCTGTCCACTCCTGTCTCAGTTCCCCCTCTCTCTGTCCACTCTCCCCGTCTCACATCTCTCTCTGTCCCCTATCGCTCTCCCCCTCTGTACCCCCTTCTCTGTTCCCCTCTCTCTGTCTCCCCTCTCTTTGCCTCCTCTCTCTGTCTCCCTCTCCTTCCATCCCGCTGTCCCCCTGTTCCTTATCTCTCTGTCCTCCTCTCTCTCTCTGCCCTCTCTCTGTCCCCCTCTCTGTCTGTCACCATCTCTCTGTCGCCCTTCTCTCTCTGTCCCCCCTCTCTCTGTCCCCCTCTCTCTGTCCCCTCTCTCTGTCCCCCTCACTCTGTCGCCCGTCTGTCTGTCGCCCTTCTCTCCCTGTCCCACTCTCTCTGTCCCGCACTCTCTCTGTACCCCTTCTCTCTCTGTACCGTCACTCTCTCTGACCCTCTCTCTATGCCCTCTCTTTCTATACCATCATTCTCTCTCTGTCACCCCCTCTCTACCCACCCTCGCTCTGTCCCCCCTCTCTCTGTACACCCCTCTCTCTGATCCCCTATCTCTGTCCCCCTGCTACCTGTCCCCCTCTCTCTCTCTTCCTCTCTCTCTTCCCCCCTATCCACCCCTCTCTCTGTCCCTCTCTCTCAGTCCCCCTTTTCTCTGTCTCCCCATACCTCTGCCCCCTCTCTCAGTCCCACTCTCTCTCTCCCCCTCTCTCTGTCCACCTCTCTCTGTACCCAACTCTCTGTCCCCCTCTCTCTGTCTCCCTTCTCTCTGTCACCCCCTCTCTCGATCCTCACTCTCTCTGTCCCCGTCTCTCTATCCCACCTCTCTCTCTACCGCTCTCTCTGTGCCCCCACTCTCTGTTCCCTCTCTCTGTCCACCCCCCTCTCTCAGTACCCCTCTCTCAGTACCCCTCTCTCTGTCCCCCGCTCTGTCCCCTTCTCTCTTTCCCCCTACTCTGTCCCTCCACTCTGTCCACCGAATCTCAATCGCCCCACTCTCTGACCCCTTCTATCTCCCCCTCTCTGTTTCCCCCTCTCTCTATCCTTCTCCCTTTCTCCCCACTCAGCCCCTGCTCTCTGTCACCCTCTTTCTGACCCCTGTCTCTGTCCCCCACTCTCTCTGTGCCCCGCTCTCTGTCCACACCTCTCTGTACCCATCTCAGTAGCGCCTCTCTCTCTCTCCCCCTCCCTCTGACCCACTCTCTCTGTTCCCCCCTCTCTCTCCCTCTCTCTCTGTTCAACTATGTCTGTCCTCCTCTCTCTGTCGCCCCATTTCTGTACCCCTCTATTTGGCCCCTCACTCTCTGTCCCCCTCTCAGTCCCCATTCTCTGCTCCCGCTCTCTGCCCCCACTCTTTCCTCCCTCTCTGCCCACTCTCTCTGTCTCTCTCTCTCTGCCCCACTCTCTCTCTCCCCTCTCTCTGATCCCTCTCTCTGTCCCCACTCTCTCCGTCCTCCCTCTGCCCCCTCTGTCTGTACCCCTCTCTCTCTGTGCCCCCGCTCACTGTACCCCTCTCTCTGTGCACAGCCTGTCTTTCCCCCTCTGTCCCCCTCACTCTGTCTCCCCTTTCGCTGTCCCCTCTCTATGTCCCCACCTGTATCTGTTTCCCCTTTCTCTGTACCCCTCTCTCACTGTCCACACACTCTCTGTACCCCTCTCACTGTCCACCGTCTCTCTGTCCACCCCTGTCTCATTTCCCCCCTTTCTCTGTCCACTCTCCCCGTCTCACATCTCTCTCTGTCCCCTATCCCTCTCCTCGCCTCTGCCCAACCATCTCTCTGCACCCCCTCTCTATCCCCCTACTCTCTGTCCCCCCTCTGTTTGCCTCCTCTCTCTGTCTCCCCCTCCTTCCATCCCGCTGTCCTCATGTTCCTTATCTCTCTGTCCCCCTCTCTCTCCCTCTCTTTGACGCCCTCTCTCTCTGTCCCCATCTCACTGTCGCCCTTCTCTACCTCTCCCCCTCTCTCTGCCCCCCTCTCTCTGCCCCTCTCTTTCTGTCACCCCGTCTCTCGGTACCCCTCTCTCTGTCCCCCCTCTCTTTGGCCCACCTCCCTCTGTCCCCCTTTCTCGGTCCTCCCTCTCTCTGTCCCTCTTCACTCTGTCCCTTTTCTCTCTGTCCTCCTCTCTCTTTCACCCTCTCTCTGTACCACTCTCTCTGTCCACCCGCTCATTGTTCCCCCCTCTCGCTCTTTCCTCGCTCTGCCCCACTCTCTCTGTCCACCCCTCTTTCTCTGATCGCCCTCTCTCTGTCCCCTACGCTACCTGTCCCCCTCTCTCTCTGTTCCCCTCTCTCCTCGCCCCCCTCTATCCACCCCTCTCTCTGTCCCCCTCTCTCTCAGACCCCCTTCTCTCTATCTCCGCAAACCTGTGTCCCCCTCTCTCAGTCCCACTCTCTCTCTCCCCCTCTCTCTGTCCACCTCTCTCTCTGTTCCCTTCTCTCTGTCGCCCTCCTCTCTCTATCGCTCTCTCTCTGTCCACCTCTCTCTGTACCCAACTCTCTGCCCCCCTCTCTCTGTCTCCCCTCTCTCTGTCACCCCCTCTCTCGGTCCTCACTCCCACTGTCCCCCCTCTCTCTATCCCACCTCTCTCTCTGTATCCCTCTCTCTCTACCGCTGTCTCTGTCCCCTCACTCTCTGTTCCCTCTCTCTGTCCACCCCCCTCTCTCAGTACCCCTCTCTCTGTACCCCGCTCTGTCCCCTTCTCTCTTTCCCCCTACTCTGTCCCTCCACTCTGTCCACCCAATCTCATTCCCCCTCTCTCTGACCCCTTCTATCTCTCCCTCTCTGTCTCCCCCTCTCTCTATCCTTCTCTCTTTCTCCCCGCTCAGCCCCCCTCGCTGTCCCCCTCTTTCTGACACCTGCCTCTGTCCCCCACTCTCTCTGTGCCCCGCTCTCTGTCCACACTTCTCTGTCCCCTTCTCATTAGCGCCTCTCTCTCTCCCCCTCCCTCTGTCCCCCTCTCTCTGTACCCCTCTCTCTGTGCACCGCCTGTCTTTCCCCCTCTGTCCCCTCTCTCTGTCCCCATCTGTATCTGTCCCCCTTTCTCTCGATCCCAGTCTCTCTGACGGCCCCCTCTGTTCACCGCGCTCTCTGTTCCCCCTTTCTCTGTACCCCTCTCTCACTGTCCCCACACTCTCTGTACCCCTCTCACTGTCCACCGTCTCTCTGTCCACCCCGTCTCATTTTCCCCCTCTCTCTGTCCACTCTCCCCGTCTCACATCTCTCTCTGTCCCCTATCCCTCTCCCCGCCTCTGTCCAACCATCTCTCTGTCCCCCCCTCTGTTTGCCTCCTCTCTCTGTCTGCCCTCCTTCCATCCCGCTGTCCTCCTATTCCTTATCTCTCTGTCCCCCACTCTCTCTCCCCCTCTCTGTGACCCTCTCTCTCTCTGTCCCCATCTCTCTGTCGCCCTTCTCTCCCTGTCCCCCTCTCTCAGTCCCCCTCTCTCAGTCCCCCTCTCTCTGTCCCCCTCTCTCTGTCAGCCCGTCTCTCAGTCCCCCTCTCTCTGTCCCCCCTCTCTTTGGCTCACCTCTCTCTGTCCCACCTCTCTCTGTCCCCCTCTCTCTGTCACCCCGTCTCTCAGTCCCCCTCTCTCTGTCCCCCCTCTCTTTGGCCCACCTCTCTCTGTCCCCCTTTCTCGGTCCTACCTCTCTCTGTCCCTCTTCACTCTGTCCCTTTTCTCTCTGTCCCCATCGCTCTTTCCCCCTCTCTCTGTCCCACTCTCTCTGCCCATTCGCTCATTGTTCCCCCCCTCTCTCTTCCCTCGCTCTGTCCCCCCTCTCTCTGTCCACCCCTCTTTCTCTGATCGCCTCTCTCTGTCCCCCCCGCTTCCTGTCACCCTCTCTCTCTGTCCCCCCTGTGCCCCACGCTCTCTGTACCCCTCTCTCTGGGCACCATCTCTCTCCCCCCCCTCTGTTCCCCTCACTCTGTCTCCCCCCTCTCTCTGTTCCCCGCGCTCTCTGTCCCCCCTTTCTCTGTACCCATCTCTCACTGTCCCCCCACTCTCTGTACCCCTCTCATGTCCACCGTCTCTCTGTCCACTCTCCCCGTCTCACATCTCTCTCTGTCCCCTATCGCTCTCCCCCTCTGTCCCACTCTCTGTTCCCCCCTCTCTATCCTCCACTCTCTGTCTCCCCTCTCTTTGCCTCCTCTCTCTGTCTCCCTCTCCTTCCATCCCGCTGTCCCCCTGTTCCTTATCTATCTGTCTCCCTCTCTCTCCGCGCTCTCTGTCCCCCTCTCTGTCTATCCCCATCTCTCTGTCGCCCTTCTCTCCCTATCCCCCTCTCTCTGTCCCCCTCTCTCTCTGTCCCCCTCTCTCTGTCACCCCGTCTCTCAGTCCCCCTCTCTCTGTCCCCCCTCTCTTTGGCCCAACTCTCTCTGTCCCCCTTTCTCGGTCCTACCTCTCTCTGTCCCTCTTCACTCTGTCCCTTTTCTCTCTGTCCCCATCTCTCTTTCCCCCTCTCTCTGTCCCACTCTCTCTGCCCATTCGCTCATTGTTCCCCCCCTCTCTCTTCCCTCGCTCTGTCCCCCCTCTCTCTGTCCACCCCTCTTTCTCTGTTCGCCTCTCTCTGTCCCCCCCGCTTCCTGTCACCCTCTCTCTCTGTCCCCCCTGTGCCCCACGCTCTCTGTACCCCTCTCTCTGGGCACCATCTCTCTCCCCCCCCTCTGTTCCCCTCACTCTGTCTCCCCCCTCTCTCTGTTCCCCGCGCTCTCTGTCCCCCCTTTCTCTGTACCCATCTCTCACTGTCCCCCCACTCTCTGTACCCCTCTCATGTCCACCGTCTCTCTGTCCACTCTCCCCGTCTCACATCTCTCTCTGTCCCCTATCGCTCTCCCCCTCTGTCCCCCTCTCTGTTCCCCCCTCTCTATCCTCCACTCTCTGTCTCCCCTCTCTTTGCCTCCTCTCTCTGTCTCCCTCTCCTTCCATCCCGCTGTCCCCCTGTTCCTTATCTATCTGTCTCCCTCTCTCTCCGCTCTCTCTGTCCCCCTCTCTGTCTATTCCCATCTCTCTGTCGCCCTTCTCTCCCTATCCCCCTCTCTCTGTCCCCCTCTCTCTCTCTCCCCCTCTCTCTGTCCCCCTCTCTCTGTCGCCCGTTCCTCTGTCGCCCTTCTCTCCCTGCCCCCCTCTCTCTGCCCCCTCTCTCTGTCACCCCGTCTCTTGGTCCCCCTCTCTCAGTCCCCTCTCTCTGTCCCGCACTCTCTGTGCACCCCCTCTCTCTGTACCGTTTCTCTCTCTGTATCGTCACTCACTCTGACCCTCTCTCTTTCCCCCCTCTCTCTATGCCGTCTCTCTCTCTCCCCCCTTTCTGTCCACCCTCGCTCTGTCTCCCCCTCTCTCTGTCCACCCCTCTCTCTCTCTGATCCCCCTCTCTCAGTCCCCCCGCTACCTCTCCCCATCTCTCTCTGTTCCCCTCTCTCTTCCACGCCCACTATCCACCCCTCTCTCTGTCCCTCTCTCTCAGTCCCCCTTCTCTCTGTCCCCCATACCTCTGTCCCCCCCTCTCAGTCCCACTCTCTCTCTCCCTCTCTCTCTGTCCACCTCTCTCTCTGTTCCCCTCTCTCTGTCGCCCTCCTCTCTCTATCGCCATCTCTCTCTCTGTCCACCTCTCTCTCTGTACCCAACTCTCTGCCCCCTCTCTCTGTCTCCCCTCTCTCTGTCACCCCATCTCTCGGTGCTCACTCTCTCTGTCCCCCTCTCTCTGTCCCACCTCTCTCTCTGTACCCCTCTATCTCTACCCCTCTCTCTGTCCCCCCACATTCTGTTCCCTCTCTCTGCCCACCCCCCTCTCTCAGTACCCCTCTCTTTGTCCCACGCTCTGTCCCCTTCTCTCTTCCCCCTACTCTGTCCCTCCACTCTGTCCACCCAATCTCATTCCCCCCACTCTCTGACACCTTCTATCTCCCCCTCTGTTTCCCCCTCTCTCTATCCTCCACTCTTTCTCCCCTCTCTCAGCCCCCCTCGATGTCCCCCTCTTTCTGACCCCTCTCTCTGTCCCCCACTCTCTCTGTACCCCGTTCTCTGTCCACACCTCTCTGTCCCCTTCTCAGTAGCGCCTCTCTCTCTCTCCCTCCCTCTGACCCCCTCACTCTGTACCCCCTCTCTCTCTCCCTCTCTCTGTCCCACTCTGTCTGTCCTCCTCTCTCTGTCGCCCCATTTCTGTACCCCTCTCTCTGCTCCCATACTCTCTGTCCCCCTCTCAGTCCCCATTCTCTGCCCCCCGCTCTCAGTTCCCCCTCTCTCTGTCCACCTCTCTCTGTCCCCCTCTCTCTGTCCCCCTCTCCCTGTCCCCCTCTCCAAGTCCCCCTCTCTCTGTCCCCCTCTCTCTGCCCCACTCTCTCTCTCCCCTCTCTCTGTCTCCCCTCTCTCTGTCCCCACTCTCTCTGCCACCCCTCTGTTTCCCTCTCTCTGTACCCCTCTCTCTCTGTGCCCCCGCTCTCTTCCCCTCTTTTTGTGCACCGCCTGCCTTTCCCCCTCTGTCCCCCTCACTTTGTCTCCCCCCTAGCTGTCCCCTCTCTCTGTCCCCACCTCTATCCGTCCCCCCTTTCTCTCGATCCCACTCTCTCTGACGGCCCCCTCTGTTCACCGCTCTCTCTGTCCCCATTTCTCTGTCCACCGCTCTCTCTGTTCCCCCTTTCTCTGTACCCCTCTCTCACTGTCCCCACACTCTCTGTACCGCACTCACTGTCCACCGTCTCTCTGTCCACCCCTGTCTCATCTCCCCCTCTCTCTGTCCACTCTCCCCGTCTCACATCTCTCTCTGTCCCCCTGCTCTCTGTCCCCCTCTCTCTGTCCCCACTCTCTCTGTCCCCCCTCTGTCCCCCTCTCTCTGTACCCCTCTTTCTCTGTGCCCCCGCTCTCTGTTCCCCTCTTTTTGTGCACCGCCTGCCTTTCCCCCCCTGTCCCCCTCACTTTGTCTCCCCCCTCGCTGTCCCCTCTCTCTGTCCCCACCTCTATCTGTCCCCCCTTTCTCTCGATCCCACTCTCTCTGCCGGCCCCCTCTGTTCACCACTCTCTCTGTCCCCCTTTCTCTGTCCACCGCTCTCTCTGTTCCCCCTTTCTCTGTACCCCTCTCTCACTGTCTCCACATTCTCTGGACCCCTCTCACTGTCCACCGTCTCTCTGTCCACTCCTGTCTCATTTCCCCCCTCTCTCTGTCTACTCTCCCCATCTCACATCTCTCTCTGTCCACTATCCCTCTGCCGCCTCTGTCCAACCATCTCTCTGTCCACCCTCTCTATCCTCCTACTCTCTGTACCCCCCTCTGTTTGCCTCCTCTCTCTGTCTCCCCCTCCTTCCATCCCGCTGTCCCCCTGTTCCTTATCTCTCTGTCCCCCTCTCTCTCTCCCTCTCTCTGCCCCCCTCTCTCTGTCCCACCTATCTCTGCCCCCCTCTCTCTGCCCCCCTCTCTCTGCCCCCCTCTCTCTGCCCCACACTCTCTGTCCCCCCTCTCTGTGTCCCCCTCTCACGGTCCCCTCTTTCTCTGTTCCCAAACTCTCGGTCCCCCTCTCTCTGTCACACCCCTCTATACCCCCTCTCTCTGTCACCTCTCTCTGTCTCCTTCTCTCTGATCTCCCTCTCTGTCCCTCTCTCTCTGTCCCCTTTCACTCTGCCCCCTTCTCTCTGTCCCCTTTCACTCTGCCCCCTTCTCTCTGTCTCCCCTCCTTCTGTCCCCCCACTCTTTGTCGCCCCTCTGTCTCTTCCCCCTCTGTCTGTCCCCCTCTCTCTGTCCCTCTCTCTCTGTGCCCCACTCTCTGTTCCCCACTCACTGACCCTTCTGTCTCTGTCCCCCATCTCTCTGAACACCGTTTCAAAGTACCCCCTTCTTTGTCGCACACTCAGGGCCCCCTCTCTCTGTCCCCATCTCTCTGAACCCTCTCTGT
The DNA here is from genome assembly GCF_037043375.1 of Chiloscyllium plagiosum. NCBI lineage: Eukaryota > Metazoa > Chordata > Chondrichthyes > Orectolobiformes > Hemiscylliidae > Chiloscyllium > Chiloscyllium plagiosum. The sequence continues at coordinate 28,443,160 of NW_028270188.1, read as the reverse complement.
CTGTCCCCCATCTCGCTGTCCCCCCTCTCTCTGACCCCACTCTCTCTGTCCCCCTCTCTTTCCCCCCTTTCCGTGACCCTCACTGTGACCCACTCTGTCCCTCGCCGTCTATCCCCTTTCGCTCTGTTCCCTTCTCTCTGACACACTCTGTCTCTTCCCCCTCTCTCTCCCCCTGTGCTTACCTCCTCTCTCTGTCCTCATCTCACTGTGCCCCCTATCTGTGTCCACCCACTCTCTGTCCCCCCACTCTCTGTCCCCCTCTCTCTGTCCCCCTCTCTCTGTCCCCTCTCTCTGTCCCCCTCTCTCTGTCCCCTCTCTCTGTCCCCCTTTCTCTGATCTCCCTCTCTGTCCCCTTTCACTCTCTGTACCCCGACTCTCTGTCTCCCCTCTTTCTGTCCCCCACTCTTTGTCCCCCTCTATCTCTTCCCTCACTTTCTCCCCTCTCTCCGTCCCCCTCCTCTGTCCCTCTCTCTCTGTGCCCTACTCTCTGTTCTCCACTCTCTGAGCCTCCTCTCTCTGTCCCCATCTCTCTGACCCCCACTCTCTGCCCCCCCACACTCTGCGCCACCGTCTCTATTCCCCCTGTCCTCCTCTCGCTGCCCCCCGTGTCTCTGTACCACCCTCTTTGTCGCTCACTCAGTATCCCCCTCTGTCTGCCCCCCCTCTCTGTCCCACTCTCTCTGTACCCCTCAATCTGAACGCTCTCTCTCTGTCCCCCATCTCGCTGCCCCCCCGACCCCACTCTCTCAGTCCCCATCTGTCTGGCCCCCATCTCTGTTCACCCTCTCTCTGATCCCCCCCCCCATCTGTCTCCCTCTGTCTGTGCACCTCACTTTATCCCCCTCTCTCTGTCCCCTTTCTCTCTGTCCCCTTCTCTTTGACCCCCTCTTTCTGTTCCTCACTCTCTGTCCCCCCTTCTCTCCCCATCTCTCTGTCCCCCTCTCTCTGTCCCCCTCTCTCTGTCCCCCTCTCTCTGTCCCCTCTCTCTGTCCCTCTCATTCTATCCCCTTTCTCTCTGTCCCCTTCTGTCTGTCCCACCTCTTTCTGTCCCCCCACTCTCTGTCCTCCCTCTGTCTCTTCCTCCTCTTTCTCTCCCTCTCTCTCTGCCCCCTCTCTCTGTTCACACTCTCTGAGCCCCTCCCTCTCTGTCCCTGTCTCTCTCTGACCCACCTCTCTCTATCCCCCACTCTCTGTCCCCGCTCTCTGACCCCCATCTCTCTGCCACACCTCTCTGTACGCCTTTCTCTGACACCCCTCTCTCTGTCCCTCTCACTGTACCCCCACTCTCAGTACCCCTCTCATGTCCACCATCTCTCTGTCCACTCCTGTCTCAGTTCCCCCTCTCTCTGTCCACTCTCCCCGTCTCACATCTCTCTCTGTCCCCTATCGCTCTCCCCCTCTGTACCCCCTTCTCTGTTCCCCTCTCTCTGTCTCCCCTCTCTTTGCCTCCTCTCTCTGTCTCCCTCTCCTTCCATCCCGCTGTCCCCCTGTTCCTTATCTCTCTGTCCTCCTCTCTCTCTCTGCCCTCTCTCTGTCCCCCTCTCTGTCTGTCACCATCTCTCTGTCGCCCTTCTCTCTCTGTCCCCCCTCTCTCTGTCCCCCTCTCTCTGTCCCCTCTCTCTGTCCCCCTCACTCTGTCGCCCGTCTGTCTGTCGCCCTTCTCTCCCTGTCCCACTCTCTCTGTCCCGCACTCTCTCTGTACCCCTTCTCTCTCTGTACCGTCACTCTCTCTGACCCTCTCTCTATGCCCTCTCTTTCTATACCATCATTCTCTCTCTGTCACCCCCTCTCTACCCACCCTCGCTCTGTCCCCCCTCTCTCTGTACACCCCTCTCTCTGATCCCCTATCTCTGTCCCCCTGCTACCTGTCCCCCTCTCTCTCTCTTCCCCTCTCTCTTCCCCCCTATCCACCCCTCTCTCTGTCCCTCTCTCTCAGTCCCCCTTTTCTCTGTCTCCCCATACCTCTGCCCCCTCTCTCAGTCCCACTCTCTCTCTCCCCCTCTCTCTGTCCACCTCTCTCTGTACCCAACTCTCTGTCCCCCTCTCTCTGTCTCCCTTCTCTCTGTCACCCCCTCTCTCGATCCTCACTCTCTCTGTCCCCGTCTCTCTATCCCACCTCTCTCTCTACCGCTCTCTCTGTGCCCCCACTCTCTGTTCCCTCTCTCTGTCCACCCCCCTCTCTCAGTACCCCTCTCTCAGTACCCCTCTCTCTGTCCCCCGCTCTGTCCCCTTCTCTCTTTCCCCCTACTCTGTCCCTCCACTCTGTCCACCGAATCTCAATCGCCCCACTCTCTGACCCCTTCTATCTCCCCCTCTCTGTTTCCCCCTCTCTCTATCCTTCTCCCTTTCTCCCCACTCAGCCCCTGCTCTCTGTCACCCTCTTTCTGACCCCTGTCTCTGTCCCCCACTCTCTCTGTGCCCCGCTCTCTGTCCACACCTCTCTGTACCCTTCTCAGTAGCGCCTCTCTCTCTCTCCCCCTCCCTCTGACCCACTCTCTCTGTTCCCCCCTCTCTCTCCCTCTCTCTCTGTTCAACTATGTCTGTCCTCCTCTCTCTGTCGCCCCATTTCTGTACCCCTCTATTTGGCCCCTCACTCTCTGTCCCCCTCTCAGTCCCCATTCTCTGCTCCCGCTCTCTGCCCCCACTCTTTCCTCCCTCTCTGCCCACTCTCTCTGTCTCTCTCTCTCTGCCCCACTCTCTCTCTCCCCTCTCTCTGATCCCTCTCTCTGTCCCCACTCTCTCCGTCCTCCCTCTGCCCCCTCTGTCTGTACCCCTCTCTCTCTGTGCCCCCGCTCTCTGTACCCCTCTCTCTGTGCACAGCCTGTCTTTCCCCCTCTGTCCCCCTCACTCTGTCTCCCCTTTCGCTGTCCCCTCTCTATGTCCCCACCTGTATCTGTTTCCCCTTTCTCTGTACCCCTCTCTCACTGTCCACACACTCTCTGTACCCCTCTCACTGTCCACCGTCTCTCTGTCCACCCCGTCTCATTTCCCCCCTTTCTCTGTCCACTCTCCCCGTCTCACATCTCTCTCTGTCCCCTATCCCTCTCCTCGCCTCTGCCCAACCATCTCTCTGCACCCCCTCTCTATCCCCCTACTCTCTGTCCCCCCTCTGTTTGCCTCCTCTCTCTGTCTCCCCCTCCTTCCATCCCGCTGTCCTCATGTTCCTTATCTCTCTGTCCCCCTCTCTCTCCCTCTCTTTGACGCCCTCTCTCTCTGTCCCCATCTCACTGTCGCCCTTCTCTACCTCTCCCCCTCTCTCTGCCCCCCTCTCTCTGCCCCTCTCTTTCTGTCACCCCGTCTCTCGGTACCCCTCTCTCTGTCCCCCCTCTCTTTGGCCCACCTCCCTCTGTCCCCCTTTCTCGGTCCTCCCTCTCTCTGTCCCTCTTCACTCTGTCCCTTTTCTCTCTGTCCTCCTCTCTCTTTCACCCTCTCTCTGTACCACTCTCTCTGTCCACCCGCTCATTGTTCCCCCCTCTCGCTCTTTCCTCGCTCTGCCCCACTCTCTCTGTCCACCCCTCTTTCTCTGATCGCCCTCTCTCTGTCCCCTACGCTACCTGTCCCCCTCTCTCTCTGTTCCCCTCTCTCCTCGCCCCCCTCTATCCACCCCTCTCTCTGTCCCCCTCTCTCTCAGACCCCCTTCTCTCTATCTCCGCAAACCTGTGTCCCCCTCTCTCAGTCCCACTCTCTCTCTCCCCCTCTCTCTGTCCACCTCTCTCTCTGTTCCCTTCTCTCTGTCGCCCTCCTCTCTCTATCGCTCTCTCTCTGTCCACCTCTCTCTGTACCCAACTCTCTGCCCCCCTCTCTCTGTCTCCCCTCTCTCTGTCACCCCCTCTCTCGGTCCTCACTCCCACTGTCCCCCCTCTCTCTATCCCACCTCTCTGTCTGTATCCCTCTCTCTCTACCGCTGTCTCTGTCCCCTCACTCTCTGTTCCCTCTCTCTGTCCACCCCCCTCTCTCAGTACCCCTCTCTCTGTACCCCGCTCTGTCCCCTTCTCTCTTTCCCCCTACTCTGTCCCTCCACTCTGTCCACCCAATCTCATTCCCCCTCTCTCTGACCCCTTCTATCTCTCCCTCTCTGTCTCCCCCTCTCTCTATCCTTCTCTCTTTCTCCCCGCTCAGCCCCCCTCGCTGTCCCCCTCTTTCTGACACCTGCCTCTGTCCCCCACTCTCTCTGTGCCCCGCTCTCTGTCCACACTTCTCTGTCCCCTTCTCATTAGCGCCTCTCTCTCTCCCCCTCCCTCTGTCCCCCTCTCTCTGTACCCCTCTCTCTGTGCACCGCCTGTCTTTCCCCCTCTGTCCCCTCTCTCTGTCCCCATCTGTATCTGTCCCCCTTTCTCTCGATCCCAGTCTCTCTGACGGCCCCCTCTGTTCACCGCGCTCTCTGTTCCCCCTTTCTCTGTACCCCTCTCTCACTGTCCCCACACTCTCTGTACCCCTCTCACTGTCCACCGTCTCTCTGTCCACCCCGTCTCATTTTCCCCCTCTCTCTGTCCACTCTCCCCGTCTCACATCTCTCTCTGTCCCCTATCCCTCTCCCCGCCTCTGTCCAACCATCTCTCTGTCCCCCCCTCTGTTTGCCTCCTCTCTCTGTCTGCCCTCCTTCCATCCCGCTGTCCTCCTATTCCTTATCTCTCTGTCCCCCACTCTCTCTCCCCCTCTCTGTGACCCTCTCTCTCTCTGTCCCCATCTCTCTGTCGCCCTTCTCTCCCTGTCCCCCTCTCTCAGTCCCCCTCTCTCAGTCCCCCTCTCTCTGTCCCCCTCTCTCTGTCAGCCCGTCTCTCAGTCCCCCTCTCTCTGTCCCCCCTCTCTTTGGCTCACCTCTCTCTGTCCCACCTCTCTCTGTCCCCCTCTCTCTGTCACCCCGTCTCTCAGTCCCCCTCTCTCTGTCCCCCCTCTCTTTGGCCCACCTCTCTCTGTCCCCCTTTCTCGGTCCTACCTCTCTCTGTCCCTCTTCACTCTGTCCCTTTTCTCTCTGTCCCCATCGCTCTTTCCCCCTCTCTCTGTCCCACTCTCTCTGCCCATTCGCTCATTGTTCCCCCCTCTCTCTTCCCTCGCTCTGTCCCCCCTCTCTCTGTCCACCCCTCTTTCTCTGATCGCCTCTCTCTGTCCCCCCCGCTTCCTGTCACCCTCTCTCTCTGTCCCCCCTGTGCCCCACGCTCTCTGTACCCCTCTCTCTGGGCACCATCTCTCTCCACCCCCTCTGTTCCTCTCACTCTGTCTCCCCCCTCTCTCTGTTCCCCGCGCTCTCTGTCACCCCTTTCTCTGTACCCATCTCTCACTGTCCCCCCACTCTCTGTACCCCTCTCATGTCCACCGTCTCTCTGTCCACTCTCCCCGTCTCACATCTCTCTCTGTCCCCTATCGCTCTCCCCCTCTGTCCCCCTCTCTGTTCCCCCCTCTCTATCCTCCACTCTCTGTCTCCCCTCTCTATGCCTCCTCTCTCTGTCGCCCTCTCCTTCCATCCCGCTGTCCCCCTGTTCCTTATCTATCTGTCTCCCTCTCTCTCCGCTCTCTCTGTCCCCCTCTCTGTCTATCCCCATCTCTCTGTCGCCCTTCTCTCCCTATCCCCCTCTCTCTGTCCCCCTCTCTCTCTGTCCCCCTCTCTCTGTCACCCCGTCTCTCAGTCCCCCTCTCTCTGTCCCCCCTCTCTTTGGCCCACCTCTCTCTGTCCCCCTTTCTCGGTCCTACCTCTCTCTGTCCCTCTTCACTCTGTCCCTTTTCTCTCTGTCCCCATCTCTCTTTCCCCCTCTCTCTGTCCCACTCTCTCTGCCCATTCGCTCATTGTTCCCCCCCTCTCTCTTCCCTCGCTCTGTCCCCTCTCTCTCTGTCCACCCCTCTTTCTCTGATCGCCTCTCTCTGTCCCCCCCGCTTCCTGTCACCCTCTCTCTCTGTCCCCCCTGTGCCCCACGCTCTCTGTACCCCTCTCTCTGGGCACCATCTCTCTCCCCCCCCCTCTGTTCCCCTCACTCTGTCTCCCCCCTCTCTCTGTTCCCCGCGCTCTCTGTCCCCCCTTTCTCTGTACCCATCTCTCACTGTCCCCCCACTCTCTGTACCCCTCTCATGTCCACCGTCTCTCTGTCCACTCTCCCCGTCTCACATCTCTCTCTGTCCCCTATCGCTCTCCCCCTCTGTCCCCCTCTCTGTTCCCCCCTCTCTATCCTCCACTCTCTGTCTCCCCTCTCTTTGCCTCCTCTCTCTGTCTCCCTCTCCTTCCATCCCGCTGTCCCCCTGTTCCTTATCTATCTGTCTCCCTCTCTCTCCGCTCTCTCTGTCCCCCTCTCTGTCTATCCCCATCTCTCTGTCGCCCTTCTCTCCCTATCCCCCTCTCTCTGTCCCCCTCTCTCTCTATCCCCCTCTCTCTGTCCCCCTCTCTCTGTCGCCCGTTCCTCTGTCGCCCTTCTCTCCCTGCCCCCCTCTCTCTGCCCCCTCTCTCTGTCACCCCGTCTCTTGGTCCCCCTCTCTCAGTCCCCTCTCTCTGTCCCGCACTCTCTGTGCACCCCCTCTCTCTGTACCGTTTCTCTCTCTGTATCGTCACTCACTCTGACCCTCTCTCTTTCCCCCCTCTCTCTATGCCGTCTCTCTCTCTCCCCCCTTTCTGTCCACCCTCGCTCTGTCTCCCCCTCTCTCTGTCCACCCCTCTCTCTCTCTGATCCCCCTCTCTCAGTCCCCCCGCTACCTCTCCCCATCTCTCTCTGTTCCCCTCTCTCTTCCACGCCCACTATCCACCCCTCTCTCTGTCCCTCTCTCTCAGTCCCCCTTCTCTCTGTCCCCCATACCTCTGTCCCCCCCTCTCAGTCCCACTCTCTCTCTCCCTCTCTCTCTGTCCACCTCTCTCTCTGTTCCCCTCTCTCTGTCGCCCTCCTCTCTCTATCGCCCTCTCTCTCTCTGTCCACCTCTCTCTCTGTACCCAACTCTCTGCCCCCTCTCTCTGTCTCCCCTCTCTCTGTCACCCCATCTCTCGGTGCTCACTCTCTCTGTCCCCCTCTCTCTGTCCCACCTCTCTCTCTGTACCCCTCTATCTCTACCCCTCTCTCTGTCCCCCCACATTCTGTTCCCTCTCTCTGCCCACCCCCCTCTCTCAGTACCCCTCTCTTTGTCCCACGCTCTGTCCCCTTCTCTCTTCCCCCTACTCTGTCCCTCCACTCTGTCCACCCAATCTCATTCCCCCCACTCTCTGACACCTTCTATCTCCCCCTCTGTTTCCCCCTCTCTCTATCCTCCACTCTTTCTCCACTCTCTCAGCCCCCCTCGATGTCCCCCTCTTTCTGACCCCTCTCTCTGTCCCCCACTCTCTCTGTGCCCCGTTCTCTGTCCACACCTCTCTGTCCCCTTCTCAGTAGCGCCTCTCTCTCTCTCCCTCCCTCTGACCCCCTCTCTCTGTACCCCCTCTCTCTCTCCCTCTCTCTGTTCCACTCTGTCTGTCCTCCTCCCTCTGTCGCCCCATTTCTGTACCCCTCTCTCTGCTCCCATACTCTCTGTCCCCCTCTCAGTCCCCATTCTCTGCCCCCCGCTCTCAGTTCCCCCTCTCTCTGTCCACCTCTCTCTGTCCCCCTCTCTCTGTCCCCCTCTCCCTGTCCCCCTCTCCAAGTCCCCCTCTCTCTGTCCCCCTCTCTCTGCCCCACTCTCTCTCTCCCCTCTCTCTGTCTCCCCTCTCGCTGTCCCCACTCTCTCTGCCACCCCTCTGTTTCCCTCTCTCTGTACCCCTCTCTCTCTGTGCCCCCGCTCTCTTCCCCTCTTTTTGTGCACCGCCTGCCTTTCCCCCTCTGTCCCCCTCACTTTGTCTCCCCCCTCGCTGTCCCCTCTCTCTGTCCCCACCTCTATCCTTCCCCCCTTCTCTCGATCCCACTCTCTCTGACGGCCCCCTCTGTTCACCGCTCTCTCTGTCCCCATTTCTCTGTCCACCGCTCTCTCTGTTCCCCCTTTCTCTGTACCCCTCTCTCACTGTCCCCACACTCTCTGTACCGCACTCACTGTCCACCGTCTCTCTGTCCACCCCTGTCTCATCTCCCCCTCTCTCTGTCCACTCTCCCCGTCTCACATCTCTCTCTGTCCCCCTGCTCTCTGTCCCCCTCTCTCTGTCCCCACTCTCTCTGTCCCCCCTCTGTCCCCCTCTCTCTGTACCCCTCTTTCTCTGTGCCCCCGCTCTCTGTTCCCCTCTTTTTGTGCACCGCCTGCCTTTCCCCCCCTGTCCCCCTCACTTTGTCTCCCCCCTCGCTGTCCCCTCTCTCTGTCCCCACCTCTATCTGTCCCCCCTTTCTCTCGATCCCACTCTCTCTGCCGGCCCCCTCTGTTCACCACTCTCTCTGTCCCCCTTTCTCTGTCCACCGCTCTCTCTGTTCCCCCTTTCTCTGTACCCCTCTCTCACTGTCTCCACATTCTCTGGACCCCTCTCACTGTCCACCGTCTCTCTGTCCACTCCTGTCTCATTTCCCCCCTCTCTCTGTCCACTCTCCCCATCTCACATCTCTCTCTGTCCACTATCCCTCTGCCGCCTCTGTCCAACCATCTCTCTGTCCACCCTCTCTATCCTCCTACTCTCTGTACCCCCCTCTGTTTGCCTCCTCTCTCTGTCTCCCCCTCCTTCCATCCCGCTGTCCCCCTGTTCCTTATCTCTCTGTCCCCCTCTCTCTCTCCCTCTCTTTGACGCCCTCTCTCTCTGTCCCCATCTCTCTGTCGCCCTTCTCTACCTCTCCCCCTCTCTCTGCCCCCCTCTCTCTGTCCCCCTCTTTCTGTCACCCTCTCTCTCGGTCCCCCTCTCTCTGTCCCCGCTCTCTTTGGCCCACCTCTCTCTGTCCCCCTTTCTCGGTCCTACCTCTCTCTGTCCCTCTTCACTCTGTCCCTTTTCTCTCTGTCCCCCTCTCTCTTTCCCCCTCTCTCTGTCCCACTTTCTCTGTCCACCCGCTCATTGTTCCCCCCACTCTCTCTTTCCTCGCTCTGCCCCCTCTCTCTGTTCACCCCTCTTTCTCTGATCGCCCTTTCTCTGTCCCCCTCGCTACCTGTCCCCCTCTCTCTCTGTTCCCCTCTCTCTTCGCCCCTCTCTATCCACCCCTCTCTCTGTCCCCCTCTCTCTCAGTCCCCCTTCTCTCTGTCTCCGCATACCTATGTCCCCCTCTCGCAGTCCCACTCTCTCTCTCCCCCTCTCTCTGTCCACCTCTCTCTCTGTTCCACTCTCTCTGTCGCCCTCCTCTCTCTATCGCTCTCTCTCTGTCCACCTCTTTCTGTACCCAACTCTCTGCCCCCCTCTCTCTGTCTCCCCTCTCTCTGTCACCCCCTCTCTCGGTCCTCACTCCCTCTCTCCCCCCTCTCTCTATCCCACCTCTCTCTCAGTATCCCTCTCTCTCTACCGCTCTCTCTGTCCCCCCACTCTCTGTTCCCTCTCTCTGTCCACCCCCCTCTCTCAGTACCCCTCTCTCTGTACCCCGCTCTGTCCCCTTTTCTCTTTCCCCCTACTCTGTCCCTCCACTCTGTCCACCCAATCTCATTCCCCCCACTCTCTGACCCCTTCTATCTCCCCCTCTCTGTCTCCCCCCTCTCTATCCTTCTCTCTTTCTCCCCCCTCAGCCCCCCTCGCTGTCCCCCTGTTTCTGACACCTGTCTCTGTCCCCCACTCTGTCTGTGCCCCGCTCTCTGTCCACACCTCTCTGTCCCTTTCTCTTTAGCGCCTCTCTCTCCCCCTCCCTCTGTCCCCCTCTCTCTGTACCCCTCTCTCTCTGTGCCCCCGCTCTCTATACCCCTCTCTCTGTGCACCGCCTGTCTTTCCCCCTCTGTCCCCCTCACTCTGTCTCCCCCCTCGCTGTCCCCTCTCTCTGTCCCCATCTGTATCTGTCCCCCATTTCTCTCGATCCCACTCTCTCTGACGGCCCCCTCTGTTCACTGCTCTCTCTGTTACCCCTTTCTCTGTACCCCTCTCTCACTGTCCCCACACTCTCTGTACCCCTCTCACTATCCATCGTCTCTCTGTCCACCCCGTCTCATTTTCCCCCTCTCTCTGTCCACTCTCCCCGTCTCACATCTCTCTCTGTCCCATATCCCTCTCCCCGCCTCTGTCCAACCATCTCTCTGACACCCCTCTGTTTGCCTCCTCTCTCTTTCTCCCCTCCTTCCATCCCGCTGTCCTCCAGTTCCTTATCTCTCTGTCCCCCACTCTCACTCCCCCTCTCTCTGACCCCTCTCTCTCTGTCCCCATCTCTCGTCGCCCTGCTCTCCCTGCCCCCCTCTCTCAGTCCCCCTCTCTCTGTCCCGCTCTGTCTTTCCCCCTCTCTCTGTCCCCCTCTCTCTGTTCCCCTCTCTCTGTCACCCCGTCTCTCAGTCCCCCTCTCTCTGTTCCCCCTCTCTTTGGCCCACCTCTCTCTGTCCCTCTTTCTCGGTCCTACCTCTCTCTGTCGCTCTTCACTCTGTCCCTTTTCTCTCTGTCCCCCTCTCTCTTTCCCCCTCTCTCTGTTCCACTCTCTCTGTCCACCCGCTCATTGTTCCCCCCTCTCTTTCTTTCCTCGCTCTGTCCCCCTCTCTCTGTCCACCCCTCTTTCTCTGATCGCCATCTCTCTGTCCCCCCCGCTACCTGTCCCACTCTCTCTCTGTTCCCCTCTCTCTTCGCCCCCCTCTATCCATCCCTCTCTCTGTCCCCCTCTCTCAGTCCCACTCTCTCTCCCCCTCTCTCTGTCCACCTCTCTCTCTGTTCCCCTCTCTCTGTCGCCCTCCTCTCTCTATTTCTCTCTCTCTGTCCACCTCTCTCTGTACCCAACTCTCTGCCCCCCTCTCTCTGTCTCCCCTCTCTCTGTCACCCCCTCTCTCAGTCCTCACTCCCTCTGTCCCCCTCTCTTTATCCCACCTCTCTCTCTGTATCCCTCTCTCTCTACCGCTGTCTCTGTCCGCCCACTCTCTGTTCCCTCTCTCTGTCCACCCCCCTGTCTCAGTACCCCTCTCTCTGTCCACCGTCTCTCTGTCCACCCCGTCTCATTTTCCCCATCTCTCTGTCCACTCTCCCCGTCTCACATCTCTCTCTGTCCCCAATCCCTCTCCCCGCCTCTGTCCAACCATCTCTCTGTCCCCCCCTCTGTTTGCCTCCTCTCTCTGTCTCCCCTCCTTCCATCCCGATGTCCTCCTGTTCCTTATCTCTCTGTCCCCCACTCTCTCTCCCCCTCTCTCTGACCCCTCTCTCTCTGTCCCCATCTCTCTGTCGCCCTTCTCTCCCTGTCTCCCTCTCTCAGTCCCCCTCTCTCTGTCCCCCTCTCTCTGTCCCCCCTCTCTTTGGCCCAACTCTCTCTGTCCCCCTTTCTCGTTCCTCCCTCTCTCTGTCCCTCTTCACTCTGTCCCTTTTCTCTCTGTCCCCCTCTCTCTTTCCCCCTCTCTCTGTCCCACTCTCTCTATCCACCCGCCAATTGTTCCCCCCTCTCTCTCTTCCCTCGCTCTGTCCCCCCTCTCTCTGTCCACCCCTCTTTCTCTGATCGCCCTCTCTCTGTCCCCCCCCGCTTCCTGTCACCCTCTCTCTCTGTCCCCCCTGTGTCCCCCGCTCTCTGTACCCCTCTCTCTGGGCACCATCTCTCTTTCTCCCCCTCTGTTCCCCTCACTCTGTCTCCCCTCTCTCTGTCCCCCGCACTCTCTGTCCCCCCTTTCTCTGTACCCATCTCTCACTGTCCCCACACTCTCTGGACTCCTCTCATGTCCACCGTCTCTCTGTCCACTCTCCCCGTCTCACATCTCTCTCTGTCCCCTATTGCTCTCCCCGCCTCTGTCCAACCATCTCTCTGTCCTCCTCTCTCTATCCCTCACTCTCTGTCTCCCCCTCTGTTTGCTGACTCTCTCTTTCTCCCCCACCTTCCATCCCGCTGTCCCCCTGTTCCTTATCTCGCTGTCCCCCTCTCTCTCTCCCCCTCTCTCTCTCCCCCTCTCTCTCTCCCCCTCTCTTTTTGTCCCCATCTCTCTGTCGCCCTTCTCTCCCTGTCCCCCTCACTCTGTCCCCCTCTCTCTGTCCCACTCTCTCTGTCCCCCCGTCTCTCGGTCCCCCCTCTCTCTGTCCCCGCTCTCTTTGTCCCAACTCTCTCTGTCCCCCTTTCTCGGTCCTCCCTCTCTCTGTCCCTCTTCACTCTGTCCCTTTTCTCTCTGTCCCCCTCTGTCTTTCCCTCTCTCTCTGTCCCCCTCTCTCTGTCCACCCGCTCATTGTTCCCCTCTCTCTCTCCACTCGCTCAGTCCCCCCTCTCTCTTTCCACCCCTCTTTCTCTGATCCCCCTCTCTCTATCCCCCCCAGTACCTGTCCCCCTCCCTCTCTGTTCCGCTCTCTCTTCCGCCCCTCTCTATCCACTCCTCTCTCTGTCACCCTCTCTCTGTGCCCCCGCTCTCTGTCTCCCCATCTCTCTGTCCACCCCTCTCTCTGTCCACCCGTCTCTCTGTGCTCCCGCTATCTGTTCCCCCTCTCTCTGTCCCACTCTCTCTCTCCCCCCTCTCTGTCCCCTCTATCTCTGTTCCCATCTCTCTCTCGCCCTCCTCTCTCTTACGCCACCTCTCTGTCCACCTCTCTCTCTCCCCTCTCTCTGTCCCCTCTCTCTGTCCCCCCTCTCTGTCCCCCCCTCTCTCTCTCTCTCCCACTCTCTCTACCCTCTGTCTGTCCCCCCATTCTCTGTTCCCTCTCTCTGTCCCCCACTCTCTGTTCCCTCTCTCCGTCCACCCTCCTCTCTAAGTACTCATCTCACTGTGTTCCCTCACTCTCTCTGTCCCCTCTCTCTCCATAACTCTCTCTCTCTGCTCCCACTCTCTCTCTCACCCCTCTCTCTACCCCCTTTCTGTCCCCCTTTCTCTATCCCCTCTCTCTGTCGCTCCTTCTCTCTGTCCCTCCCTCTGTTCGGCCCCTCTCTCTGCCCCCTCTCTGTCCCCCCACTCTGTCCCCCATACTTTGCCTCCACTCTTTGTCTCCTTCTATCTTCCCCTCTCTCTCCTCGCCCTTTGTCCTCCGCGCTCTGTCCCCCTCTCTCACCCCCTCTTTGGACCACCCTTCTCTGTCCCATCTCTCTGTCCCGCTCTCTCTGTTCCGCTTCTATTTCCCCCTCTATCCCCCATCCTCTGCCCCCTCTCTGCACCTCAATTTTTTTGTCCCCACTCTCTCTTTCCCCTCCTCTCTGTCCCCCTCTCTCTGTGACACCCCCTCTGCTCCTCCTCTGTCCCCTTCTCTCTGTCCCACTCTCTCTGTCCCCCCTCTCTCTGTCCCCCCTCTCTGCCCCCCTCTCTGTCCCCCTCTCTGGCCCCCTCTCTCTATCCCCCAACTCTCTGTACCCTCTCTCTGCCCCCCTCTCTTTGACCCGTCCCCTCTCTCCCCCTCTCTGTCCCCTCTCTCTTTCCACGTCTCTATGTCCCCCCTCTCTGTGCCCCCCTCTCTCCCCCCTCTCTGTCCCCCCTGTCCCTTCCTTCTCTGTCCGCTGTCTCCCCTCTGAACCCATCTGTCTGGTTTCCCTCTCTCTGTCCCCTCTCTCTCTATCCCCCATCTCTCTGACCCCTCTCTGTACCCCACTTTTTCTGTCCCCACTCTCTCTTTCCCCCCTCTCTGTCCCCCTCTATCTGTGCATCCCTATCTGCTCCCCCTCTGTCCCCATCTCTCTGTCCCCCCTCTCTCTGTCCCCCCTCTCTGGCTCCCTATCTCTGTCCCCCTCTTTGGCCCCCTCGCTCTGTCCCCCATCTCTCTGTCCCCTCTCTTTCTCCCCCCCCTCTCAGCCCCCCTCGCTGTCCCCCTCTTTCTGACCCCTCTCTCTGTCCCCCACTCTCTCTGTGCCCCGCTCTCTGTCCACACCTCTCTGTCCCCTTCTCAGTAGCGCATCTCGCTCACTCCCCCTCCCTCTGACCCCCTCTCTCTGTTCCCCCTCTCTGTCTCCCTCTCTCTGTCCCACTCTGTCTGCCCTCCTCTCTCTGTCGCCCCATTTCCGTACCCCTCTCTCTGCCCCCTCACTCTCTGTCCCCCTCTCAGTCCCCATTCTCTGCCCCCGCTCTCTGTTCGCCCTCTCTTTCCTCCCTCTCTGCCCCACTCTCTCTCCCCTCTCTCTGTCCCCACTCTCTCTGTCCCCCCTCTGTCCCCCTCTCTCTGTACCCCTCTCTCTCTGTGCCCCCGCTCTCTGTACCCCTCTTTCTGTGCACCGCCTGCCTTTCCCCCTCTGTCCCCTTCACTCTGTCTCCCCCCTCGCTGTACCCTCTCTCTGTCCCCATCTCTATCTGTCCCCCCTTTCTCTCGATCCCACTCTCTCTGACGGCCCCCTCTGTTCACCGCTATCTCTGTCCCCCTTTCTCTGTCCACTGCTTTCTCTGTTCCCCCTTTCTCTGTACGCCTCTCTCACTGTCCACCGTCTCTCTGTCCACCCCTGTCTCATTTTCCCCCTCTCTCTGTCCAGTCTCCCCATCTCACATCTCTCTCTGTCCCCTATTCCTCTCCCCGCCTCTGACAACCATCTCTCTGTCCCCCTCTCTCTATCCCCCACTCTCTGTCTCCCCCTCTGTTTGCCGCTTCTCTCTGTCTCCCCCTCCTTCCATCCCGCTGTCCCCCTGTTCCTTATCTCTCTGTCCCCCTCTCTCTCTCCCCCTCTCTCTGTCCCCCTCTCTCTGTCCCCCTCTCTCTCTGTCCCTATTTGTGGGCGGCACGGTGGCACAGTGGCACAGTGGTTAGTACTGCTGCCTCACAGCGCCAGAGACCCGGGTTCAATTCCCGCCTCAGGCGACTGACTGTGTGGAGTTTGCACGTTCTCCCCGTGTCTGCGTGGGTTTCCTCCGGGTGCTCCGGTTTCCTCCCCAGTCCAAAGATGTGCAGGTCAGGTGAACTGACCATGCTAAATTGCATGCAGTGTTAGGTAAAGGGTAAGTGTAGGGGTATGGGTGGGTTACGCTTCGGCGGGTCGGTGTGGAGTTGTTGGCCGAAGGGCCTGTTTCCACACTGTAATGCAATCTAATCTAATCTAATCTCTCTGTCGCCGTTCTCTCCCTGTCCCCCTCTCTCTGTCCCCCCGTCTCTCGGACCCCCTCTCTCTCCCACCTCTCTCTGCCCCCCTTTCTCGGTCCTCCCTCTTCACTCTGTCCCTTTTCTCTCTGTCCCCCTCTCTCTGTCCACCCCTCTTTCTCTGATCCCCCTCTCTCTATCCCCCCAGTACCTGTCCCCCTCTCTCTCTGTCCCCCTCTCTCTGAGCCCCCGCTATCTGTCTCCCCATATCTCTGTCCACCCCTCTCTCTGTGCCCCCGCTATCTGTTCCCACACTCTCTCGTCCCCTCTCTCTCTGTTCGCATCTCTCTCTCGCCCTCCTCTCTCTATCGCCATCTCTCTGTCCACCTCTCTCTGTCACCCCCTCTCTCTGTCCCCCTCTCTTTGTCCCCCCTCTCTCTGTCCCCCTCTCTCCGTCCTCACTCTCTCTGTCCCCTCCTCTCTGTCCCCCTCTCTCTCTGTCTCCCACTCTCTCTACTCTCTGTCTGTCCCCCCACTCTCTGTTCCCTCTCTCTGTCCCCCACTCTCTGTTCCCTCTCTCGGTCCACCCTCCTCTCTCAGTACTCCTCTCTCTGTGTTCCCTTACTCTCTCTGTCCCCTCTCTCTCCATAACTCTCTCTCTCTGCTCCCCCTCTCTCTCTCACCCCTCTCTCTCTACCCCCTTTCTGTCCCCCTCTCTCTATCCCCTCTCTCTGTCGCTCCTTCTCTCTGTCCCTCCCTCAGTTCGACCCCTCTCTCTGCCCCCCTCCCTATCCCCCCACTCTGTCCCCCATACTGTGCCCACACTCTTTGTCCCCTTCTAACTTTCGCCTCTCTCTCCCCCTCCCTTTGTCCTCCGCGCTCTGTCCCCCTCTCTCTCCCCTCTTTGTACCACCCTCTCTCTGTCCCCCTCTCTCCGTCCCGCTCTCTCCTTCCCCCCTCTGACCCCGCTCTCTATCCCCCATCTCTCTGCACCCAACTTTTCTGTACCCAATCTCTCTTTCCCCCTCTCTGCCCCCCTCTTTCTGTGCTCCCTTCTCTGCTCCCCCTCTGTCCCCCATCTCTCTGTCCCACTGACTCTGTCTCCCATATCTCTGTACCCCCTCTCTGGCCCACACTCTCTGTCCCCCCTCTCTCTGAACCCTCTCTCTCTGTCCACGTTTCTCTGTCCCCCCTCTCTGTGCCTCTTCTCCCTCTCCCCCTCTCTGTTCCACCTCTGTCCCTTCCTTCTCTGTTCCCCCGTCCCCCTCTGTCCCCCCTCTCTCTGTTTCCCCTCTCTCTGTCCCTCTCTCTCTGTCTCCCTCTCTCTGTGCCCCCCTCTGTTCCGCCTCTCTCTGTCCCCTCGTTCTGTGTCCTCCCCTCCGTCCCCACCTCTCTCCATCCCCCCACTCTCTGTCCCCCACTCTCAGTCCCTCTCTCTCTGACCCCCAGAATCTCCCACTCTCTCTGTCGCCCTCTCTCCCCCCCCCCCCTGTCACCCTCTCTCGGTCCTCCCTCGCTCTGTCCCCCCTCTCTCTGTCCCGCCTCACTCTGTCATCCCTCTCTCTCTGTCCCCCATTTCTCTCTCCCCTATCTCTGTCCCCCGATCTCTGTCCACACTCTCTATCTATCCCCTCTCTCTCTCTGTTCCCCCCTCTCTCGGACCCCCATTTTTCCCCCTCTCACTCTGTCCCCCCCCCTCTGGATCCCCCCTTCTCTGTCCACCCTCTCTCTGTCCACCATCTCTCTTCACCCCACTCTGTCTGCCCCCCCCTCGGCCCGCCCCTCTCTCGGCACCCTCGCTGCAGTCCCCTCTCTCTCCCCAATCTGTTCCCCACTCTATCCCCCCACTCTTTGTCCCCCCACTCTCTGTCCCCCCACTCTCTGACCCCTTCTAGCTCCCACCTCTCTCTGTCCCCCGCTCTCTGTCCCCTGCTCTCTGTCCCCCTCTCTTTGTACCCCCCTCTCTGTCCGCCCTCTCTCTGCCCCCCTCTCTCTGCCCCCCCCTCTGCCCCCCTCTCTCTGCCCCCTCTCTCTGTTCCCCTCTCTCTCTGTCACGCCTCTCTGTGCCCCGTCTGTCCCCCCTCTCTGTATCCCTCTCTCTCTCTGCCCCCTCTCTGTCCCCTTCTCTCTATCTCCCCCTCTCTGTCCACCCCTCTGTCTGCCCCTATCCCTGACCCTCTCTATCTGTCCCACCTCTCTCTCTGCGTCCTCTCTCTGTCCCCTCACTCTCTGTCTCCTCTCTCTGTCCCCCGCTCTCTGTCTACTCTCTCTTTCCCCCTCGCTTTGTAACCCCCTCTCTCTCTGTCCCCCTCTCTCTGCCCCCTCTCTCTGTCCCTCCTCTCTCTCTGCCCCCTCTCTCTCTGTCATGCTTCTCTGTGACCCCTCTGTCCCCCTCTCTCTGTATCCCTCTCTCTCTGCCCCCTCTCTGTTCCCCTCTCTCTGTCCACAGTCTCTCTGTACCCCTCTCTCTGTTCCCCCCTCTCTCTGCCCCCTATCTGTCCCCCCCTCTGTCTCCCACTCCCTGCCCCCACTCTCTGTCCACCTCTCTCTCTGTCCCCCTCTCTCTGTCCCCCCTCTGTTCCCCCCTCTCTGTCCCCCTCTGTCTGTCCCCCAACTCTCTCTTCCCCCTCTCTCCCCTCCTCTCTGCCGCGTAACACCCCATACACCCCTCTCTCTGTCCCGCTCTCTGTCCCCCTCTCTGTACCCCCTCTCTCTGTCCTCCCTTTCTTTGTCCCACCTCTCTGTGTCCCCGCTCTCTGTCCACCCTCGTTGTCCCCCTCGCTATATACCCCCTCTCTCTGTCCACCGTCTCTCTGTGCCGCTCTCTCTGTTCCCCCCTCTATCTCCCCTCTCTCTGTCCACCTCTCTGTCTGTCACCCCTCCCTGTCACCCTTCTATCTCTCCCATCTCTCTCTCTGTCCCCCCACTCTCTGTTCCCTCTCTCTGTCCCCCACTCTCTGTTCCCTCTCTCGGTCCACCCTCCTCTCTCAGTACTCCTCTCTCTGTGTTCCCTTACTCTCTCTGTCCCCTCTCTCTCCATAACTCTCTCTCTCTGCTCCCCCTCTCTCTCTCACCCCTCTCTCTCTACCCCCTTTCTGTCCCCCTCTCTCTATCCCCTCTCTCTGTCGCTCCTTCTCTCTGTCCCTCCCTCAGTTCGACTCCTCTCTCTGCCCCCCTCCCTATCCACCCCACTCTGTCCCCCATACTGTGCCCACACTCTTTGTCCCCTTCTAACTTTCCCCTCTCTCTCCCCCTCCCTTTGTCCCCCGCGCTCTGTCCCCCTCTCTCTCCCCTCTTTGTACCACCCTCTCTCTGTCCCCCTCTCTCCGTCCCGCTCTCTCCTTCCCCCCTCTGACCCCGCTCTCTATCCCCCATCTCTCTGCACCCAACTTTTCTGTACCCAATCTCTCTTTCCCCCTCTCTGCCCCCCTCTTTCTGTGCTCCCTTCTCTGCTCCCCCTCTGTCCCCCATCTCTCTGTCCCACTGACTCTGTCTCCCATATCTCTGTACCCCCTCTCTGGCCCACACTCTCTGTCCCCCCTCTCTCTGAACCCTCTCTCTCTGTCCACGTTTCTCTGTCCCCCCTCTCTGTGCCTCTTCTCCCTCTCCCCCTCTCTGTTCCCCCTCTGTCCCTTCCTTCTCTGTTGCCCCGTCCCCCTCTGTCCCCCCTCTCTCTGTTTCCCCTCTCTCTGTCCCTCTCTCTCTGTCTCCCTCTCTCTGTGCCCCCCTCTGTCCCGCCTCTCTCTGTCCCCTCGTTCTGTGTCCTCCCCTCCGTCCCCACCTCTCTCCATCCCCCCACTCTCTGTCCCCCACTCTCAGTCCCTCTCTCTCTGACCCCCAGAATCTCCCACTCTCTCTGTCGCCCTCTCTCCCCCCCCCCCCCCCCCCCGTCACCCTCTCTCGGTCCTCCCTCGCTCTGTCCCCCCTCTCTCTGTCCCGCCTCACTCTGTCATCCCTCTCTCTCTGTCCCCCATTTCTCTCTCCCCTATCTCTGTCCCCCGATCTCTGTCCACACTCTCTATCTATCCCCTCTCTCTCTCTGTTCCCCCCTCTCTCGGACCCCCATTTTTCCCCCTCTCACTCTGTTCCCCCCCCCCCCTCTGGATCCCCCCTTCTCTGTCCACCCTCTCTCTGTCCACCATCTCTCTTCACCCCACTCTGTCTGCCCCCCCCTCGGCCCGCCCCTCTCTCGGCACCCTCGCTGCAGTCCCCTCTCTCTCCCCAATCTGTTCCCCACTCTATCCACCCACTCTTTGTCCCCCCACTCTCTGTCCCCCCACTCTCTGACCCCTTCTAGCTCCCACCTCTCTCTGTCCCCCGCTCTCTGTCCCCTGCTCTCTGTCCCCCTCTCTTTGTACCCCCCTCTCTGTCCGCCCTCTCTCTGCCCCCCTCTCTCTGCCCCCCCTCTGCCCCCCTCTCTCTGCCCCCTCTCTCTGTTCCCCTCTCTCTCTGTCACGCCTCTCTGTGCCCCGTCTGTCCCCCCTCTCTGTATCCCTCTCTCTCTCTGCCCCCTCTCTGTCCCCTTCTCTCTATCTCCCCCTCTCTGTCCACCCCTCTGTCTGCCCCTATCCCTGACCCTCTCTATCTGTCCCACCTCTCTCTCTGCGTCCTCTCTCTGTCCCCTCACTCTCTGTCTCCTCTCTCTGTCCCCCGCTCTCTGTCTACTCTCTCTTTCCCCCTCGCTTTGTAACCCCCTCTCTCTCTGTCCCCCTCTCTCTGCCCCCTCTCTCTGTCCCTCCTCTCTCTCTGCCCCCTCTCTCTCTGTCATGCTTCTCTGTTCCCCTCTCTCTGTCCACAGTCTCTCTGTACCCCTCTCTCTGTTCCCCCCTCTCTCTGCCCCCTATCTGTCCCCCCCTCTGTCTCCCACTCCCTGCCCCCACTCTCTGTCCACCTCTCTCTCTGTCCCCCTCTCTCTGTCCCCCCTCTGTTCCCCCCTCTCTGTCCCCCTCTGTCTGTCCCCCAACTCTCTCTTCCCCCTCTCTCCCCTCCTCTCTGCCGCGTAACACCCCATACACCCCTCTCTCTGTCCCGCTCTCTGTCCCCCTCTCTGTACCCCCTCTCTCTGTCCTCCCTTTCTTTGTCCCACCTCTCTGTGTCCCCGCTCTCTGTCCACCCTCGTTGTCCCCCTCGCTATATACCCCTCTCTCTGTCCACCGTCTCTCTGTGCCGCTCTCTCTGTTCCCCGCTCTATCTCCCCTCTCTCTGTCCACCTCTCTGTCTGTCACCCCTCCCTGTCACCCTTCTATCTCTCCCATCTCTCTCTCTGTCCCCCCTCTCTCTGTTCCCTCCTCTCTGTCCCCCGTCTGTCCCCCAACTCTGTTGCCCTTCTGTCTGCTCCCCACTCTCTGTCCACTCCCTTCACTGTCCCTCTCACTCTGACCCTTCTCTCTGCCCCCTTCTCTATGTTCCCCGTCTCTCTGTTCCCTCTGCTCTGCCCCACTCTGCCTGTCCCCCAACTCTCTGTTCACCCTCGCTCTGCCCCCCTCTCTCTGCCCACCCGTCCCGCCCCATCCATCCCCTCTCTCTCCCCCCTCTCTGAACCCCCTCTCTCTGACACCCCTCTCTGTCCACCCCTCTCTATCCCTTCCTTATCTGTATCCCCACTGCCCCCCCATTGTCCCCCTCTCTCAGTTCCCCCCTCTCTGTCCCCCTCTCTCTCTGCCCCGCTCTCTCTGCCCCACCGTCCCGCCTCTACTTCCCTTCCTACTCTGTCACCCCTTTACCCCTCTGACACCCCTCTCCCTTTTTCCCCTCTCTGTCCCCGCACTCTCTCTGCGCCCCATCTCTCTGTCTCTCCTCTCTCTGTCCTCTCCCTCTATGTTACCCCCTCTGTCCCCCACTCTCTCCATACCCCCACAACCTACCGCCCACTCTCTGTTCCACTCTCTCTGTCCCCTTCTCTGGCCCCCTCTTTCTCCCCCTCTCTCTGTCACCCTCTCTCTGTCCCCCTCTCTTGACCACCTTTCTCTGACCACGTCTCTCTGACACCACTGTCTTCCCCACTCTCTGTACCCCTCTGTCTGTCCCCCACTCCCTCTGATCCCTCTGTGACCCCTCTCTCTGCCCCCCTCTCTGACCCCGTCTATCTCCCCCACTCGCTGTCCCCCACTCCATTTTTTATATTAGATTACTTTACAGTGTGGAAACAGGCCCTTCGGCCCAACATGTCCACACCGCCCCACCGAAGCGCAAACCACCCATACCATTACATTTACCCCTTACCGAACACGACGGGCATTTTAGCATGGCCAATTCACCTGACCTGCACATCTTTGGACTGTGGGAGGAAACCGGAGCACCCGGAGGAAACCCACGCAAACACGCTCGTCTCCCTCTCTCTGTCCCCTCTCTCTGCCCCTTCTCTCCAACCCTCTCCCCCTCACTCTGTCCCCCCTCTCATCCCCTCTCTCTGTTCCCCCTCTCTCTGAACCCCTCTCTCCCGTTCACTCTGTCCCTCTCTCTCTATCCCCCTCTCTTTGTCCTCCTCTCTCTACGCCCCCTCTCTCTGTCACCCTCCCTATGTCCACCACTCTCTGGACCCCATGTTCTGTCCTCCTCTTTCTGTCCCCCTCTATCTCTGTCGACCCTCTCCCTGTCCGCCCGCTCTCTATCCCCCTGCTCTCTGTCCCCACTCTCTCTGGCCCCTCTCTTGTCCCCCTCTTTCTGTCCCCCTCTTTCTGTCCCCCTCTTTCTGTCCCCCTCTCTCTGTCCCCCTCTCTCTGTTCCCCTCTCTCTGTTCCCCTCCCTCTGTCCCCCTATCTCTGTCCCCCTCTCTCTGACCCCTCTCTCATTATGTCCTCCCCTGTTTCTCTCTCTCCCTCCCTCACCTTATCTCTGCCTTGCCTCTCTCTCTCTCTCTCACTCTGTCTCTCCCTGCTCCTTTATTCTCTCTCCACCTTCTCTCACTCTCGATCCCCATCCCTCGATCTCTCTCTCTCCCCACCTCTCTCCGTTTCTCTCTGACTGAATCTCTCCCCCTCCTGTCCCTCCCTCTCTCTCTGACGCTCTCTGTCTCCCTGGTCCTTTCCTCTCCCTCTAGCCCAGAGACTGGGGGTTGGTGGTGAGGCTGCGCGTGGGGTTTCGGGGTGGGGGTGGGGTGGGGGGGGGTGGGGATGAGATAATAGAGAGATGTGGGAAGTGGGAGGAGGGGTAAATGGGGTGGAGGCAGAATTGCGTGAGGGAGAAAGAGATGGCAGGAGAGAGAGAGAGTAAGGGTAAGGGGGGGAGGGAAGAGTGGAGGCAGGTGGAGAATCTCGTGTTGGGGGTGTGTGAGAGAGAGGGGGAGGGGGAGGGAGAAAGAATAGTGGGTTGGAGGGTGTCTGAGAGGGGACGAGAGAGTGAAAGGAAGAGGTGGTGAGAAAGAGACAGTGTGCAGAGAAAGAGAGAGAGAGGGAGAGAAGTGATGAGAAAGAGTAGGGGAGAGGAAATGGGGAGTCCAGGTTGGAGTGGGGAGGTCAGAGGGAGTTAAACCCAGCTCTGAGCTCAGGGCGCAGTGCCCTTCCCTTCCCTGAGGACCAGGACTTGGTGCGGAGTCTGTCTCTTTCCAGCTCAGCTTCTCCAACACAAAGACACACAACAACATCGGTCACTCTGCTGCTCGGCACGCTTTAATGAACATTTTTTATTGTTTACAAATGGCAGTGATGGATGCAGTCAGTGGGATGGTGCCTTTTCTCACCGGCCCCTGAGTTGTGAGAAACATTGAAATGTTTCCCTGTAACCCCGCTGTGGGATAAGGATGGATAATCCAGCGCTACCCTCAGTCTGTTACCAAAGCGACAGGCTGCTCCATCGCTGAAACACTGAACTGAAATAAGAAAATCCCGGATGGATTGATTAATGAGGGAATTTGATGGATGGATGAATTTGGGTGAAGGGATATTTCAGCACATTCTTCAGCTGCTGACTGAACTTAGTCTGGGTCACGGCATAAATCGCGGTGTTTGTGCAGCAACTGAGCAGCTGCAGCATGAAGCCCAATTCCCGCAAAAAACAATCGAGATACAGAGGGGTATCCACAATCAACCACATCCGTCTCCATATAGAAAACAGCATTAATATTGACCATAATAGGATGAAATTGGCCGATATTACAAACAGCAAAATGATGGGTTTTTTTTCGGTTTCTCATTTCATTGTCAGAATGAGCGTCCCCATTGGTGTGAGCACGGAGTCTCCTGCGGGCTCTGCTGGTCACTAAAATGTGTCTGACGGTGAGAACATTGAGCAGCAGAATCAGGAGAAATGGGACACACGGGGTTAGAATGTGGTGGAGGGACTCGATTGTGACCCAGACAATGGAGGATAGAACAGCGTCTGGTGCATCACAAAACCAGGGGGTGTTCCACAGCTTATACCGAGCCGTGGACATAAAATACCAGGAAATGTCCTTTAAACAGCTCAGCACAGTCACTGCTCCCAGAACCACAGCCGCCGTTTTCTCACTGCAATATTTACTTTTCAGCTTCTGGCAACAAATGGCCACAAACCGATCAAAGGTGAAAGTGACGGTGAACCAGACAGAGGAGTCAGTGGCTGTATAAAGCAGGACGGCGTGGATATTACACACGGGGACGGAGTCCATCAGGAAATAAAACTGTTCCTCATAAACAATGCGAATGTATCTCAGTATCAGGTCGAGGATAATGACCAGGAGATCCGCCACTGCCACGGTCCCCAGGTAACGTCTGACACATGGAGACAATCCACAATCTTTATAAAGCAGGATGTAGATGGTCACTACGATAACTGTGAGGAAGGAAAACAAACCCATTATCCATCAGCCTGGAGGCAAAGGGACCCGTTTGATCGGGGACCCAGTGAGATTTTCAAATGTGTTCCTGCATTCAGGGATTTATTAAAATAATTGGAGCTGGAATAACAAATGGGAAGGTGGGAATTACTGACAAAAATGTGACATAAAGCACCAGAAACCCTCCCTCCCCAAACAAACAGAGACACATCCAGAAGGACAGATGGTTTCTAGAACATTCCCACACACTCCATCACTTGAGAGCAGACACAGGTCACTCCTTCCCAGTTCCTAATACGGAGGGTGGGAACGTTGCTGTCCTGAAGGATTCTCTCCAAGTTTCCTGAAGACAAATGGAGTTTGGGAATTCCTGTATTTTGGTCTAAATTGTGCTCGATCCTGTGTCGTGGAGAAATGTAAACGCAGGGAAAACGTATTCCCCCCTTTAACAGACCGAGGGCCTTCGGAACAGCGTCTCCTTCGCCGTGGAACGGGATCTCTTCCCTCGGGATCTTAACGTTTGTTCAATTCACTGACGTCTGGCCGTTCACAAACAATGTCAGGGACAGAACGTGCTGGGGAATGGCAGTTATAGAATATCGGGGACAGAACGTTCCGGGGAATGTCAGTTGTAGAATTAGATTAGATTACGTTTAGGTAACATTGCAGTGTAATCTAAAAGTTAACAAGTCCACACTGCCCCACCGAAGCGCAACCCACGCATACCCCTACATTTACACCTTACCTAACAGTACGGGCAATTTAGTATGGCCAATTCACCTGACCTGCACATCTTTGGACTGTGGGAGGAAACCGGAGCACCCGGAGGAAACCCACGCAGACACGGGGAGAATGCGCACATCCACACAGTCAGTCGCCTGAGGCGGGATCTGAACCCCCCTATCCACCCCACCAACATGATGTACTGTGCCTGGAGACACTGTAACATTAATGGGGTGAGAGATGGAGGGCCCAATCACAGGAATGGGAGCTAAAGGCATCGCCAGATCAGCTGAAAGGGTTAGATATACTACATTCTCAATCCACCTCACAGAACTAGCCCAGGCCCCATCAACCCAGAGGTGATATCTGTTCAGCGTGGATCATGGTGTCGACCCGGCCAGTGTACTGCTCAGTACAACCCAGCAATCTGTCCAGAATCACCCACTGCACTGGTCAATACAATGCAGCAAACTGGCCAGAATGGAACACTGCGCAGATCAGATCAGTGCATTGATCTTTAATCCCAGACCTCATATCTGTCCAGCGCGGTGAGAAGTGCAGACCACAGCAGTGCATTGATCCATAACCCCGGACTAGATATCTATCCAGCACGGGGAGCTGTGCAGACCACAACAGTGCATTGATCTATAATCCTGGACAAGATATCTGTCCAGTACCGGGAGAAGTGGAGACCACAGCAGCGCATTGATCTATAACCCCGGACTAGATATCTGTGCAGCACGGGGAGCTGTGCAGAACACAGCAATGCATTGACGTAAAAACACGGACGAGATATCTATCCAGCACGGGGAGCTGTGCAGAACACAGCAATGCATTGATATGTAACCCCGGACGAGATATCTGTCCAGCACAGGGGGCTGTGCAGAATACAGCAGTGCATTGATCTATAACCCCGGATTAGATATCTGTCCAGCACCGGGAGCTGTGCAGACCACAGCAGTGCATTGATCTATAATCCCGCACTAGATATCTGTCCAGCACGGGGAGCTGTGCAGACCACAGCAGTGCATTGATCTGTAAAGCCGGACGAGATGTCTGTACAGCACGGGGAGCTGTGCAGACCACACCCGTGCATGGATCTATAATGCCGGAAAAGATATCTGTCCAGCACGGGGAGCTGTGCAGACCACAGCAGTGCATTGAACCATAATCCCGCACAAGATATATGTCCAGCACGGGGAGCTGTGCAGGCCATGGCAGTGCATTGATCTATAAACTCGGACAATATATCTGTACAGCATGGGGGGCTGTGCAGACCACACCCGTGCATTGATCTACAACCCCGGACTAGATACGTGACCAGCACGCGGAGCTGTGCAGACCACAGCAGTGCATTGATCTGTTAAGCCGGAGTGGTTGTCTGTACAGCACGGGGAGCTGTGCAGACCACACACGTGTATGGATCTACCACCCCGGATTATATACCAGTCCAGCACGGGGAGCCGTGCAGACCACAGTAGTGCATTGATCTACAAATCCTGACTAGATATCTGTCCAGCACGGGGAGCTGTGCAGACCACAGCAGTGCATTGATCTATAATCCCGCACTAGATATCTGTCCAGCACGGGGAGCTGTGCAGGCCATGGCAGTGCATTGATCTATAAACCCGGATTAGATATCTGTCCAGCACGGGGAGCTGTGCAGACCACAGCAGTGCATTGATCTACAAACCCCGGATTTGATATCTGTCCAGCACGGGGAGCAGTGCAGACCACAGCAGTGCATTGATCTATAAACCCGTACAAGATATTTTTGAATTAGATTACGTACAGTGTGGAAACAGGCCCTTCGGCCCAACAAGTCCACACCGACCCGCCGAAGCGCAACCCACCCATACCCCTACATTTACCCCTTGCCTAACACTGCAGGCAATTTAGCATGGCCAATTCACCTGAACTGCACATCTTTGGACTGTGGGAGGAAACCGGAGCACCAGGAGGAAACCCACGCAGACACGGGGAGAACGTGCCAACACCACACAGTCAGTCGCCTGAGGCGGGAATTGAGCCCAGGTCTCAGGCGCTGTGAGGCAACAGTGCTATCCACTGTGCCACCGTGCCGCCAATCTGTCCAGCACCGAGAGCTGTGCAGACCACAGCAGTGCATTGATCTACGAAACCCGGACTAGATATCTGTCCAGCACCGAGAGCTGTGCAGACCACAGCAGTGCATTGATCTACAAACCCCGGACTAGATATCTGTCCAGCACGGGAAGCTGTGCAGACCACAGCAGTGCATTGATCTATAACCCCGGATTAGATATCTGTCCAGCACGGGGAGCTGTGCAGACCACAGCAGTGCATTAATCTACAAACCCGGACTAGATATCTGTCCAGCACGGGTAGCTGTGCAGACCACAGCAGTGCATTGATCTACAAACCCGGACTAGATATCTGTCCAGCACGGGGAGCTGTGCAGACCACAGCAGTGCATTGATCTACCAACCCGGACTAGATATCTGTCCAGCACCGAGTGCTGTGCAGACTACAGCAGTGCATTGATCTGTAAAGCCGGATGAGATGTCTGTACAGCACGGGGAGCTGTGCAGACCACACCCGTGCATGGATCTATAATGCCTGAAAAGATATCTGTCCAGCACGGGGAGCTGTGCAGACCACAGCAGTGCATTGATCTATAATCCCGCAATAGATATATGTCCAGCACGGGGAGCTGTGCAGGCCATGGCAGTGCATTGATCTATAAACTCGAACAACATATCTGTACAGCATGGGGGGCTGTGCAGACCACACCCGTGCATTGATCTATAACCCCGGACTAGATACGTGACCAGCACGCGGAGCTGTGCAGACCACAGCAGTGCATTGATCTGTTAAGTCGGAGTGGTTGTCTGTACAGCACGGGGAGCTGTGCAGACCACACCCGTGCGTGGATCTACCACCCCGGATTATATACCTGTCCAGCACGGGGAGCCGTGCAGACCACAGTAGTGCATTGATCTACAAATCCTGACTAGATATCTGTCCAGCACGGGGAGCTGTGCAGACCACAGCAGTGCATTGATCTATAATCCCTCACTAGATATCTGTCCAGCACGGGGAGCTGTGCAGGCCATGGCAGTGCATTGATCTATAAACACGGATTATATATCTGTCCAGCACGGGGAGCTGTGCAGACCACAGCAGTGCATTGATCTATAAACCCGCACAAGATATTTTTGAATTAGATTACTTACAGTGTGGAAACAGGCCCTTCGGCCCAACAAGTCCACACCGACCCGCCGAAGCGCAACCCACCCATACCCCTACATTTACCCCTTACCTAACACTGCAGGCAATTTAGCATGGCCAATTCACCTGACCTGCACATCTTTGGACTGTGGGAGGAAACCGGAGCACCAGGAGGAAACCCACGCAGACACGGGTAGAACGTGCCAACTCCACACAGTCAGTCGCCTGAGGCGGGAATTGAGCCCAGGTCTCAGGCGCTGTGAGGCAACAGTGCTAACCACTGTGCCACCGTGCCGCCAATCTGTCCAGCACCGAGAGCTGTGCAGACCACAGCAGTGCATTGATCTACAAACCCCGGACTAGATATCTGTCCAGCACCGAGAGCTGTGCAGACCACAGCAGTGCATTGATCTACAAACCCCGGACTAGATATCTGTCCAGCACGGGGAGCTGTGCAGACCACAGCAGTGCATTGATCTACAACCCCGGATTAGATATCTGTCCAGCACGGGGAGCTGTGCAGACCACAGCAGTGCATTAATCTGCAAACCCGGACTAGATATCTCTCCCGCAACGAGTGCTGTGCAGACCACAGCAGTGCATTGATCTACAAACCCCGGACTAGATATCTGTCCAGCACGGGGAGCTGTGCAGACCACAGCAGTGCATTGATCTACAAACCCGGACTAGATATCTGTCCAGGACGGGGAGCTGTGCAGACCACAGCAGTGCATTGATCTATAAACCCGGACTAGATAGCTGTCCAGCACGGGGAGCTGTGCAGACCACAGCAGTGCATTGATCTACCAACCCGGACTAGATATCTGTCCAGCACCGAGTGCTGTGCAGACGACAGCAGTGCATTGATCTACAAACCCCAGACGAGATATCTGTCCAGCCCGGGGAGCTGTGCAGACCACACCCGTGCATTGATCTATAACCCCGGACTAGATTCGTGACCAGCACGCGGAGCTGTGCAGACCACAGCAGTGCATTGATCTGTTAAGCCGAAGTGGTTGTCTGTACAGCACGGGGAGCTGTGCAGACCACACCCGTGCATGGATCTACCACCCCGGATTATATACCTGTCCAGCACGGGGAGCATGCAGACCACAGTAGTGCATTGATCTACAAATGCTGACTAGATATCTGTCCAGCACGGGGAGCTGTGCAGACCACAGCAGTGCATTGATCTATAATCCCTCACTAGATATCTGTCCAGCATGGGGAGCTGTGCAGACCACAGCAGTGCATTGATCTATAAACACGGATTATATATCTGTCCAGCACGGGGAGCTGTGCAGACCACAGCAGTGCATTGATCTATAAACCCGCACAAGATATTTTTGAATTAGATTACTTACAGTGTGGAAACAGGCCCTTCGGCCCAACAAGTCCACACCGACCCGCCGAAGCGCAACCCACCCATACCCCTACATTTATCCCTTACCTAACACTGCAGGCAATTTAGCATGGCCAATTCACCTGACCTGCACATCTTTGGACTGTGGGAGGAAACCGGAGCACCAGGAGGAAACCCACGCAGACACGGGGAGAACGTGCCAACACCACACAGTCAGTCGCCTGAGGCGGGAATTGAGCCCAGGTCTAAGGCGCTGTGAGGCAACAGTGCTAACCACTGTGCCACCGTGCCGCCAATCTGTCCAGCACCGAGAGCTGTGCAGACCACAGCAGTGCATTGATCTACAAACCCCGGACTAGATATCTGTCCAGCACCGAAAGCTGTGCAGATCACAGCAGTGCATTGATCTACAAACCCCGGACTAGATATCTGTCCAGCACGGGGAGCTGTGCAGACCACAGCAGTGCATTGATCTACAAATCCTGACTAGATATCTGTCCAGCACGGGGAGCTGTGCAGACCACAGCAGTGCATTGATCTATAATCCCGCACTAGATATCTGTCCTGCACGGGGAGCTGTGCAGGCCATGGCAGTGCATTGATCTATAAACCCGGATTAGATATCTGTACAGCACGGGGAGCTGTGCAGACCACAGCAGTGCATTGAACTCTCACCCCGGATTTGATATCTGTCCAGCACGGGGAGCAGTGCAGACCACAGCACTGCATTGATCTATAAACCCGTACAAGGTATTTTTGAATTAGATTACTTACAGTGTGGAAACAGGCCCTTCGGACTAACAGGTCCACACTGACCCGCCGAAGCGCAACCCACCAATACCCCTACATTTACCCCTTACCTAACACTGCAATTTAGCATGGCCAATTCACCTGACCTGCACATCTTTGGACTGTGGGAGGAAACCGGAGCACCAGGAGGAAACCCACGCAGACACGGGGAGAACGTGCCAACACCACACAGTCAGTCCCCTAACCACTGTGCCACCGTGCCGCCAATCTGTCCAGCACCGAGAGCTGTGCAGACCACAGCAGTGCATTGATCTACGAACCCCGGACTAGATATCTGTTCAGCACCGAGAGCTGTGCAGACCACAGCAGTGCATTGATCTACAAGACCCCGGACTAGATATCTGTCCAGCACGGGGAGCTGTGCAGACCACAGCAGTGCATTGATCTACTAACCCCAGACTAGATATCTCTCCAGCACCGAGTGCTGTGCAGATTACAGCAGTGCATTGATCTACAAACCCCGGCTAGATATCTGTCCAGGACGGAGAGCTGTGCAGACCACAGTAGTGCATTGATCTATAACCCCGGATTAGATATCTGTCCAGCACGGGGAGCTGTGCAGACCACAGCAGTGCATTAATCTACAAACCCGGACTAGATATCTCTCCAGCAACGAGTGCTGTGCAGGCTACAGCAGTGCATTGATCTACAAACCCCGGACTAGATATCTGTCCAGCACGGGGAGCTGTGCAGACCACAGCAGTGCATTGATCTATAACCCCGGGCTAGATATCTGTCCAGCATGGGGAGCTGTGCAGACCACAGCAGTGCATTGATCTACCAACCCGGACTAGATATGTGTCCAGCACCGAGTGCTGTGCAGACTACAGCAGTGCATTGATCTACAAACCCCAGACTAGATATCTGTCCAGCACGGGGAGCTGTGCAGACCACACCCGTGCATTGATCTATAACCCCGGACTAGATACGTGACCAGCACGCGGAGCTGTGCAGACCACAGCAGTGCATTGATCTGTTAAGCCTGAGTGGTTGTCTGTACAGCACGGGGAGCTATGCAGACCACACCCGTGCATGGATCTACCACCCCGGATTATATACCTGTCCAGCACGGGGAGCTGTGCAGACCACAGCAGTGCATTGATCTATAATCCCGCACTAGATATCTGTCCAGCACGGGGAGCTGTGCAGGCCATGGCAGTGCAATGATCTATAAACCCGGATTAGATATCTGTCCAGCACGGGGAGCTGTGCAGACCACAGCAGTGCATTGATCTCTCACCCCGGATTTGATATCTGTCCAGCACGGCGAGCAGTGCAGACCACAGCAGTGCATTGATCTATAAACCCGTACAAGATATTTTTGAATTAGATTACTTACAGTGTGGAAACAGGCCCTTAGGCCCAACAAGTCCACACCGACCCGCCGAAGCACAACCCACCCATACCCCTACATTTACCCCTTACCTAACACTGCAGGCATTTTAGCATGGCCAATTCACCTGACTGCACATCTTTGGACTGTGGGAGGAAACCGGAGCACCAGGAGGAAACCCACGCAGACACGGGGAGAACGTGCCAACACCACACAGTCAGTCGCCTGAGGCGGGAATTGAGCCCAGGTCTCAGGCGCTGTGAGGCAACAGTGCTAACCACTGTGCCACCGTGCCGCCAATCTGTCCAGCACCGAGAGCTGTGCAGACCACAGCAGTGCATTGATCTACAAACCCCGGACTAGATATCTGTCCTGCACCGAGAGCTGTGCAGACCACAGCAGTGCATTGATCTACAAACCCCGGACTAGATATCTGTCCAGCACGGGGAGCTGTGCAGACCACAGCAGTGCATTGATCTATGACCCCGGACTAGATATCTGTCCAGAACGGGGCGCTGTGCAGACCACAGCAGTGCATTGATCTCCGAACCCCGGACTAGATATCTCTCCAGCACCGAGTGCTATGCAGATTACAGCAGTGCATTGATCTACAAACCCCGGGCTAGATATCTGTCCAGGACGGGTAGCTGTGCAGACCACAGCAGTGCATTGATCTATAACCCCGGACTAGATACGTGACCAGCACGCGGAGCTGTGCAGACCACAGCAGTGCATTGATCTGTTAAGCCGGAGTGGTTGTCTGTACAGCACGGGGAGCTATGCAGACCACACCCGTGCATGGATCTACCACCCCGGATTATATACCTGTCCAGCACGGGGAGCCGTGCAGACCACAGTAGTGCATTGATCTACAAATCCTGACCAGATATCTGTCCAGCACGGGGAGGTGTGCAGACCACAACAGTGCATTGATCTATAATCCCTCACTAGATATCTGTCCAGCACGGGGAGCTGTGCAGGCCATGGCAGTACATTGATCTATAAACACGGATTAGATATCTGTACAGCACGGGGAGCTGTGCAGACCACAGCAGTGCATTGATCTCTCACCCCGGATTTGATATCTGTCCAGCACGGGGAGCAGTGCAGACCACAGCACTGCATTGATCTATAAACCCGTAAAAGATATTTTTGAATTAGATTACTTACAGTGTGGAAACACACCCTTCGGCCCAACAAGTCCACACCGACCCGCCGAAGCACAACCCACCCATACCCCTACATTTACCCCTTACCAAACACTGCAGGCAATTTAGCATGGCCAATTCACCTGACTGCACATCTTTGGACTGTGGGAGGAAACCGGAGCACCAGGAGGTAACCCACGCAGACACGGGGAGAACGTGCCAACACCACACAGTCAGTCGCCTGAGGCGGGAATTGAGCCCAGGTCTCAGGCGCTGTAAGGCAACAGTGCTAACCACTGTGCCACCGTGCCGCCAATCTGTCCAGCACCGAGAGCTGTGCAGACCACAGCAATGCATTGATCTACAAACCCCGGACTAGATATCTGTCCAGCACCGAGAGCTGTGCAGACCACAGCAGTGCATTGATCTACAAACCCCGGACTAGATATCTGTCCAGCACGGGGAGCTGTGCAGACCACAGCAGTGCATTGATCTATAACCCCGGACTAGATATCTGTCCAGCACAGGGAGCTGTGCAGACCAGAGCAGTGCATTGATCTACTAACCCCGCACTAGATATCTCTCCAGCACCGAGTTCTATGCAGATTACAGCAGTGCATTGATCTACAAACCCCGGGCTAGATATCTGTCCAGGACGGGGAGCTGTGCAGACCACAGCAGCGCATTGATCTATAACCCCGGACTAGATATCTGTCCAGCACGGGGAGCTGTGCAGACCACAGCAGTGCATTGATCTACAAACCCGGACTAGATATCTGTCCAGCACGGGGAGCTGTGCAGACCACAGCAGTGCATTGATCTACCAACCCGGACTAGATATCTGTCCAGCACCGAGTGCTGTGCAGACTACAGCAGTGCATTGATCTGTAAAGCCGGACGAGATGTCTGTACAGCACGGGGAGCTGTGCAGACCACACCCGTGCATGGATCTATAATGCCTGAAAAGATATCTGTCCAGCACGGGGAGCTGTGCAGACCACAGCAGTGCATTGATCTATAATCCCGCAATAGATATATGTCCAGCACGGGGAGCTGTGCAGGCCATGGCAGTGCATTGATCTATAAACTCGGACAACATATCTGTACAGCATGGGGGGCTGTGCAGACCACACCCGTGCATTGATCTATAACCCCGGACTAGATACGTGACCAGCACGCGGAGCTGTGCAGACCACAGCAGTGCATTGATCTGTTAAGTCGGAGTGGTTGTCTGTACAGCACGGGGAGCTGTGCAGACCACACCCGTGCGTGGATCTACCACCCCGGATTATATACCTGTCCAGCACGGGGAGCCGTGCAGACCACAGTAGTGCATTGATCTACAAATCCTGACTAGATATCTGTCCAGCACGGGGAGCTGTGCAGACCACAGCAGTGCATTGATCTATAATCCCTCACTAGATATCTGTCCAGCACGGGGAGCTGTGCAGGCCATGGCAGTGCATTGATCTATAAACACGGATTATATATCTGTCCAGCACGGGGAGCTGTGCAGACCACAGCAGTGCATTGATCTATAAACCCGCACAAGATATTTTTGAATTAGATTACTTACAGTGTGGAAACAGGCCCTTCGGCCCAACAAGTCCACACCGACCCGCCGAAGCGCAACCCACCCATACCCCTACATTTACCCCTTACCTAACACTGCAGGCAATTTAGCATGGCCAATTCACCTGACCTGCACATCTTTGGACTGTGGGAGGAAACCGGAGCACCAGGAGGAAACCCACGCAGACACGGGTAGAACGTGCCAACTCCACACAGTCAGTCGCCTGAGGCGGGAATTGAGCCCAGGTCTCAGGCGCTGTGAGGCAACAGTGCTAACCACTGTGCCACCGTGCCGCCAATCTGTCCAGCACCGAGAGCTGTGCAGACCACAGCAGTGCATTGATCTACAAACCCCGGACTAGATATCTGTCCAGCACCGAGAGCTGTGCAGACCACAGCAGTGCATTGATCTACAAACCCCGGACTAGATATCTGTCCAGCACGGGGAGCTGTGCAGACCACAGCAGTGCATTGATCTACAACCCCGGATTAGATATCTGTCCAGCACGGGGAGCTGTGCAGACCACAGCAGTGCATTAATCTGCAAACCCGGACTAGATATCTCTCCCGCAACGAGTGCTGTGCAGACCACAGCAGTGCATTGATCTACAAACCCCGGACTAGATATCTGTCCAGCACGGGGAGCTGTGCAGACCACAGCAGTGCATTGATCTACAAACCCGGACTAGATATCTGTCCAGGACGGGGAGCTGTGCAGACCACAGCAGTGCATTGATCTATAAACCCGGACTAGATAGCTGTCCAGCACGGGGAGCTGTGCAGACCACAGCAGTGCATTGATCTACCAACCCGGACTAGATATCTGTCCAGCACCGAGTGCTGTGCAGACGACAGCAGTGCATTGATCTACAAACCCCAGACGAGATATCTGTCCAGCCCGGGGAGCTGTGCAGACCACACCCGTGCATTGATCTATAACCCCGGACTAGATTCGTGACCAGCACGCGGAGCTGTGCAGACCACAGCAGTGCATTGATCTGTTAAGCCGAAGTGGTTGTCTGTACAGCACGGGGAGCTGTGCAGACCACACCCGTGCATGGATCTACCACCCCGGATTATATACCTGTCCAGCACGGGGAGCATGCAGACCACAGTAGTGCATTGATCTACAAATGCTGACTAGATATCTGTCCAGCACGGGGAGCTGTGCAGACCACAGCAGTGCATTGATCTATAACCCCGGATTAGATATCTGTCCAGCATGGGGAGCTGTGCAGACCACAGCAGTGCATTGATCTATAAACACGGATTATATATCTGTCCAGCACGGGGAGCTGTGCAGACCACAGCAGTGCATTGATCTATAAACCCGCACAAGATATTTTTGAATTAGATTACTTACAGTGTGGAAACAGGCCCTTCGGCCCAACAAGTCCACACCGACCCGCCGAAGCGCAACCCACCCATACCCCTACATTTATCCCTTACCTAACACTGCAGGCAATTTAGCATGGCCAATTCACCTGACCTGCACATCTTTGGACTGTGGGAGGAAACCGGAGCACCAGGAGGAAACCCACGCAGACACGGGGAGAACGTGCCAACACCACACAGTCAGTCGCCTGAGGCGGGAATTGAGCCCAGGTCTAAGGCGCTGTGAGGCAACAGTGCTAACCACTGTGCCACCGTGCCGCCAATCTGTCCAGCACCGAGAGCTGTGCAGACCACAGCAGTGCATTGATCTACAAACCCCGGACTAGATATCTGTCCAGCACCGAAAGCTGTGCAGATCACAGCAGTGCATTGATCTACAAACCCCGGACTAGATATCTGTCCAGCACGGGGAGCTGTGCAGACCACAGCAGTGCATTGATCTACAAATCCTGACTAGATATCTGTCCAGCACGGGGAGCTGTGCAGACCACAGCAGTGCATTGATCTATAATCCCGCACTAGATATCTGTCCTGCACGGGGAGCTGTGCAGGCCATGGCAGTGCATTGATCTATAAACCCGGATTAGATATCTGTACAGCACGGGGAGCTGTGCAGACCACAGCAGCGCATTGAACTCTCACCCCGGATTTGATATCTGTCCAGCACGGGGAGCAGTGCAGACCACAGCACTGCATTGATCTATAAACCCGTACAAGGTATTTTTGAATTAGATTACTTACAGTGTGGAAACAGGCCCTTCGGACTAACAGGTCCACACTGACCCGCCGAAGCGCAACCCACCAATACCCCTACATTTACCCCTTACCTAACACTGCAATTTAGCATGGCCAATTCACCTGACCTGCACATCTTTGGACTGTGGGAGGAAACCGGAGCACCAGGAGGAAACCCACGCAGACACGGGGAGAACGTGCCAACACCACACAGTCAGTCCCCTAACCACTGTGCCACCGTGCCGCCAATCTGTCCAGCACCGAGAGCTGTGCAGACCACAGCAGTGCATTGATCTACGAACCCCGGACTAGATATCTGTTCAGCACCGAGAGCTGTGCAGACCACAGCAGTGCATTGATCTACAAGACCCCGGACTAGATATCTGTCCAGCACGGGGAGCTGTGCAGACCACAGCAGTGCATTGATCTACTAACCCCAGACTAGATATCTCTCCAGCACCGAGTGCTGTGCAGATTACAGCAGTGCATTGATCTACAAACCCCGGCTAGATATCTGTCCAGGACGGAGAGCTGTGCAGACCACAGCAGTGCATTGATCTATAACCCCGGATTAGATATCTGTCCAGCACGGGGAGCTGTGCAGACCACAGCAGTGCATTAATCTACAAACCCGGACTAGATATCTCTCCAGCAACGAGTGCTGTGCAGGCTACAGCAGTGCATTGATCTACAAACCCCGGACTAGATATCTGTCCAGCACGGGGAGCTGTGCAGACCACAGCAGTGCATTGATCTATAACCCCGGGCTAGATATCTGTCCAGCATGGGGAGCTGTGCAGACCACAGCAGTGCATTGATCTACCAACCCGGACTAGATATGTGTCCAGCACCGAGTGCTGTGCAGACTACAGCAGTGCATTGATCTACAAACCCCAGACTAGATATCTGTCCAGCACGGGGAGCTGTGCAGACCACACCCGTGCATTGATCTATAACCCCGGACTAGATACGTGACCAGCACGCGGAGCTGTGCAGACCACAGCAGTGCATTGATCTGTTAAGCCTGAGTGGTTGTCTGTACAGCACGGGGAGCTATGCAGACCACACCCGTGCATGGATCTACCACCCCGGATTATATACCTGTCCAGCACGGGGAGCTGTGCAGACCACAGCAGTGCATTGATCTATAATCCCGCACTAGATATCTGTCCAGCACGGGGAGCTGTGCAGGCCATGGCAGTGCATTGATCTATAAACCCGGATTAGATATCTGTCCAGCACGGGGAGCTGTGCAGACCACAGCAGTGCATTGATCTCTCACCCCGGATTTGATATCTGTCCAGCACGGCGAGCAGTGCAGACCACAGCAGTGCATTGATCTATAAACCCGTACAAGATATTTTTGAATTAGATTACTTACAGTGTGGAAACAGGCCCTTCGGCCCAACAAGTCCACACCGACCCGCCGAAGCACAACCCACCCATACCCCTACATTTACCCCTTACCTAACACTGCAGGCATTTTAGCATGGCCAATTCACCTGACTGCACATCTTTGGACTGTGGGAGGAAACCGGAGCACCAGGAGGAAACCCACGCAGACACGGGGAGAACGTGCCAACACCACACAGTCAGTCGCCTGAGGCGGGAATTGAGCCCAGGTCTCAGGCGCTGTGAGGCAACAGTGCTAACCACTGTGCCACCGTGCCGCCAATCTGTCCAGCACCGAGAGCTGTGCAGACCACAGCAGTGCATTGATCTACAAACCCCGGACTAGATATCTGTCCTGCACCGAGAGCTGTGCAGACCACAGCAGTGCATTGATCTACAAACCCCGGACTAGATATCTGTCCAGCACGGGGAGCTGTGCAGACCACAGCAGTGCATTGATCTATAACCCCGGACTAGATATCTGTCCAGAACGGGGCGCTGTGCAGACCACAGCAGTGCATTGATCTCCGAACCCCGGACTAGATATCTCTCCAGCACCGAGTGCTATGCAGATTACAGCAGTGCATTGATCTACAAACCCCGGGCTAGATATCTGTCCAGGACGGGTAGCTGTGCAGACCACAGCAGTGCATTGATCTATAACCCCGGATTAGATATCTGTCCAGCACGGGGAGCTGTGCAGACCACAGCAGTGCATTAATCTACAAACCCGGACTAGATATCTCTCCAGCAACGAGTGCTGTGCAGGCTACAGCAGTGCATTGATCTACAAACCCCGGACTAGATATCTGTCCAGCACGGGGAGCTGTGAAGACCACAGCAGTTCATTGATCTACAAACTCGGAC
Organism: Chiloscyllium plagiosum; assembly: GCF_037043375.1. Taxonomy (NCBI): domain Eukaryota; kingdom Metazoa; phylum Chordata; class Chondrichthyes; order Orectolobiformes; family Hemiscylliidae; genus Chiloscyllium; species Chiloscyllium plagiosum. The sequence goes on along the minus strand of NW_028270188.1, from coordinate 28,404,955 downwards.
TAGATATCTGTCCAGGACGGGGAGCTATGCAGACCACAGCAGTGCATTGATCTATAACCCCGGACTAGATATCTGTCCAGCACAGGGAGCTGTGCAGACCACAGCAGTGCATTGATCTACCAACCCGGACTAGATATCTGTCCAGCACCGAGTGCTGTGCAGACTACAGCAGTGCATTGATCTACAAACACCAGACTAGATATCTGTCCAGCACGGGGAGCTGTGCAGACCACAGCAGTGCATTGATCTACAAACCCGGACTAGATATCTCTCCAGCACCGAGTGCTGTGCAGACTACAGCAGTGCATTGATCTACAAACCCCGGACTAGATATCTGTCCAGCACGCGGAGCTGTGCAGACCACAGCAGTGCATTGATCTGTAAAGCTGGACTGGATGTCTGTACAGCACGGGGAGCTGTGCAGACAACACCCGTGCATGGATCTACAACCCCGGATTATATACCTGTCCAGTACGGGGAGCCGTGCAGACCACAGTAGTGCATTGATCTACAAATCCTGACTAGATATCTGTCCCGCACGGGGAGCTGTGCAGACCACAGCAGTGCATTGATCCACAAACCCGGACTAGACATCTCTCCAGCACCGAGTGCTGTGCAGATTACAGCAGTGCATTGATCTACAAGCCCCGGTCTAGATATCTGTCCAGCACGGGGAGCTGTGCAGACCACAGCAGTGCATTGATCTATAACCCCGGACTAGATACCTGTCCAGTACGGGGAGCTGTGCAGTGCATTGATCTATAAATCCGGATTAGATATCTGTCCAGCACGGGGAGCTGTGCAGACCACAGCAGTGCATTGATCTCTCACCCCGGATTTGATATCTGACCATGTACGGGGAGCGGTGCAGACCACAGAAGTGCATTGATCTACAAACCCCGGATTAGATATCTGTCCAGAACGGGGAACTATGCAGACCACGGCAGTGCATTGATCTATAACCCCCGACTAGATATCTGTCCAGCACGGGGAGTTGTGCAGACCACAGCAGTGCATTGATCTACCAACCCGGACTAGATATGTGTTGCACCGAGTGATGTGCAGACTACAGCAGTGCATTGATCTACAAACCCCAGACTAGATATCTGTCCAGCACGGGGAGCTGTGCAGACCACACCCGTGCATTGATCTATAACCCCGGACTAGATACGTGACCAGCACGCGGAGCTGTGCAGACCACAGCAGTGCATTGATCTGTTAAGCCGGAGTGGTTGTCTGTACAGCACGGGGAGCTATGCAGACCACACCCGTGCATGGATCTACCACCCCGGATTATATACCTGTCCAGCACGGGGAGCCGTGCAGACCACAGTAGTGCATTGATCTACAAATCCTGACCAGATATCTGTCCAGCACGGGGAGGTGTGCAGACCACAACAGTGCATTGATCTATAATCCCTCACTAGATATCTGTCCAGCACGGGGAGCTGTGCAGGCCATGGCAGTACATTGATCTATAAACACGGATTAGATATCTGTACAGCACGGGGAGCTGTGCAGACCACAGCAGTGCATTGATCTCTCACCCCGGATTTGATATCTGTCCAGCACGGGGAGCAGTGCAGACCACAGCACTGCATTGATCTATAAACCCGTAAAAGATATTTTTGAATTAGATTACTTACAGTGTGGAAACACACCCTTCGGCCCAACAAGTCCACACCGACCCGCCGAAGCACAACCCACCCATACCCCTACATTTACCCCTTACCAAACACTGCAGGCAATTTAGCATGGCCAATTCACCTGACTGCACATCTTTGGACTGTGGGAGGAAACCGGAGCACCAGGAGGTAACCCACGCAGACACGGGGAGAACGTGCCAACACCACACAGTCAGTCGCCTGAGGCGGGAATTGAGCCCAGGTCTCAGGCGCTGTAAGGCAACAGTGCTAACCACTGTGCCACCGTGCCGCCAATCTGTCCAGCACCGAGAGCTGTGCAGACCACAGCAATGCATTGATCTACAAACCCCGGACTAGATATCTGTCCAGCACCGAGAGCTGTGCAGACCACAGCAGTGCATTGATCTACAAACCCCGGACTAGATATCTGTCCAGCACGGGGAGCTGTGCAGACCACAGCAGTGCATTGATCTATAACCCCGGACTAGATATCTGTCCAGCACAGGGAGCTGTGCAGACCAGAGCAGTGCATTGATCTACTAACCCCGCACTAGATATCTCTCCAGCACCGAGTTCTATGCAGATTACAGCAGTGCATTGATCTACAAACCCCGGGCTAGATATCTGTCCAGGACGGGGAGCTGTGCAGACCACAGCAGTGCATTGATCTATAACCCCGGACTAGATATCTGTCCAGCACGGGGAGCTGTGCAGACCACAGCAGTGCATTGATCTACAAACCCGGACTAGATATCTGTCCAGCACGGGGAGCTGTGCAGACCACAGCAGTGCATTGATCTACCAACCCGGACTAGATATCTGTCCAGCACCGAGTGCTGTGCAGACTACAGCAGTGCATTGATCTGTAAAGCCGGACGAGATGTCTGTACAGCACGGGGAGCTGTGCAGACCACACCCGTGCATGGATCTATAATGCCTGAAAAGATATCTGTCCAGCACGGGGAGCTGTGCAGACCATAGCAGTGCATTGATCTATAATCCCGCAATAGATATATGTCCAGCACGGGGAGCTGTGCAGGCCATGGCAGTGCATTGATCTATAAACTCGGACAACATATCTGTACAGCATGGGGGGCTGTGCAGACCACACCCGTGCATTGATCTATAACCCCGGACTAGATACGTGACCAGCACGCGGAGCTGTGCAGACCACAGCAGTGCATTGATCTGTTAAGTCGGAGTGGTTGTCTGTACAGCACGGGGAGCTGTGCAGACCACACCCGTGCGTGGATCTACCACCCCGGATTATATACCTGTCCAGCACGGGGAGCCGTGCAGACCACAGTAGTGCATTGATCTACAAATCCTGACTAGATATCTGTCCAGCACGGGGAGCTGTGCAGACCACAGCAGTGCATTGATCTATAATCCCTCACTAGATATCTGTCCAGCACGGGGAGCTGTGCAGGCCATGGCAGTGCATTGATCTATAAACACGGATTCTATATCTGTCCAGCACGGGGAGCTGTGCAGACCACAGCAGTGCATTGATCTATAAACCCGCACAAGATATTTTTGAATTAGATTACTTACAGTGTGGAAACAGGCCCTTCGGCCCAACAAGTCCACACCGACCCGCCGAAGCGCAACCCACCCATACCCCTACATTTACCCCTTACCTAACACTGCAGGCAATTTAGCATGGCCAATTCACCTGACCTGCACATCTTTGGACTGTGGGAGGAAACCGGAGCACCAGGAGGAAACCCACGCAGACACGGGTAGAACGTGCCAACTCCACACAGTCAGTCGCCTGAGGCGGGAATTGAGCCCAGGTCTCAGGCGCTGTGAGGCAACAGTGCTAACCACTGTGCCACCGTGCCGCCAATCTGTCCAGCACCGAGAGCTGTGCAGACCACAGCAGTGCATTGATCTACAAACCCCGGACTAGATATCTGTCCAGCACCGAGAGCTGTGCAGACCACAGCAGTGCATTGATCTACAAACCCCGGACTAGATATCTGTCCAGCACGGGGAGCTGTGCAGACCACAGCAGTGCATTGATCTACAACCCCGGATTAGATATCTGTCCAGCACGGGGAGCTGTGCAGACCACAGCAGTGCATTAATCTGCAAACCCGGACTAGATATCTCTCCCGCAACGAGTGCTGTGCAGACCACAGCAGTGCATTGATCTACAAACCCCGGACTAGATATCTGTCCAGCACGGGGAGCTGTGCAGACCACAGCAGTGCATTGATCTACAAACCCGGACTAGATATCTGTCCAGGACGGGGAGCTGTGCAGACCACAGCAGTGCATTGATCTATAAACCCGGACTAGATAGCTGTCCAGCACGGGGAGCTGTGCAGACCACAGCAGTGCATTGATCTACCAACCCGGACTAGATATCTGTCCAGCACCGAGTGCTGTGCAGACGACAGCAGTGCATTGATCTACAAACCCCAGACGAGATATCTGTCCAGCCCGGGGAGCTGTGCAGACCACACCCGTGCATTGATCTATAACCCCGGACTAGATTCGTGACCAGCACGCGGAGCTGTGCAGACCACAGCAGTGCATTGATCTGTTAAGCCGAAGTGGTTGTCTGTACAGCACGGGGAGCTGTGCAGACCACACCCGTGCATGGATCTACCACCCCGGATTATATACCTGTCCAGCACGGGGAGCATGCAGACCACAGTAGTGCATTGATCTACAAATCCTGACTAGATATCTGTCCAGCACGGGGAGCTGTGCAGACCACAGCAGTGCATTGATCTATAACCCCGGATTAGATATCTGTCCAGCACGGGGAGCTGTGCAGACCACAGCAGTGCATTGATCTACAAACCCGGACTAGATATCTGTCCAGGACGGGAAGCTGTGCAGACCACAGCAGTGCATTGATCTATAACCCCGGACTAGATATCTGTCCAGCACGGGGAGCTCTGCAGACCACAGCAGTGCATTGATCTACCAACCCGGACTAGATATCTGTCCAGCACCGAGTGCTGTGCAGACTACAGCAGTGCATCGATCTATAACCCCGGACTATATACGTGACCAGCACGCGGAGCTGTGCAGACCACAGCAGTGCATTGATCTACAAACCCGGACTAGATATCTCTCCAGCACCGAGTGCTGTGCAGACTACAGCAGTGCATTGATCTACAAACCCCGGACTAGATATCTGTCCAGCACGCGGAGCTGTGCAGACCACAGCAGTGCATTGATCTGTAAAGCTGGACTGGATGTCTGTACAGCACGGGGAGCTGTGCAGACCACACCCGTGCATGGATCTACCACCCCGGATTATATACCTCTCCAGTACGGGGAGCCGTGCAGACCACAGTAGTGCATTGATCTACAAATCCTGACTAGACATCTGTCCAGCACGGGGAGCTGTGCAGACCACAGCAGTGCATTGATCTACAAACCCCGGACTAGATATCTGTCCAGCACGGGGAGCTGTGAAGACCACAGCAGTGCATTGATCTACAGACCCCAGATTAGATATCTGTCCAGCACCAAGTGCTGTGCAGACCACAGCAGTGAATTGATCTATAACCCCGGACTAGATACCTGTCCAGTACGGGGAGCGGTGCAGACCACAGAAGTGCATTGATCTACAAATCCCGGATTAGATATCTGTCCAGAACGGGGAACTATGCAGACCACAGCAGTGCATTGATCGACAGACCCCAGATGAGATATCTGTCCAGCACCGAGAGCTGTGCAGACCACAGCAGTGCATTGATCTATAACCCCGGACTAGATATCTGTCCATCACGGGGAGATGTGCAGACCACAGCAGTGCATTGATCTATAACCACGGACTAGATATCTGTCCATCACGGGGAGATGTGCAGACCACAGCAATGAATTGATCTATAAACCCGGACGATATATCTGTCCAGCACGGGGAGCTGTGCAGACCACAGCAGTGCATTGATCTACAAACCCGGATTTGATATCTGTCCAGCACGGGGAGCTGTGCAGACCACAGCAGTGCATTAATCTAAAAAACCCGGACTAGATATCTGTCCGGCACCGAGAGCTGTGCAGACCACAGCAGTGCATTGATCTATAACCCCGGATTAGATATCTGTCCAGCACAGCGGGCTGTGCAGCTCACAGCAGTGCATTGATCAATAATCCGGCATTAGATATCTGTCCAGCACGGGGAGCCGTGCAGACCACAGCAGTGCATTGATCTATTAACCTCAACCACATAGTCTGTCCAGCACAGCGACCTGTGCAGTGATCTCCCGTGAATTAATCTGCAAACCAGGAGCAGTTACCCTCCAAACATGTAGGAATGTGTACACCACAGCAGTGCATTGATCTGTAAAACCGGACTAGATATCTGTCCATCACGGGGAGAAGTGCAGACCACAGCAGTGAATTGATCAATAAACCCGGACGAGATATCTGTCCAGCACGGGGAGCTGTGCAGACCACAGCAGTGCATTGATCTACAAACCCGGACTAGATATCTCTCCAGCACCGAGTGCTGTGCAGATTAGAGCAGTGCATTGATCTACAAGCCCCGGTCTAGATATCTGTCCAGGACGGGGAGCTGGGCAGACCACAGCAGTGCATTGATCTATAACCCCGGACTAGATATCTGTCCAGCACGGGGAGCTGTGCAGACAACAGCAGTGCATTGATCTACCAACCCCGGACTAGATATCTGGCCAGCACGGGGAGCTGTGCAGACCACAGCAGTGCATCGATCTACAGACCCCGGATTACATATCTGTGCAGCACCAAGTGCTGTGCAGACCACAGCAGTGCATTGATCTATAACCCCGGACTAGATACCTGTCCAGTACGGGGAGCCGTGCAGACCACAGCAGTGCATTGATCTACAAACCCCGGATGAGATATCTGTCCAGAACGGGGAGCTGTGCAGACCACAGCAGTGCATTGATCGACAGACCCCAGATGAGATATCTGTCCAGCACCGAGAGCTGTGCAGACCACAGCAGTGCATTGATCTATAACCCCGGATTGTATAACTGTCCAGCACGGGTAGCTGTGCAGACCACAGCAGTGCATTGATGTACAAACCCGGACTAGATATCTGTCCAGGACGGGGAGCTGTGCAGACCACAGCAGTGCATTGATCTATAACCCCGGACTAGATATCTGTCCAGCACGGGGAGCTGTGCAGACCACAGCAGTGCATTGATCTACCAACCCGGACTAGATATGTGTCCAGCACCGAGTGCTGTGCAGACTACAGCAGTGCATTGATCTACAAACCCCAGACTAGATATCTGTCCAGCACGGGGAGCTGTGCAGACCACACCCGTGCGTTGATCTATAACCCCGGACTAGATACGTGACCAGCACGCAGAGCTGTGCAGACCACAGCAGTGCATTGATCTGTTAAACCGGAGTGGTTGTCTGTACAGCACGGGGAGCTGTGCAGACCACACCCGTGTATGGATCTACCACCCCGGATTATATACCTGTCCAGCACGGGGAGCCGTGCAGACCACAGTAGTGCATTGATCTACAAATCCTGACTAGATATCTGTCCAGCACGGGGAGCTGTGCAGACCACAGCAGTGCATTGATCTATAATCCCGCACTAGATATCTGTCCAACACGGGGAGCTGTGCAGGCCAAGGCAGTGCATTGATCTATAAACCCGGATTAGATATCTGTCCAGCACGGGGAGCTGTGCAGACCACAGCAGTGCATTGATCTATAAACCCGTACAAGATATTTTTGAATTAGATTACTTACAGTGTGGAAACAGGCCCTTCGGCCCAACAAATTCACACCGACCCGCCGAAGCGCAACCCACCCATACCCCTACATTTACCCCTTACCTAACAATGCAAGCAATTTAGCATGGCCAATTCACCTGACCTGCACATCTTTGGACTGTGGGAGAAAACCGGAGCACCAGGAGGAAACCCACGCAGACACGGGGAGAACGTGCCAACACCACACAGTCAGTCGCCTGAGGCGGGAATTGAGCCCAGGTCTCAGGCGCTGTGAGGCAACAGTGCTAACCACTGTGCCACCGTGCCGCCAATCTGTCCAGCACCGAGAGCTGTGCAGACCACAGCAGTGCATTGATCTACAAACCCCGGACTAGATATCTGTCCAGCACCGAGAGCTGTGCAGACCACAGCAGTGCATTGATCTACAAACCCCGGACGAGATATCTGTCCAGCACGGGCAGCTGTGCAGACCACAGCAGTGCATTGATCTATAACCCCGGACTAGATATTGTCCAGCACGGGGAGCTGTGCAGACCACAGCAGTGCATTGATCTACTAACCCCGGACTAGATATCTCTCCAGCACCGAGTGCTGTGCAGATTACAGCAGTGCATTGATCTATAAACCCCGGGCTAGATATCTGTCCAGTACGGGGAGCCGTGCAGACCACAGCAGTGCATTGATCTACAAACCCCGGATTAGATATCTGTCCAGAACGGGGAGCTATGCAGACCACAGCAGTGCATTGATCGACAGACCCCAGATGAGATATCTGTCCAGCACCGAGAGCTGTGCAGACCACAGCAGTGCATTGATCTATAACCCCGGATTGTATAACTGTCCAGCACGGGGAGCTGTGCAGACCACAGCAGTGCATTGATCTAAAAACCCGGACTAGATATCTGTCCAGGACGGGGAGCTGTGCAGACCACAGCAGTGCATTGATCTATAACCCCGGACTAGATATCTGTCCAGCACGGGGAGCTGTGCAGACCACAGCAGTGCATTGATCTACCAACCCGGACTAGATATGTGTCCAGCACCGAGTGCTGTGCAGACTACAGCAGTGCATTGATCTACAAACCCCAGACTAGATATCTGTCCAGCAGTGGGAGCTGTGCAGACCACACCCGTGCATTGATCTATAACCCCGGACTAGATACGTGACCAGCACGCAGAGCTGTGCAGACCACAGCAGTGCATTGATCTGTTAAGCCGGAGTGGTTGTCTGTACAGCACGGGGAGCTGTGCAGACCACACCCGTGCATGGATCTACCACCCCGGACTAGATATCTGTGCAGCACGGGGAGCCGTGCAGACCACAGTAGTGCATTGATCTCCAAATCCTGACTAGATATCTGTCCAGCACGGGGAGCTGTGCAGACCACAGCAGTGCATTGATCTCTCACCCCGGATTTGATATCTGTCCAGCACGGGGAGCAGTGCAGACCACAGCAGTGCATTGATCTATAAACCCGCACAAGATATTTTTGAATTAGATTACTGACAGTGTGGAAACAGGCCCTTCGGCCCAACAAGTCCACACCGACCCGCCGAAGCGCAACCCACCCATACCCCTACATTTACCCCTTACCTAACACTGCAGGCAATTTAGCATGGCCAATTCACCTGACCTGCACATCTTTGGACTGTGGGAGGAAACCGGAGCACCAGGAGGAAACCCACGCAGACACGGGGAGAACGTGCCAACACCACACAGTCAGTCGCCTGAGGCGGGAATTGAGCCCAGGTCTCAGGCGCTGTGAGGCAACAGTGCTAACCACTGTGCCACCGTGCCGCCAATCTGTCCAGCACCGAGAGCTGTGCAGACCACAACAGTGCATTGATCTACAAACCCCGGACTAGATATCTGTCCAGCACCGAGAGCTGTGCAGACCACAGCAGTGCATTGATCTACAAACCCCGGACTAGATATCTGCTCAGCACGGGGAGCTGTGCAGACCACAGCAGTGCATTGATCTATAACCCCGGACTAGATATCTGTCCAGCACGGGGAGCTGTGCAGACCACAGCAGTGCATTGATCTACTAACAACGGACTAGATATCTCTCTAGCACCGAGTGCTGTGCAGATTACAGCAGTGCATTGATCTACAAACCCCGGGCTAGATATCTGTCCAGGACGGGGAGCTGTGCAGACCACAGCAGTGCATTGATCTATAACCCCGGACGAGATACCTGTCCATCACGGGGAGATGTGCAGACCACAGCAGTGAATTGATCTATAAACCCGGACGGGATATCTGTCCAGCACGGGGAGCTGTGCAGACCACAGCAGTGCATTAATCTACAAACCCGGACTAGATATCTGTCCGGCACCGAGAGCTGTGCAGATCACAGCAGTGCATTGATCTATAACCCCGGATTAGATATCTGTCCAGCACAGCGGGCTGTGCAGCTCACAGCAGTGCATTGATCTATAATCCGGGATTAGATATCTGTCCAGCAGGGGGAACTGTGCAGACCACAACAGAACATTATTTTTTAAACCTCAACCACATAGTCTGATCAGCACAGCGACCTGTGCAGTGATCTCCCGTGAATTACTCTGCAAACCAGGAGCAGTAACCCTCCAAACATGTAGGACTGTGTACACTATAGCAGTGCATTGATCTGTAAAGCCGGACGAGATACCTGTCCAGTACGGAGAGCCGTGCAGACCACAGCAGTGCATTGATCTATAAACCCCGGATTAGATAGCTGTCCACAACGGGGAGCTATGCAGACCACAGTAGTGCATTGATCTACAAATCATGACTAGATATCTCTCCAGCACCGAGTGCTGTGCAGATTACAGCAGTGCATTGATCTACAAACCCCGGTCTAGATATCTGTCCAGGACGACGAGCTGGGCAGACCACAGCAGTGCATTGCTCTATAACCCCGGACTAGATATCTGTCCAACACGGGGAGCTGTGCAGACCACAGCAGTGCATTGATCTACAAACCCCGGACTAGATATCTGTCCAGCACGGGGAGCTGTGAAGACCACAGCAGTGCATTGATCTACAGACCACGGATTAGATATCTGTGCAGCACCAAGTGCTGTGCAGACCACAGCAGTGAATTGATCTATAACCACGGACGAGATACCTGTCCAGTACGGGGAGCCGTGCAGACCACAGCAGTACATTGATCTACAAACCCCGGATTAGATATCTGTCCAGAACGGGGGTCTATGCAGATCACAGCAGTGCATTGATCGACAGACACCAGATGAGATATCTGTCCAGCACCGAGAGCTGTGCAGATCGCAGCAGTGCATTGATCAATAACCCCGGATTGTATAACTGTCCAGCACGGGGAGCCGTGCCGACCACAGCAGTGCATTGATCTATAACCCCGGACTAGATATCTGTCCATCACGGGGAGATGTGCAGACCACAGCAGTGAATTGATCTATAAACCCGGACGAGATATCTGTCCAGCACGGGGAGCTGTGCTGACCACAGCAGTGCATTGATCTACAACCCCGGATTTGATATCTGTCCAGCACGGGGAGCTGTGCAGACCACAGCAGTGCATTAATCTACAAATCCGGACTAGATATCTGTCCGGCACCGAGTGCTGTGCAGATCACAGCAGTGCATTGATCTATAACCCCGGATTAGATATCTGTCCAGCACAGCGGGCTGTGCAGCTCACAGCAGTGCATTGATCTATAATCCGGGATTAGATATCTGTCCAGCAGGCGGAGCCGTGCAGACCACAGCAGTGCGTGGATCTCTAAACCCGGATTAGATATCTGTCCAGCACGGGGAGCAGTGCAGACCACAGCACTGCATTGATCTATAAACCCGTAAAAGATATTTTTGAATTAGATTACTTACAGTGTGGAAACACACCCTTCGGCCCAACAAGTCCACACCGACCCGCCGAAGCACAACCCACCCATACCCCTACATTTACCCCTTACCAAACACTGCAGGCAATTTAGCATGGCCAATTCACCTGACTGCACATCTTTGGACTGTGGGAGGAAACCGGAGCACCAGGAGGTAACCCACGCAGACACGGGGAGAACGTGCCAACACCACACAGTCAGTCGCCTGAGGCGGGAATTGAGCCCAGGTCTCAGGCGCTGTAAGGCAACAGTGCTAACCACTGTGCCACCGTGCCGCCAATCTGTCCAGCACCGAGAGCTGTGCAGACCACAGCAATGCATTGATCTACAAACCCCGGACTAGATATCTGTCCAGCACCGAGAGCTGTGCAGACCACAGCAGTGCATTGATCTACAAACCCCGGACTAGATATCTGTCCAGCACGGGGAGCTGTGCAGACCACAGCAGTGCATTGATCTATAACCCCGGACTAGATATCTGTCCAGCACAGGGAGCTGTGCAGACCAGAGCAGTGCATTGATCTACTAACCCCGCACTAGATATCTCTCCAGCACCGAGTTCTATGCAGATTACAGCAGTGCATTGATCTACAAACCCCGGGCTAGATATCTGTCCAGGACGGGGAGCTGTGCAGACCACAGCAGTGCATTGATCTATAACCCCGGATTAGATATCTGTCCAGCACGGGGAGCTGTGCAGACCACAGCAGTGCATTGATCTACAAACCCGGACTAGATATCTGTCCAGGACGGGGAGCTGTGCAGACCACAGCAGTGCATTGATCTATAACCCCGGACTAGATATCTGTCCAGCACGTGGAGCTCTGCAGACCACAGCAGTGCATTGATCTACCAACCCGGACTAGATATCTGTCCAGCACCGAGTGCTATGCAGACTACAGCAGTGCATCGATCTATAACCCCGGACTATATACGTGACCAGCACGCGGAGCTGTGCAGACCACAGCAGTGCATTGATCTACAAACCCGGACTAGATATCTCTCCAGCACCGAGTGCTGTGCAGACAACAGCAGTGCATTGATCTACAAACCCCGGACTAGATATCTGTCCAGCACGCGGAGCTGTGCAGACCACAGCAGTGCATTGATCTGTAAAGCTGGACTGGATGTCTGTACAGCACGGGGAGCTGTGCAGACCACACCCGTGCATGGATCTACAACCCCGGATTATATACCTCTCCAGTACGGGGAGCCGTGCAGACCACAGTAGTGCATTGATCTACAAATCCTGACTAGACATCTGTCCAGCACGGGGAGCTGTGCAGACCACAGCAGTGCATTGATCTACAAACCCCGGACTAGATATCTGTCCAGCACGGGGAGCTGTGAAGACCACAGCAGTGCATTGATCTACAGACCCCAGATTAGATATCTGTCCAGCACCAAGTGCTGTGCAGACCACAGCAGTGAATTGATCTATAACCCCGGACTAGATACCTGTCCAGTACGGGGAGCGGTGCAGACCACAGAAGTGCATTGATCTACAAATCCCGGATTAGATATCTGTCCAGAACGGGGAACTATGCAGACCACAGCAGTGCATTGATCGACAGACCCCAGATGAGATATCTGTCCAGCACCGAGAGCTGTGCAGACCACAGCAGTGCATTGATCTATAACCCCGGACTAGATATCTGTCCATCACGGGGAGATGTGCAGACCACAGCAGTGCATTGATCTATAACCACGGACTAGATATCTGTCCATCACGGGGAGATGTGCAGACCACAGCAATGAATTGATCTATAAACCCGGACGATATATCTTTCCAGCACGGGGAGCTGTGCAGACCACAGCAGTGCATTGATCTACAAACCCGGATTTGATATCTGTCCAGCACGGGGAGCTGTGCAGACCACAGCAGTGCATTAATCTAAAAAACCCGGACTAGATATCTGTCCGGCACCGAGAGCTGTGCAGACCACAGCAGTGCATTGATCTATAACCCCGGATTAGATATCTGTCCAGCACAGCGGGCTGTGCAGCTCACAGCAGTGCATTGATCAATAATCCGGCATTAGATATCTGTCCAGCACGGGGAGCCGTGCAGACCACAGCAGTGTATTGATCTATTAACCTCAACCACATAGTCTGTCCAGCACAGCGACCTGTGCAGTGATCTCCCGTGAATTAATCTGCAAACCAGGAGCAGTTACCCTCCAAACATGTAGGAATGTGTACACCACAGCAGTGCATTGATCTGTAAAACCGGACTAGATATCTGTCCATCACGGGGAGAAGTGCAGACCACAGCAGTGAATTGATCAATAAACCCGGACGAGATATCTGTCCAGCACGGGGAGCTGTGCAGACCACAGCAGTGCATTGATCTACAAACCCGGACTAGATATCTCTCCAGCACCGAGTGCTGTGCAGATTACAGCAGTGCATTGATCTACAAGCCCCGGTCTAGATATCTGTCCAGGACGGGGAGCTGGGCAGACCACAGCAGTGCATTGATCTATAACCCCGGACTAGATATCTGTCCAGCACGGGGAGCTGTGCAGACAACAGCAGTGCATTGATCTACCAACCCCGGACTAGATATCTGGCCAGCACGGGGAGCTGTGCAGACCACAGCAGTGCATCGATCTACAGACCCCGGATTACATATCTGTGCAGCACCAAGTGCTGTGCAGACCACAGCAGTGCATTGATCTATAACCCCGGACTAGATACCTGTCCAGTACGGGGAGCCGTGCAGACCACAGCAGTGCATTGATCTACAAACCCCGGATGAGATATCTGTCCAGAACGGGGAGCTGTGCAGACCACAGCAGTGCATTGATCGACAGACCCCAGATGAGATATCTGTCCAGCACCGAGAGCTGTGCAGACCACAGCAGTGCATTGATCTATAACCCCGGATTGTATAACTGTCCAGCACGGGTAGCTGTGCAGACCACAGCAGTGCATTGATGTACAAACCCGGACTAGATATCTGTCCAGGACGGGGAGCTGTGCAGACTACAGCAGTGCATTGATCTACAAACCCCAGACTAGATATCTGTCCAGCACGGGGAGCTGTGCAGACCACACCCGTGCGTTGATCTATAACCCCGAACTAGATACGTGACCAGCACGCAGAGCTGTGCAGACCACAGCAGTGCATTGATCTGTTAAACCGGAGTGGTTGTCTGTACAGCACGGGGAGCTGTGCAGACCACACCCGTGTATGGATCTACCACCCCGGATTATATACCTGTCCAGCACGGGGAGCCGTGCAGACCACAGTAGTGCATTGATCTACAAATCCTGACTAGATATCTGTCCAGCACGGGGAGCTGTGCAGACCACAGCAGTGCATTGATCTATAAACCCGTACAAGATATTTTTGAATTAGATTACTTACAGTGTGGAAACAGGCCCTTCGGCCCAACAAGTCCACACCGACCCGCCGAAGCGCAACCCACCCATACCCCTACATTTACCCCTTACCTAACAATGCAAGCAATTTAGCATGGCCAATTCACCTGACCTGCACATCTTTGGACTGTGGGAGAAAACCGGAGCACCAGGAGGAAACCCACGCAGACACGGGGAGAACGTGCCAACACCACACAGTCAGTCGCCTGAGGCGGGAATTGAGCCCAGGTCTCAGGCGCTGTGAGGCAACAGTGCTAACCACTGTGCCACCGTGCCGCCAATCTGTCCAGCACCGAGAGCTGTGCAGACCACAGCAGTGCATTGATCTACAAACCCCGGACTAGATATCTGTCCAGCACCGAGAGCTGTGCAGACCACAGCAGTGCATTGATCTACAAACCCCGGACGAGATATCTGTCCAGCACGGGCAGCTGTGCAGACCACAGCAGTGCATTGATCTATAACCCCGGACTAGATATTGTCCAGCACGGGGAGCTGTGCAGACCACAGCAGTGCATTGATCTACTAACCCCGGACTAGATATCTCTCCAGCACCGAGTGCTGTGCAGATTACAGCAGTGCATTGATCTATAAACCCCGGGCTAGATATCTGTCCAGTACGGGGAGCCGTGCAGACCACAGCAGTGCATTGATCTACAAACCCCGGATTAGATATCTGTCCAGAACGGGGAGCTATGCAGACCACAGCAGTGCATTGATCGACAGACCCCAGATGAGATATCTGTCCAGCACCGAGAGCTGTGCAGACCACAGCAGTGCATTGATCTATAACCCCGGATTGTATAACTGTCCAGCACGGGGAGCTGTGCAGACCACAGCAGTGCATTGATCTAAAAACCCGGACTAGATATCTGTCCAGG
The DNA here is from genome assembly GCF_037043375.1 of Chiloscyllium plagiosum. Classification (NCBI taxonomy): domain Eukaryota; kingdom Metazoa; phylum Chordata; class Chondrichthyes; order Orectolobiformes; family Hemiscylliidae; genus Chiloscyllium; species Chiloscyllium plagiosum. The sequence goes on along the minus strand of NW_028270188.1, from coordinate 28,389,472 downwards.
ACGGGGAGCTGTGCAGACCACAGCAGTGCATTGATCTATAACCCCGGACTAGATATCTGTCCAGCACGGGGAGCTGTGCAGACCACAGCAGTGCATTGATCTACCAACCCGGACTAGATATGTGTCCAGCACCGAGTGCTGTGCAGACTACAGCAGTGCATTGATCTACAAACCCCAGACTAGATATCTGTCCAGCAGTGGGAGCTGTGCAGACCACACCCGTGCATTGATCTATAACCCCGGACTAGATACGTGACCAGCACGCAGAGCTGTGCAGACCACAGCAGTGCATTGATCTGTTAAGCCGGAGTGGTTGTCTGTACAGCACGGGGAGCTGTGCAGACCACACCCGTGCATGGATCTACCACCCCGGACTAGATATCTGTGCAGCACGGGGAGCCGTGCAGACCACAGTAGTGCATTGATCTCCAAATCCTGACTAGATATCTGTCCAGCACGGGGAGCTGTGCAGACCACAGCAGTGCATTGATCTATAAACCCGCACAAGATATTTTTGAATTAGATTACTGACAGTGTGGAAACAGGCCCTTCGGCCCAACAAGTCCACACCGACCCGCCGAAGCGCAACCCACCCATACCCCTACATTTACCCCTTACCTAACAATGCAAGCAATTTAGCATGGCCAATTCACCTGACCTGCACATCTTTGGACTGTGGGAGAAAACCGGAGCACCAGGAGGAAACCCACGCAGACACGGGGAGAACGTGCCAACACCACACAGTCAGTCGCCTGAGGCGGGAATTGAGCCCAGGTCTCAGGCGCTGTGAGGCAACAGTGCTAACCACTGTGCCACCGTGCCGCCAATCTGTCCAGCACCGAGAGCTGTGCAGACCACAGCAGTGCATTGATCTACAAACCCCGGACTAGATATCTGTCCAGCACCGAGAGCTGTGCAGACCACAGCAGTGCATTGATCTACAAACCCCGGACGAGATATCTGTCCAGCACGGGCAGCTGTGCAGACCACAGCAGTGCATTGATCTATAACCCCGGACTAGATATTGTCCAGCACGGGGAGCTGTGCAGACCACAGCAGTGCATTGATCTACTAACCCCGGACTAGATATCTCTCCAGCACCGAGTGCTGTGCAGATTACAGCAGTGCATTGATCTATAAACCCCGGGCTAGATATCTGTCCAGTACGGGGAGCCGTGCAGACCACAGCAGTGCATTGATCTACAAACCCCGGATTAGATATCTGTCCAGAACGGGGAGCTATGCAGACCACAGCAGTGCATTGATCGACAGACCCCAGATGAGATATCTGTCCAGCACCGAGAGCTGTGCAGACCACAGCAGTGCATTGATCTATAACCCCGGATTGTATAACTGTCCAGCACGGGGAGCTGTGCAGACCACAGCAGTGCATTGATCTAAAAACCCGGACTAGATATCTGTCCAGGACGGGGAGCTGTGCAGACCACAGCAGTGCATTGATCTATAACCCCGGACTAGATATCTGTCCAGCACGGGGAGCTGTGCAGACCACAGCAGTGCATTGATCTACCAACCCGGACTAGATATGTGTCCAGCACCGAGTGCTGTGCAGACTACAGCAGTGCATTGATCTACAAACCCCAGACTAGATATCTGTCCAGCAGTGGGAGCTGTGCAGACCACACCCGTGCATTGATCTATAACCCCGGACTAGATATGTGACCAGCACGCAGAGCTGTGCAGACCACAGCAGTGCATTGATCTGTTAAGCCGGAGTGGTTGTCTGTACAGCACGGGGAGCTGTGCAGACCACACCCGTGCATGGATCTACCACCCCGGACTAGATATCTGTGCAGCACGGGGAGCCGTGCAGACCACAGTAGTGCATTGATCTCCAAATCCTGACTAGATATCTGTCCAGCACGGGGAGCTGTGCAGACCACAGCAGTGCATTGATCTCTCACCCCGGATTTGATATCTGTCCAGCACGGGGAGCAGTGCAGACCACAGCAGTGCATTGATCTATAAACCCGCACAAGATATTTTTGAATTAGATTACTGACAGTGTGGAAACAGGCCCTTCGGCCCAACAAGTCCACACCGACCCGCCGAAGCGCAACCCACCCATACCCCTACATGTACCCCTTACCTAACACTGCAGGCAATTTAGCATGGCCAATTCACCTGACCTGCACATCTTTGGACTGTGGGAGGAAACCGGAGCACCAGGAGGAAACCCACGCAGACACGGGGAGAACGTGCCAACACCACACAGTCAGTCGCCTGAGGCGGGAATTGAGCCCAGGTCTCAGGCGCTGTGAGGCAACAGTGCTAACCACTGTGCCACCGTGCCGCCAATCTGTCCAGCACCGAGAGCTGTGCAGACCACAACAGTGCATTGATCTACAAACCCCGGACTAGATATCTGTCCAGCACCGAGAGCTGTGCAGACCACAGCAGTGCATTGATCTACAAACCCCGGACTAGATATCTGCTCAGCACGGGGAGCTGTGCAGACCACAGCAGTGCATTGATCTATAACCCCGGACTAGATATCTGTCCAGCACGGGGAGCTGTGCAGACCACAGCAGTGCATTGATCTACTAACAACGGACTAGATATCTCTCCAGCACCGAGTGCTGTGCAGATTACAGCAGTGCATTGATCTACAAACCCCGGGCTAGATATCGGTCCAGGACGGGGAGCTGTGCAGACCACAGCAGTGCATTGATCTATAACCCCGGACTAGATATCTGTCCATCACGGGGAGATGTGCAGACCACAGCAGTGAATTGATCTATAAACCCGGACGGGATATCTGTCCAGCACGGGGAGCTGTGCAGACCACAGCAGTGCATTAATCTACAAACCCGGACTAGATATCTGTCCGGCACCGAGAGCTGTGCAGATCACAGCAGTGCATTGATCTATAACCCCGGATTAGATATCTGTCCAGCACAGCGGGCTGTGCAGCTCACAGCAGTGCATTGATCTATAATCCGGGATTAGATATCTGTCCAGCAGGGGGAACTGTGCAGACCACAACAGAACATTATTTTTTAAACCTCAACCACATAGTCTGATCAGCACAGCGACCTGTGCAGTGATCTCCCGTGAATTACTCTGCAAACCAGGAGCAGTAACCCTCCAAACATGTAGGACTGTGTACACTATAGCAGTGCATTGATCTGTAAAGCCGGACGAGATACCTGTCCAGTACGGGGAGCCGTGCAGACCACAGCAGTGCATTGATCTATAAACCCCGGATTAGATAGCTGTCCACAACGGGGAGCTATGCAGACCACAGTAGTGCATTGATCTACAAATCATGACTAGATATCTCTCCAGCACCGAGTGCTGTGCAGATTACAGCAGTGCATTGATCTACAAACCCCGGTCTAGATATCTGTCCAGGACGACGAGCTGGGCAGACCACAGCAGTGCATTGCTCTATAACCCCGGACTAGATATCTGTCCAGCACGGGGAGCTGTGCAGACCACAGCAGTGCATTGATCTACAAACCCCGGACTAGATATCTGTCCAGCACGGGGAGCTGTGAAGACCACAGCAGTGCATTGATCTACAGACCACGGATTAGATATCTGTGCAGCACCAAGTGCTGTGCAGACCACAGCAGTGAATTGATCTATAACCACGGACGAGATACCTGTCCAGTACGGGGAGCCGTGCAGACCACAGCAGTACATTGATCTACAAACCCCGGATTAGATATCTGTCCAGAACGGGGGTCTATGCAGATCACAGCAGTGCATTGATCGACAGACACCAGATGAGATATCTGTCCAGCACCGAGAGCTGTGCAGATCGCAGCAGTGCATTGATCAATAACCCCGGATTGTATAACTGTCCAGCACGGGGAGCCGTGCCGACCACAGCAGTGCATTGATCTATAACCCCGGACTAGATATCTGTCCATCACGGGGAGATGTGCAGACCACAGCAGTGAATTGATCTATAAACCCGGACGAGATATCTGTCCAGCACGGGGAGCTGTGCTGACCACAGCAGTGCATTGATCTACAACCCCGGATTTGATATCTGTCCAGCACGGGGAGCTGTGCAGACCACAGCAGTGCATTAATCTACAAATCCGGACTAGATATCTGTCCGGCACCGAGTGCTGTGCAGATCACAGCAGTGCATTGATCTATAACCCCGGATTAGATATCTGTCCAGCACAGCGGGCTGTGCAGCTCACAGCAGTGCATTGATCTATAATCCGGGATTAGATATCTGTCCAGCACGCGGAGCCGTGCAGACCACAGCAGTGCGTGGATCTCTAAACCCGGATTAGATATCTGTCCAGCAGGGGGAACTGTGCAGACCACAACAGAACATTATTTTTTAAACCTCAACCACATAGTCTGATCAGAACAGCGACATGTGCAGTGATCTCCCGTGAATTATTCTGCAAACCAGGAGCAGTTACCCTCCAAACATGTAGGACTGTGTACACTATAGCAGTACATTGATCTGTAAAGCCGGAGTAGATATCTGTCCATCACAGGGAGAAGTGCAGACCACAGCAGTGAATTGATCTATAAACCCGGACGAGATATCTGTCCAGCACGGGGAGCTGTGCAGACCACAGCAGTGCATTGATCTACAAACCCGGACTAGATATCTCTCCAGCACCGAGTGCTGTGCAGACAACAGCAGTGCATTGATCTACAGACCCCGGTCTAGATATCTGTCCAGGACGGGGAGCTGGGCAGACCACAGCAGTGTATTGATCTATAACCCCGGACTAGATATCTGTCCAGCACGCGGAGCTGTGCAGACAACAGCAGTGCATTGATCTACCAACCCCGGACTAGATATCTGTCCAGCACGGGGAGCTGTGCAGACCACAGCAGTGCATTGATCTACAGACCCCGGATTAGATATCTGTGCAGCACCAAGTGCTGTGCAGAACACAGCAGTGCATTGATCTATAACCCCGGACGAGATACCTGTCCAGTACTGGGAGCCGTGCAGACCACAGCAGTGCATTGATCTACAAACCCCGGATTAGATAGCTGTCCACAACGGGGAGCTATGCAGACCACAGTAGTGCATTGATCTACAAATCATGACTAGATATCTGTCCAGCACGGGGAGCTGTGCAGACCACAGCAGTGCATTGATCTACAAACCCGGACTAGATATCTCTCCAGCACCGAGTGCAGTGCAGATTACAGCAGTGCATTGGTCTACAAACCCCGGTCGAGATATCTGTCCAGGACGGCGAGCTGGCCAGACCACAGCAGTGCATTGCTCTATAACCCCGGACTCGATATCTGTCCAGCACGGGGAGCTGTGCAGACAACAGCAGTGCATTGATCTACCAACCCCGGACTAGATATCTGTCCAGCACGGGGAGCTGTGAAGACCACAGCAGTGCATTGATCTGCAGACCCCGGATAAGATATCTGTCCAGCACCAAGTACTGTGCAGACCACAGCAGTGAATTGATCTATAACCCCGGACGAGATACCTGTCCAGTACGGGGAGCCGTGCAGACCAAAGCAGTACATTGATCTACAAACCCCGGATTAGATATCTGTCCAGAACGGGGAGCTATGCAGACCACAGCAGTGCATTGATCGACAGACCCCAGATGAGATATCTGTCCAGCACCGAGAGCTGTGCAGACCACAGCAGTGCATTGATCAATAACCCCGGATTGTATAACTGTCCAGCACGGGGAGCCGTGCCGACCACAGCAGTGCATTGATCTCTAAACCCGGACTAGATATCTGTCCATAACGGGGAGATGTGCAGACCACAGCAGTGAATTGATCTATAAACCCGGACGAGATATCTGTCCAGCACCGAGAGCTGTGCAGACCACAGCAGTGCATTGATCTATAACCCCGGATTGTATAACTGTCCAGCACGGGGAGCCGTGCCGACCACAGCAGTGCATTGATCTATAACCCCGGACTAGATATCTGTCCATCACGGGGAGATGTGCAGACCACAGCAGTGAATTGATCTATAAACCCGGACGAGATATCTTTCCAGCACGGGGAGCTGTGCTGGCTACAGCAGTGCATTGATCTACAACCCCGGATTTGATATCTGTCCAGCACGGGGAGCTGTGCAGACCACAGCAGTGCATTAATCTACAAACCCGGACTAGATATATGTCCGGCACCGAGTGCTGTGCAGATCACAGCAGTGCATTGATCTATAACCCCGGATTAGATATCTGTCCAGCACAGCGGGCTGTGCAGCTCACAGCAGTGCATTGATCTATAATCCGGGATTAGATATCTGTCCAGCACGGGCAGCCGTGCAGACCACAGCAGTGCATTGATCTATAAACCCGGTTTAGATATCTGTCCAGCAGGGGGACTGTGCAGACCACAACAGAACATTATTTTTTAAACCTCAACCACATAGTCTGATCAGCACAGCGACATGTGCAGTGATCTCCCGTGAATTATTCTGCAAACCAGGAGCAGTTTCCCTCCAAACATGTAGGACTGTGTACACTATAGCAGTGCATTGATCTGTAAAGCCGGACTAGATATCTGTCCATCACGGGGAGAAGTGCAGACCACAGCAGTGAATTGATCAATAAACCCGGACGAGATATCTGTCCAGCACGGGGAGCTGTGCAGACCACAGCAGTGCATTGATCTACAAACCCGGACTAGATATCTCTCCAGCACCGAGCGCTGTGCAGATTACAGCAGTGCATTGATCTATAACCCCGGTCTAGATATCTGTCCAGCACGGGGAGCTGTGCACACAACAGCAGTGCATTGATCTACCAACCCCGGACTAGATATCTGTCCAGCACGGGGAGCTGTGCAGACCACAGCAGTGCATTGATCTACAGACCCCGGATTAGATATCTGTGCAGCACCAAGTGCTGTGCAGAACACAGCAGTGCATTGATCTATAACCCCGGACTAGATACCTGTCCAGTACGGGGAGCCGTGCAGACCACAGCAGTGCATTGATCTAAAATCCCCGGATTAGATATCTGTCCAGAACGGGGAGCTATGCAGACCACAGTAGTGCATTGATCTACAAATCATGACTAGATATCTGTCCAGCACGGGGAGCTGTGCAGACCACAGCAGTGCATTGATCTACAAACCCGGACTAGATATCTCTCCAGCACCGAGTGCTGTGCAGATTACAGCAGTGCATTGATCTACAAACCCCGGTCTAGATATCTGTCCAGGACGGTGAGCTGGGCAGACCACAGCAGTGCATTGATCTATAACCCCGGACTAGATACCTGTCCACCACGGGGAGATGTGCAGACCACAGCAGTGAATTGATCAATTACCCCGGATGGTATAACTGTCCAGCACGGGGAGCCGTGCCGACCACAGCAGTGCATTGATCTATAACCCCGGACTAGATACCTGTCCATCACGGGGAGATGTGCAGACCACAGCAGTGAATTGATCTATAAACCCGGACGAGATATCTGTCCAGCACGGGGAGCTGTGCAGACCACAGCAGTGCATTGATCTACAACCCCGGATTTGATATCTGTCCAGCACGGGGAGCTGTGCAGATCACAGCACTGCATTAATCTACAAATTCGGACTAGATATCTGTCCGGCACCGAGAGCTGTGCAGACCACAGCAGTGCATTGATCTATAACCCCGGATTAGATATCTGTCCAGCACAGCGGGCTGTGCAGCTCACAGCAGTGCATTGATCTGTAATCCGGGGTTAGATATCTGTCCAGCACGGGGAGCCGTGCAGACCACAGCGGTGCATTGGTCTATAACCCCGGATTAGATATCTGTCCAGCAGGGGGAACTGTGCAGACCACAACAGAACATTATCTAATTACCTCAACCACATAGTCTGATCAGCACAGCGACCTGTGCAGTGATCTCCCGTGATTTCATCTGCAAACCAGGAGCAGTTACGCTCCAAACGTGTAGGACTGTGTACACTATCGCAGTGCATTGATCTGTAAAGCCGGACTAGACATCTGTCCAGCACGGGGAGCTGTGCAGACCACAGCAGTGCATTGATCTACAAACCCGGACTAGATATCTCTCCAGCACCGAATGCTGTGCAGATTACCGCAGTGCATTGATCTACAAACCCCGGTCTAGATATCTGTCCAGGACGGGGAGTTGGGCAGACCACAGCAGTGCATTGATCTATAACCCCGGACTAGATATCTGTCCAGCACGGGGAGCTGTGCAGACAACAGCAGTGCATTGATCTACCAACCCCGGACTAGATATTTGTCCAGCACGGGGAGCTGTGCAGACCACAGCAGTGCATTGATCTACAGACCACGGATTAGATATCTGTGCAGCACCAAGTGCTGTTCAGAACACAGCAGTGCATTGATCTATAACACCGGACTAGATACCTGTCCAGTACGGGAAGCCGTGCAGACCACAGCAGTGCATTGATCGATAAACCCCGGATTAGATATCTGTCCAGCACCGAGAGCTGTGCAGACCACAGCAGTGCATTGATCTATAACCCCGGATTGTATAACTGTCCAGCACGGGGAGCCGTGCCGACCACCACAGTGCATTGATCTTTTACCCCGGACTAGATATCTGTCCATCACGGGGAGATGTGCAGACCACAGCAGTGAATTGATCTATAAACCCGGACGAGATATCTGTCCAGCACGGGGAGCTGTGCAGACCACAGCAGTGCATTGATCTACAACCCCGGATTTGATATCTGTCCAGCACGGGGAGCTGTGCAGACCACAGCAGTGCATTAATCCACAAACCCGGACTAGATATCTGTCCGGAACCGAGAGCTGTGCAGATCACAGCAGTGCATTGATCTATAACCCCAGATTAGATATCTGTCCAGCACAGCGTGCTGTGCAGCTCACAGCAGTGCATTGATTTATAATCCGGGATTAGATATCTGTCCAGCACGGGGAGCCGTGCAGACCACAGCAGTGCATTGATCTATAAACCCGGATTAGATATCTGTCCAGCACGGGGAACTGTGCAGACCACAACAGAACATTATCTATAAACCTCAACCACATAGTCTGATCAGCACAGCGACCTGTGCAGTGATCTCCCGTGAATTAATCTGCAAACCAGGAGCAGTTACCCTCCAAACATGTAGGACTGTGTACACCACTGCAGTGCATTGATCTGTAAAGCCGGACTAGATATCTGTCCATCACGGGAGGAAGTGCAGACCACAGCAGTGAATTGATCTATAAACCCGGACGAGATATCTGTCCAGCACGGGGAGCTTTGCAGACCACAGCAGTGCATTGATCTACAAACCCGGACTAGATATCTCTCCAGCACCGAGAACTGTGCAGATTACAGCAGTGCATTGATCGACAAACCCCGCTCTAGATATCTGTCCAGGACGGGGAGCTGGGCAGACCACAGCAGTGCATTGATCTATAACACCTGACTAGATATCTGTCCAGAACGGGGAGCTGTGCAGACAACAGCAGTGCATTGATCTACAAACCCCGGACTAGATATCTGTCCAGCACGGGGAGCTGTGCAGACCACAGCATTGCATTGATCTACAGACCCCGGATTAGATATCTGTCCAGCACCAAGTGCTGTGCAGACCGCAGCAGTGCATTGATCTATAACCCCGGACTAGATACCTGTCCAGTACGGGGAGCCGTGCAGACCACAGCAGTGCATTGATCTAAAAACCCCGGATTAGATATCTGTCCAGAACGGGGAGCTATGCAGACCACAGTAGTGCATTGATCTACAAATCATGACTAGATATCTGTCCAGCACGGGGAGCTGTGCAGACCACAGCAGTGCATTGATCTACAAACCCGGACTAGATATCTCTCCAGCACCGAGTGCTGTGCAGATTACAGCAGTGCATTGATCTACAAACCCCGGTCTAGATATCTGTCCGGGACGGTGAGCTGGGCAGACCACAGCAGTGCATTGATCTATAAACCCGGACGAGATATCTGTCCAGCACGGGGAGCTGTGCAGACCACAGCAGTGCATTGATCTACAAACCCCGGACTAGATATCTGTCCAGCACGGGGAGCTGTGCAGACCACAGCAGTGAATTAATCTATAACCCCGGACTAGATACCTGTCCAGTACGGGGAGCCGTGCAGACCACAGCAGTACATTTATCTGCAAACCCCGGATTAGATATCTGTCCAGAACGGGGAGCTATGCAGACCACAGCAGTGCATTGATCGACAGACCACAGATGAGATATCTGTCCAGCACCGAGAGCTGCGCAGACCACAGCAGTGCATTGATCAATTACCCCGGATTGTATAACTGTCCAGCACGGGGAGCCGTGCCGACCACAGCAGTGCATTGATCTATAAACCCGGACGAGATATCTGTCCAGCACGGGGAGCTGTGCAGACCACAGAAGTGCATTGATCTACAAACCCGGATTTGATATCTGTCCAGCACGGGGAGCTGTGCAGATCACAGCACTGCATTAATCTACAAATCCGGACTAGATATCTGTCCGGCACCGAGAGCTGTGCAGACCACAGCAGTGCATTGATCTATAACCCCGGATTAGATATCTGTCCAGCACAGCGGGCTGTGCAGCTCACAGCAGTGCATTGATCTATAATCCGGGGTTAGATATCTGTCCAGCACGGGGAGCCGTGCAGACCACAGCAGTGCATTGATCTATAACCCCGGATTAGATATCTGTCCAGCAGGGGGAACTGTGCAGACCACAACAGAACATCATCTATAAACCTCAACCACATCGTCTGATCAGCACAGCGACCTGTGCAGTGATCTCCCGTGATTTCATCTGCAAACCTGGAGCAGTTACCCTCCAAACATGTCGGACTGTGTACACTATCGCAGTGCATTGATCTGTAAAGCCGGACTAGACATCTGTCCAGCACGGGGAGCTGTGCAGACCACAGCAGTGCATTGATCTACAAACCCGGACTAGATATCTCTCCAGCACCGAATGCTGTGCAGATTACAGCAGTGCATTGATCTCCAAACCCCGGTCTAGATATCTGTCCAGGACGGGGAGCTGGGCAGACCACAGCAGTGCATTGATCTATAACCCCGGACTAGATATCTGTCCAGCACGGGGAGCTGTGCAGACAACAGCAGTGCATTGATCTACCAACCCCGAACTAGATATCTGTCCAGCACGGGGAGCTGTGCAGACCACAGCAGTGCATTGATCTACAGACCACGGATTAGATATCTGTGCAGCACCAAGTGCTGTGCAGAACACAGCAGTGCATTGATCTATAACACCGGACTAGATACCTGTCCAGTACGGGGAGCCATGCAGACCACAGCAGTGCATTGATCTATAAACCCCGGATTAGATATCTGTCCAGAACGGGGAGCTATGCAGACCACAGCAGTGCATTGATAGACAGACCCCAGATGAGATATCTGTCCAGCACAGAGAGCTGTGCAGACCACAGCAGTGCATTGATCTATAACCCCGGATTGTATAACTGTCCAGCACGGGGAGCCGTGCCGACCACAGCAGTGCATTGATCTATAACCCCGGACTAGATATCTGTCCATCACGGGGAGATGTGCAGACCACAGCAGTGAATTGATCTATAAACCCGGACGAGATATCTGTCCAGCACGGGGAGCTGTGCAGACCACAGCAGTGCATTGATCTACAACCCCGGATTTGATATCTGTCCAGCACGGGGAGCTGTGCAGACCACAGCAGTGCATTAATCTACAAACCCGGACTAGATATCTGTCGGGCACCGAGAGCTGTGCAGACCACAGCAGTGCATTGATCTACAAACCCGGACTAGATATCTCTCCAGCACCAAGTGCTGTGCAGACCGCAGCAGTGCATTGATCTATAACCCCGGACGAGATACCTGTCCAGTACGGGGAGCCGTGCAGACCACAGCAGTGCATTGATCTATAAACCCCGGATTAGATATCTGTCCAGAACGGGGAGCTTTGCAGACCACAGCAGTGCATTGATCGACAGACCCCAGATTAGATATCTGTCCAGCACCGAGAGCTGTGCAGACCACAGCAGTGCATTGATCTATAACCCAGGATTGTATAACTGTCCAGCACGGGGAGCCGTGCCGACCTCAGCAGTGCATTGATCTATAACCCCGGACTAGATATCTGTCCATCACGGGGAGATGTGAAGACCACAGCAGTGAATTGATCTATAAACGCGGACGAGATATCTGTTCAGCACGGGGAGCTGTGCAGACCACAGCAGTGCATTGATCTACAAACCCGGATTTGATATCTGTCCAGCACGGGGAGCTGTGCAGACCACAGCAGTGCATTAATCTACAAACCCGGACTAGATATCTGTCCGGCACCGAGAGCTGAGCAGATCACAGCAGTGCATTGATCTACAAACCCGGACTAGATATCTCTCCAGCACCGAGTACTGTGCAGATTACAGCAGTGCATTGATCTACAAACCCCGGTCTAGATATCTGTCCAGGACGGGGAGCTGTGCAGACCACAGCAGTGCATTGATCTATAACACCGGACTAGATATCTGTCCAGAACGGGGAGCTGTGCAGACAACAGCAGTGCATTGATCTACAAACCCCGGACTAGATATCTGTCCAGCACGGGGAGCTGTGCAGACCACAGCATTGCATTGATCTACAGACCCCGGATTAGATATCTGTCCAGCACCAAGTGCTGTGCAGACCGCAGCAGTGCATTGATCTATAACCCCGGACGAGATACCTGTCCAGTACGGGGAGCCGTGCAGACCACAGCAGTGCATTGATCTATAAACCCCGGATTAGATATCTGTCCAGAACGGGGAGCTTTGCAGACCACAGCAGTGCATTGATCGACAGACCCCAGATTAGATATCTGTCCAGCACCGAGAGCTGTGCAGACCACAGCAGTGCATTGATCTATAACCCAGGATTGTATAACTGTCCAGCACGGGGAGCCGTGCCGACCTCTGCAGTGCATTGATCTATAACCCCGGACTAGATATCTGTCCATCACGGGGAGATGTGAAGACCACAGCAGTGAATTGATCTATAAACCCGGACGAGATATCTGTTCAGCACGGGGAGCTGTGCAGACCACAGCAGTGCATTGATCTACAACCCCGGATTTGATATCTGTCCAGCACGGGGAGCTGTGCAGACCACAGCAGTGCATTAATCTACAAACCCGGACTAGATATCTGTCCGGCACCGAGAGCTGAGCAGATCACAGCAGTGCATTGATCTACAATCCGGACGAGATATCTCTCCAGCACCGAGAGCTGTGCAGACTACAGCAATGCATTGATCTACAAACCCGGATTTGATATCTGTCCAGCACGGGGAGCTGTGCAGACCACAGCACTGCATTAATCTACAAACCCGGACTAGATATCTGTCGGGCACCGAGAGCTGTGCAGACCACAGCAGTGCATTGATCTCTAACCGCGGATTAGATATCTGTCCAGCACTGCGGGCTGTGCAGCTCACAGCAGTGCATTGATCTATAATCCGGGATTAGATATCTGTCCAGCACGGGGAGCCGTGCAGACCACAGCAGTGCATTGATCTATGAACCCGGATTAGATATCTGTCCAGCACGGGGAACTGTGCAGACCACAACAGAACATTATCTATAAACCTCAACCACATCGTCTGATCAGCACAGCGACCTGTGCAGTGATCTCCCGTGAATTAATCTGCAAACCAGGAGCAGTTACCCTCCAAACATGCAGGACTGTGTACACCATAGCTGTGCATTGATCTGTAAAGCCGGACTAGATATCTGTCCATCACGGGGAGAAGTGCAGACCACAGCATTGAATTGATCTATAAACCCGGACGAGATATCTGTCCAGCACGGGGAGCTGTGCAGACCACAGCAGTGCATTGATCTACAAACCCGGACGAGATATCTCTCCAGCACCGAGTGCTGTGCAGATTACAGCATTGCATTGATCTACAAACCCCGGTCTAGATATCTGTCCAGGACGGGGAGCTGGGCAGACCACAGCAGTGCATTGATCTATAACCCCGGACTAGATATCTGTACAGCACGGGGAGCTGTGCAGACCACAGCAGTGCATTGATCTATAACCCCGGACTAGATATCTGTCCAGCACGGGGAGCTGTGCAGACCACAGCAGTGCATTGATCTACAACCCCGGATTTGATATCTGTCCAGCACGGGGAGCTGTGCAGACCACAGCAGTGCATTAATCTACAAACCCGGACTAGATATCTGTCCGGCACCGAGAGCTGTGCAGATCACAGCAGTGCATTGATCTACAACCCGGACGAGATTTCTCTCCAGCACCGAGAGCTGTGCAGACTACAGCAATGCATTGATCTACAAACCCGGATTTGATATCTGTCCAGCACGGGGAACTGTGCAGACCACAGCACTGCATTAATCTACAAACCCGGACTAGATATCTGTCCGGCACCGAGAGCTGTGCAGACCACAGCAGTGCATTGATCTATAACCCCGGATTAGATATCTGTCCAGCACAGCGGGCTGTGCAGCTCACAGCAGTGTATTGATCTATAATCCGGGATTAGATATCTGTCCAGCACGAAGAGCCGTGCAGACCACAGCAGTGCATTGATCTATAAACCCGGATTAGATATCTGTCCAGCAGGGGGAACTGTGCAGACCACAACAGAACATTACCTATAAACCTCAACCACATAGTCTGATCAGCACAGCGACCTGTGCAGTGATCTCCCGTGAATTAATCTGCAAACCAGGTGCAGATACCTTCCAAACATGTAGAACTGTGTACACCATAGCAGTGCATTGATCTGTAAAGCCGGACTAGATATCTGTCCATCACGGGGAGAAGTGCAGACCACAGCAGTGAATTGATCTATAAACCCGGACGAGATATCTGTCCAGCACGGGGAGCTGTGCAGACCACAGCAGTGCATTGATCTACAAACCCGGACTAGATATCTCTCCAGCACCGAGTGCTGTGCAGAATACAGCAGTGCATTGATCTACAAACCCCGGACTAGATATATGTCCAGCCCGGGGAGCTGTGCAGACAACAGCAGTGCATTGATCTTCCAACCCCGGACTAGATATCTGTCCAGCACGGGGAGCTGTGCAGACCACAGCAGTGCATTGATCTATAGACCCCGGATTATATATCTGTGCAGCACCAAGTGCTGTTCAGAACACAGCAGTGCATTGATCTATAACCCCGGACTAGATACCTGTCCAGTACGGGGAGCCGTGCAGACCACAGCAGTGCATTGATCTATAAACCCCGGATTAGATATCTGTCCAGAACGGGGAGCTATGCAGACCACAGCAGTGCATTGATCGACAGACCCCAGATGAGATATCTGTCCAGCACCGAGAGCTGTGCAGACCACAGCAGTGCATTGATCTATAACCCCGGATTGTATAACTGTCCAGCACGGGGAGCCGTGCCGACCACAGCAGTGCATTGATCTATAAGCCCGGACTAGATATCTATCCAGCACCGAGAGCTGTGCAGACCACAGCAGTGCATTGATCTATAACCCCGGATTGTATAACTGTCCAGCACGGGGAGTCGTGCCGACCACAGCAGTGCATTGATCCATAACCCCGGACTAGATATCTGTCCATCACGGGGAGAAGTGCAGAACGCAGCAGTGAATTGATCTATTAACCCGGACGAGATATCTGTCCAGCATGGGGAGCTGTGCATACCACAGCAGTGCATTGATCTACAAACCCGGATTTGATATCTGTCCAGCACGGGGAGCTGTGCGGACCACAACAGGGCATTATCTATAAAAGTCAACCACATAGTCTGACCAGCACAGCGACCTGTGCAGTGATCTCCCGTGAATTAATCTGTAAAACAGGAGCAGTTACACTCCAAGCAGTTAGGGCTGTGTACACCTCCCCAGTGCATTGATCTGCAACCCAGGAGCAGTTACTCTCCCAGCATGTAGAACTGTGTACACCACCTCAGTGCATTGATCTGTAACCCAGGAGCAGTTACCTTCCTAGCATGTAGGACTGAGTACACCACCCCAGTGCATTTATCTGTAACCCTGGAGCATTTACCCTGCCGGCATGTTGGCCTGTGTACACCACCTCAGTGCATTGATCTGTAACACAGGAGCAGTTACCCTCCCAGCATGTAGGACTGAGTACACCACCCCAGTGCATTGATCTGTAACCCAGGAGCAGTTACCCTCCCAGCATGTAGGACTATGTACACCACCCCAGTGCATTGATCTGTAACCCAGGAGCAGTTACCCTCCCAGCATGTCGGACTATGTACACCACCCCAGTGTATTGATCTGTAACCCAGGAGCAGTTACCCTCCCAGCATGTAGGACTGTGTACACCACCCCAGTGCATTGATCTGTAACCAGGAGCAGTTACCCTCCCAGCATGTAGGACTCTGTATACCACCCCAGTGCATTGATCTGTAACCCGGAGCAGTTACCCTCCCAGCATTAGGACTGTGTACACCACCCCAGTGCATTTATCTGTAACCCAGGAGCAGTTACCCTCCCAGCATGTAGGACTGTGTACACCACCCCAGTGCATTGATCTGTAACCAGGAGCAGTTACCCTCCCAGCATGTAGGACTCTGTACACCACTCCAGTGCATTGATCTGTAACCCGGAGCAGTTACCCTCCCAGCATTAGGACTGTGTACACCTCCCAGTGCATTTATCTGTAACCCAGGAGCAGTTACCCTCCCAGCATGTAGGACTGTGTACACCACCCCAGTGCATTGATCTGTAACCAGGGGCAGTTACCCTCCCAGCATGTAGGACTCTGTACACCACTCCAGTGCATTTATCTGTTACCCAGGAACAGTTACTCTCCCAGTTTGTTGGACTGTGTACACCACCCCAGTGCATTGATCTGTAACCCAGGAGCAGTTACCCTCCCAGCATGTAGAGCTGTGCATACCACCCAAGTGCATTGATCTGTAACCCAGGAGCAGCTACTCTCCCCGCATGTAGAGCTGTGTACACCAGCCCACTGCATTGATCTGTAACCCAGGAGCAGTTACCCTGCCAGCATGTAGGACTGTGTACATCACCCCAGTGCATTGATCTGTAACCTAGGAGCAGTTACCCTCCCAGCATATCGGACTGTGTACCCCTCCCCAGTGCATTGCTCAGTAACACTGTGTTAGATCACTCCCCAGTGAGGGGAACCTTGCAGTCCATGCTGGAAGTGACAGGATGTGCAGCTCACACCCATTTACAGCTCCATATCTCCCTTGTGCACTTACAAGGGGATGCTGTGGGTGTGAACATCACTGCCAGAGAGAGATAGCGGGGGAATCAGTTTAAACAATAACAAATGGGAGGGTTATGGGAAATAGACAGAGAGGGAGAGACTGAGAGACAGTGTTATGAAAGGATGTGTTCCCAGGTTTCAGAATGCAGAAATGAAAACATTTCAACAGCATCCTGTAACTTAAGCCAGTGTTTCCAGGAATGGTAGGTGAACATGATATTGGTGTGTGGTCAGATGATGCACAGTTTTGGATGAGTATTTGTTCTGCAGCTTTGTATCTGGGTGTAGGGTCAGCAGAGTCTTTGACCCATTGAGCTAAATCGAACAATAATTTGTCTCAGTGCCATTTCCATTGACTGTGAGAGAGGGATCATCTACACAAGGCCGAGCTCGTTTCCTGGTGCTATCTTATTGAACTCACCTCATTAACTACCCACCCTACCCCAAGGTGTAACACACATTCAATACCAGCCCGATTCTCCCACCCATCATGACTGGAGGTACTCACCATCGCCCGGATACCCCTGGGTATTCCATGATCCATGACACTGGCGCCATCTTTAAAAGTCCAATGGGCACACGGTTGAGCTTTCTCTGATAGGAGCTGCCCTGCACAGTTTACCCCGAGTATGGCAGATCAGGGGTAATTACACCACGGTTTGTCGACAGGGGCACGGAGGGCCTGGTGAATGGGCTAGTACAGAGGGGGACCATTCTCTTCCCTGAGGGGCGACACCACCAGACCCACCGAGCATGGTCTGAGCTCACCACCCAGCTCAGTGCAGTATCTGCGGTCTGAAGAAATGTCCAGCAAAACAGGACAAGCATCAATAACCTTCCCCGCTCTGTCAGGATAAGGGTCACCGTATTCTCTCTGCTCCCTCACACTCACTGTATATCTGTTATTGCACTGACACCCAACCAAGGCTCATGCTCCACCACTCTCACTGCTGCATGCGGCATCTTCTCTCTCTCTCTCTCTCTTCACTTTACCACCCCCCCCCCCCACATTAGTAACACTGCATGGATACAACACTGTGGACTGACTCCCTCCAGACACCTCACCATGACCCCCTCTCCACCTACACCAGCACTAACAGCAGCGCCACCCACTCCCACCGTCACTCTCTCCCTCACTTTCTCCCATTCCAGGAGAAACAGCCTGGAATAGGACAGAAAAGGTCAAGCCGGGTGGTGGAGTGCCCGATATCCGTTCCCGCACCCCTCCCCCCGCCATGTGGGGAGGACCCTGGTGGGAGCCGGAGAAGACGGGAAAGCCTCGTGTGGAGATTCTGAAACATCCACGTCCCACCGACCGAGTAGGAGCAATGTTCAGTGAAGGGCAATTCTCACTTTAATCCCACTGGCAGCTCCGTTTCATCCCCGGCACAACTTAGAAGCCATGGCCCTGATGACATCTCCCTTTTGTGTCGAGCTGGTACAAATGGAATCCCCACGGTCTCGGTGGGCAGGAGGGTGGGCTCACAACACATCGTCACCACCACCTCCCAGGAAGGGAGCATGGAGACTCCCTCCTACACCTCCTCCTGTAAACAGCTCAGAGACTGAAACTAATCTGTGATAGTAAATGTTATCCCCACCTGTCCTGATATCTTCAACAATGTTTATCGTTAATTTCGATGGCACAGCACGTACCCTCAATTTCCTACAGTTGAGACAAACATCTTGCATTTGTTTAATAATACAAAGTGTTGTTTGCAATTCAGTAATGGTAACCTGATTATAATAAATCCACACCAAGCTGAAAGTGGGCACTAAAATATGACCCAAAATCTGGGTATGGTAGTGTGGTGGGTAGTGTCCCTGTCTCTGAGCCAGAACTCTGGATTTGATTCCAATTCCTGAACTTGTGCTATAGTGTACCTAGCTCTCGACTAGAAGGCCTGGATTCAAGTCCTGCCTGTTGCAGAGGTATATCCCAGCATGTCAGGACAGACTGATGAACAAACACACAGGAGAATAATGTTACAGCTTTATGGGTATTGCTGAGTGATGCTAGTATCCCTACCTCCGGGCACAAAGGTCCAGGCGTAAAGCCCACAGAAGTGTCTCAGGAAACATCTGAACAAACTGATTAAAATGGATTTAGAATTGTGACTTGTTGGAGAAGGAAGAGGTGTCAATATTGCATTTCAGAATTTAGGCCCAGGATGACTGAAAGTCCAGCCATTCGTGTTGATTGGGGTCACATTTTGCAGCAGGAAAGGTTTATAAAATCAAAATGGCCATGGATAGGGTGAGTAGTCAGGGTTTTTTTCCCTAGGTTAGGGGCGTCCACAACTAGAGGGCATTGGTGGAAAGTGAGAGGGGCAAGATTTTGAGGAGGTCTAAAGGGCACCATTTCACACAGAGGGTGGTGTGTGTATGGAATGAGCTGCCATAGGAAGTGGTGGAGGCTGGTTCATATACAGCATCTGGGTACTGAGAGACCTGGCGAGCTTTTCCAGCAATTTCTGTATTTCTTTAAAAAATGCATTCAGTTTAACACAGGCATTCTGAATAAATTGAACATTTTTATTTTTTAATGACGCAGGGACATATAAACATATCTTCAAATTGACCGAGATAATTTTCTGTGAAGGGTATGGCTCTGTGTATGACATCAGCAATGATGCACCTACATGGAACAGGGAATGTGATGGAGACATAGTTTGGACAATGTACAAGGAGACCTCACATGGTCCAGTTTGGGAGAAGATGACATTACTGTGTGATTCACTCAGAGAGGGAGAAAATGTAATCTGCCTGAGAAGGAATGGCCTATTGCACTCTCTCTCCTTCATTGTTCCTCATCACAGCAATGTGTGCGAGCTTAAAAAAAAACTCTACAGTCATCGTTACCCTTCTTATTTTTATGGAATCCCTGCAGTGTGGAAACAGGCCCTTCGACCCAACAAGTCCATACCAACCTTCCCAACCCATTTCCCTATATTTACCCCTGACTATTGCACATAACCTAGAAATCCTTGAATACTACAGACAATTTAGCATGACCAATCCACCGAACCTACACAGTTTGTGGTAGGAAACTGGATCACCCATTAGAAGCTCACACAGACAAGGGGAAAATGTGCAAACTCCACACAGACAGTCACCCAAGGCTGGAATCGACCCTAAGTCCCTGGTGCTGTGAGGCAGCAGTGCTAACCACCGTGCTACCCTTTGGGTGATCCCTAACCAGAATTCACTGGAATCTACTCACTGCCTAAAGCAAAGGGAATTCAGCCAAATCCAAACTCTCCCAGGATGAAATCCCATTGCTAGCAGCTGTGTGAGTACAATATTTCAGAAGCAGAACAACGTTTTGGACAATCTCGCATTTTTTCCTTTGTCATGAGTTCCAATAATATTTGGACCAAGTTCTTTCAAGTAAAATTGCAGAGGTTTTGTGTGTGTGTGTGTGTCAGCATTTTTAGAAAGGGAAATATTGATTATATAATTGCAATACCCAAACAGTTTGCCATTCATCTTTCCATCATAGTTTGAGTAACATTGCTCTGGATCATAAACGTGTTGTTTTAGCAGATTAAAGAAACTACCCTGACCTGTTCCTAAAACTTACCCTGACCCAGTCTGAGACCAATATGATCGGCCATATCACCAACCTGGTCACATTTAACATTTGTTGTGAGCAGTGGAGGAGTGGGACTAGAAAAGCAAACAGTGATCCAAAAAGCCGGGTAACTATAGACCGGTGAGCCTGATGTCAGTGGTGGGTAAGTTGTTGGAGGAGATCCTGAGGGATAGCATTTACATACATTTGGGAAGGCAAGGGCTGATCGTGGTAGACAACGTGTCTTTCTGCATGGGAAATCACGTCTCATTAATTTGCTTGAGTTTTTTGAAGAGGTGACAAAGAAGATTGATGAAGACTTTGTCTATATGGACTTCAGCAAGGTGTTCTTTTAAAGAACAAAGAGCAAAGAAAATTCACAGCCCAGGAACAGGCCCTTCACCCTCCAAGCCTGAACCGATCCAAATACTATCTAAATCTGTCTTTCAATTCCTAAGCATCTGTCTTCCTCTGCTCTCCACCTACTCATGCATCTGTCCAGAAGCATCTTAAATGAATCGACCATGCCTGCCTCTACCACCTCTGCTAGCAACGCGTTCCAAATGCCCACCACCCTCTTTGAAGTGCTTACCGCGTGTATCCCCCTGAAACTTTCCACCTCTCACTTTGAAAGCACGACCTCTCGTTATTGAATCTTTCAACCTGTGAAAAAAGCCCCTCTCTATCCACCCTGTCTATACCCTTCATGATTTTGCAAACCATATTCAGGTCCCCCCTCAATCTCCTTTTTTTCTAGTGAAAATAAACCTAACCTACTCAGCCTGTCTTCATAGCTTGTATTTCATTCTGATTGGTAGACAGATTAGTAAGTTTCAGTCACATGGGATACAGAAGAAGCTACTCACAAATGGCTTGAAGGAAGAGGGGTATTTTTCAGACTGGAGGTTTGTGAGCAGCAGTGTGCTGCAAGAATCAGTACTGAGTTCACTGCATTTTATCATTTATGTGAAGGATTTAGATGTGAATATTGGGGCCATAGTTAGTATGTATACAGATGACATCAGAAAGGTGGTGTAGTAGATTATCGCAGAGTACAACGAGACCACAATTAGATGGGACAAAGAGGCAAGGAGTGACAGATAAAGTTTAATTTAGATAAATATGAAACTTTGCATTTTGGGAAGGCAAATCGGGGCAGACATTATATACTTCATGGTCAGGTCCTGGGGCATGTTGTGAAACAAAGGGACATAGGGCTGCAGGTGCATTGTTCCTTGAAAGTGGAGTCGCAGGTAGGCAGAGTGGTGCAGAACACATTTGGCACATTTGCCTTAATCAGTCAGAGCATTGAGTATAGGGGTTGTGGTCGCATGTTGCATCTGTACAGGATGTTGGTGAGGCCACTTTAAGAATACTGCGTACAACTCGGTTTTCTGCAGAAACGACTTACACGGATATTCCAGGTCTGGAAGTTTGAGTTTTAGGGAGAGGTTGATTAGGTTGAGGTATTTCTCCCTGGAGTGTCAGAGGCTGAAGGGTGACATTATAGAGATTTATAAAACCATCAGGGGCATGGATATTCTGAACAGCTACGTTCTGCTCCCCAGGATCGGGGAGTCCAGAACAAGACAGCATAGGTTGGAGGCGAGGGGGATTGATTCAGAAGGGACCTGAAGATAAATGTTTCACACAGAGAGTGGTATGTGTACAGAAAGTGCTGTCAGAGGAAGTGGTGAAGGCGGTTACAATCGCACATTTAAAAAGTATCTGAAAGAGGAGGTATATTTACCAAATGCTGGCAAATGGAACTGGATCAAATTTGATATCTGATCGGAGTGAACAGGTTGGACTAACGGGTCTGCTTTCGTTCTGCATGACTCTCTGGTTCTATAAGAGGAATGATGAAAAATTCTGGAATGTCCTTTCAAGTAGTACTTCTCTTCTCTGGAAGTTTATCGTGCCTCTATGTTTACATTGATTGAAAGCTGCATTAGTTAAATATTTGACAAAGAAGTGAGTCACGGATAATGGGATACAGACAGGAAAGTGGGGCTGAGACCACAACCTGATCAGCCACAATCTTACTGCCTGATGGAGAAGGCTCAAAGTATCTAATGACCCACTCCTACTCCTCAGTCCCGTGTTCCTGTGTTCCATTCAGCCCCTCATACCTGCTAGACAGGAACAGTTGGAGGCCACTTACTCCTATAAACTGGTGCACAGAAACAGAGGAGACCATTCAGTCCCTCAAGACTGTCACACAGGCTTGGAGGTGATTTGGGAAATGTAATTGGAAAATCCAGGCTGGGTATGAAAGAGGCCCCTCATCTCTCTTCAGAAAGCTTCCCCTATCTGCAGCTTGTGCTCCATTTGTTGGTCATGTTGTAGACCCAGATTCACTGTGAATACAGCCCACATACCTCACCCAGAGATGGCTCACAAAATCATCTGGTCTCCCTGACTGCAATATGCAATGCCAGAACATTCATAAAAATAACACCCACTTATTTTCCAATAACAGCATGTGAGAACATCAGAAACAGGGGCATCTGGTTCACTCCCCAAACCTGCTTTGCCCTTCAGTAAGATCATGGCTGATCTGCTCCCGGCCTCAAATCCTCTTTCAAACCCAATTCTTCATAGCCCTCAACTCTCTGACAGGTCAATATCCATCTATTTCATCCTCAAATACTTTCAGTCATCTCGCTCCCCGAACACTCTTGAGAAGAGAAATCCTGACATTCAATACCACCTGTTTGGAGAATACACGTGCTGCTCCTATATCATGGCTTATTGATGCGAACAAAAGTGGTTGAGACAGGGTTTCAGATAAAAATGACAGGCCCAGATATCAAGGTAATGGTTGACTTCTGTTGACATCAAGGAGCTGGACTTAATGGGAATCAGACTAAACTGTCCAGTGTTTGGTATCAAACATAGCACAAAGGAAGATGTTCATCACCTCAGTCCTGGGTCACCTCTGTGGGAGATCCTCAGGGTAGCTTCCTCTTCACAAACATCTTGAGCTGCTTCATCAATGTCTCCCCACTCTCACCTCCCCACCATAAGATCAGAAGTGGGGATGGTCACCGAAGATTCCACAATGTTCAGAACATTTTGTCCCCCGTCAGCTCCTGAACTGGTCTGTGTCCATGTGCAGCAAGACCCGGGCTCCATTCAGGCTTGTGCTGTTAAAGTATCAAAAACATTCATGTGACAGCACTGCCTGACACTGCGCATTGCCACAGTGAAATAAGAGTTCATTCAGCACCTAACGCTGGTTTCACAGGAATATGAGGAAGCCATTCAGCCCATTGACACTATTGGAGATGAACAGGGACAGCCCATTCAGTGCCTCCAGCCTATTACTCAGGAAGAGAAGGAGTCTAGTGTGATGGACCACACCAGAGCCCCTCGCAAATATTTGAAGGCGGTAGCCGAGATTCTAATGTTTTCTTATTTTAAAGGAAATGTAGTGTCTGTTGCAGATGCAATGTGACTGGTAAAACTACTCGGTGTGAAGTAAACACCATTTATTTAAACATGAAAGATGAAATTAAACCAAAGAAAGAGTAATTTAGAATAACGTAATTCTATTGGGTAACTTAACAGAATAATAGATCTAGGAGACGACAAGCAACATGAATTCGACTGGGACAACACTACCATTATAGGGCAAGCCAAACAAAGAACAGTCAGGGAATTCCTAGAAGCATGGCACTCACCCACAAACTCCATCAACAAACATATCGACCTGGACCCAATATGCCGGCCACTACAGCGGACAGCTGAAACTGACAACCGGAAGCGCAGGGACAGGCCACTATAAATGCCGGAGGAAACACCACAGAAGCGCTTCACAGGAGGCTCCCAGGCACTGAGGATGTCACCGAGACAGGGGACGAAACGTTTGCAACAAAAACTTCCAGCTCGGCGAACAGAACCACAACAACGAGCATCCGAGCTACAAATCTTCGCACAAACTTTGAATAAATGCTATTCTTACGCTACCCTTTGCTTTTTCAACTTGTGTATTAACCTGTCCCGTCACATTGAGGGATGTGTGGAGAAGCTCCCTCTGAGCTCCCTAGTGCGCTGCCATTCACTGAGTATTCCTTTGTCTGCTTCCTTTTTCCAAAGTGCATCACCTCATATTTATCAGGGTTGCATTCTATCTGCTACTGATCTGTCCATCTGCATCTTCCTGGAACATCAGACCTTCCTCCACACTGACAACCACCCGGTCAATCGTTGTATCAAACACAAAATTAGTTATCACACTCTCCCCACCCCTCGTCCATATTCACAGATACACCATTTATGGATATGACAAATAATAAGGTTATAGATCACACAACACCAGGTTATAGCCCAACAGGTTTATTCTGAGGCACTAGCTTTCGAAGCGCTGCTTCTTCACCAGGTAGTTGTGCGCTTTGAAAGCTCGTGCCTCGGAATAAACCTGGTATTGTGTGATGTTTAACTTTGTCCACTCCAGTCCAACACTGGCATTTCCGAATCACAAATGATAAGGGACACAACATTGATCCCTATGGTGCACCATTAGACACCGGCCTCCAGTCACACCAACAGGCTTGTACCACCACCCTCTTACTCCCACCACTGAAGTTGATTTAGATGCAACTTGGCAAGTCACTAATGACTCCTACCTATTCAATGGTTATTCTGTTCCACTTGGCACACTTGTTAAATGCCTAGGGATTCTCCCTAACCTTGCCGTGCCAGTAGATTTCCATGCCGCTGTATTAGTCAGTCCTCTCCGATTGAAGAATTTCTTCCTTATTGCAGTCTTAAATGGCCTGTCCCTTATCCTGCCATTTTTGTGCCTTAAATGTCGAGTAGACAGCTAGAAAAACATCCTGTTTATTTCCACCTTGTCATATGTTTCGTAAATTTTCAAAATTTCACTGCGATCACCTCTCATTCTTTGAAAACGAAGAGTACACAGAGCATCAGACAATCTCGCCATCTGAGGGACGAACCTGGAGAATGTCCATTGCACTTCCTCTGTGGTCAGTATATTCTTTCTCAGATTAGGTCACCAAAACTGTACACAATATTCCAGGTACAGGTTCATCAACCCTGTACACAATACTCCAGGTACAGTCTCACCAACCCTGTACACAATAATCTAGGTACAGTCTCACCAAGCCTGTACACAATACTCCAGGTACAGTCTCACCAATACACTATGAAACTAGTTCAACATTTTGTTGCATCGATATTCTGACTGCTTTAATTGAAGGTGAACCCACCTTCAACTTTCCACTTACATAATTCCGAAGCTATTAAGTATGATTTCCTTTCAAAAATGTTTACTGATTCTCTCCAATGTTGCTGTTAATTTCTAAATATCAAATATCGCATTCTGTCTCATAGATTCCAAAAGAGTCTCTACAGATGTCAAGTTAATTGGTCTGCATTTCTTCACACTATCACTTTTTCCCTTTCTAGATGTCTGGATCCATTCCATTCATCTACCTACCATGCTTGGATCACGTTTATTACCTTCCATTTATTTACAATGGCTTTCCAGCCTCTTTGGAATGTACAGGAAATTAGAACACAGTCATCGACAGTGCAATTAATATTTCTATTGCTGATTTATTTCTGACATTTTGATAGGAAGTACATCTGTTTTGTCAGACTTAGCAATACCCAATCCAGCTCCTTGTTCAAGTACGACCTTGTTACTGATATGAATTGACTTTATGCCTTTAGCTCCTGAAGGCCGATATGATCACTTGGTATTTCTGGGTGATTTTCTGGCTCTTCCCCCATGAAGACAGATGCAATGTAACTGGTTATTTTTCGACCATTTCCCTGTTCTCCATAATAATATCTCATCTCGCGATTATAAATTCCACATTTGACCTTACTTTTATTTTGTTTCCTTTGAAATATAGATCGTAGATTGATGCAGTCTTTGAATTCCTGTTTGTTAGCAGGCATGTTTGCTTTTTGATTTCCTTATCAGTTTCATGTCCCTCCTTTTCTGGATTGTAAATTTCTGACATTTCCCAGGTTTCCACAATGTCTGGACTTCCTCTGAAGTCACTTCTTATGATTAATATAATCTTTAATTTGTTATGTTAACTCATTAAGTCACTTTCTCACTCTTGGGTGTTTGTACCTTAAAGAAATTGACTTTTGTTTCAGATTTTGCAGTATTTCTATAAACCAGATATATCCAAGAACTTTGTAAGAGGATAGAGAAGGAATTGTGGGGGCCTGGCAGATATGTTTACATCATCGCAGGCCATGGGTGAGGTCCCAAATGACTGGAGGACAGGGAATGCTGTGCCCTTATTCATGAAGGGCTACAAAGAAAAACCTGGGAACTATAGACCAGTAAACAGGACATCTGTGGTGGGCAAGGTACTTGAGAAGATTCGGAGAGATAAGATAAACAAATATTTGGAAAGGCAGGATGTGATTAGAAGCAGTCAGCACGGCTTTGTGGGAGATCATGGCTAACAAATTTATTAGCGTTCTTTGATGAAGTGGCCAGTAATGTTGACGAAGGCAGGGTGGTACACGTAGTCCAATTGATTTTAGTAAGGCCTTCAATAAGGGTTCACGTGGTACGCTGCTCTGGAAGGCTAGATTGCATGGAATGGAGTGGGAACATAGCAAATTAGACTCAAAATTGTCTTGATGGTAGGGAGCAGAAAGTAATAGTGGAAAGGGTTCTTGTCAGACTGGAGGCCTGTCAGTAGTGGTGTGACCCAGCAGTCGGTGCTGGGACCATTACTGCTTGTTATATGTATAATGATTTAGTTTAGAATGTACAAGGCATGATTAGTAAGATTATAGATGACACGAAATAATGTGGTCTCGTGGATAGTGAGGAAGGTTATCAGAAATTGCAGCAGGACCTTGATCAGTTGGGAATTGCGCCAACAAACGGCAAATTGAATTGAATATGTATAAATGTGAGATCTTGCATTTTGAAAAGTCAATTCAAGGTCGGAGTTTCATGGTGAATGGTTGGGCCTTAAGGGTTGTAGTGGAACAGACTGTCCCTGGAATTCAGGTGCACGGTTTGCTGAAAGTTGATTCAGAGATAGATAGAGCAGTGAAGAAGGCTTTTGGCACACTGACCTTCATCAGTCTGGGCATTGAATATCAAAGTTGGGGAGTTATATTTTGGTTATACAGGATATTGGTGAGGGCGTACTTGTAGTGTTATGTTTAGTTTTGTTCACTTTGCTCTAGGAAGGATGTTATTAAACTGGAAAGAGTGCACAAGAAATTTACACAAATGTTGCCAAGGACTTTATGGATTGGAGTTTAAGTAGAGGTTGGACAAGCTAGAAATTTTTAACTTTAAGGTTTATGAGATGGATGGGGGTCTGATAGAGTGTATAAGATCATGGGCGGCATGAACAGACAGAATGCACTCGGTCTTTTTTCCCCAGGGTTGTGCAATCCCGGACTAGAGGGCGTCAGCTTAAGGTCAAAGGAGAAAGAATAAAAGGGAACCTGAGGAGCATTTTTTTTACACACAGGGTAGTACGCATATGGAATGAGCTGCCAGTGAAAGTGGTTGAGGTGCGTACATTAACAACATTTAACAGGCATTTGGACAAATACTTGGTTAGGAAAGGATTGGAAGGATACCGGACAATATCATGGAAATGGGATTAGTGTGAATAAACATTTTGTTCGGAATGGACAACTTTGGGCAAAAGGGAATACTTTTATGCTATAGGACTCTATGACTCAAACAACCATTGCTTGTCTCTCACTGAATGTTAGATTTTACCTTTCCAATTCACTGGAACTAACTTGAACCTCTAGCCTCCAGGCTTCTTCGATGTTTGACTATAATGTTCAAAATTTCTATATTGCGTCACAATTCCTCAAAGCTGCTTCAGTGCACGGTTAGTAATTAGTTCTCCTGACCACACAACATCAAATCCGAAATAACCTGCTCTATAGTTTGGTTCACAACATACTCTCCAACTACCTGATATACACTTATGGAATTTATTTTTCACAACATGAGAAGTCACTTAGTTAACGCAGTTTCGATGCAACTTGACACCATCCAGTATTACTGCAGCACCCACGATTATTTGTTACTCATTTACAGGATGAAGGTGTCCCATTTATAACCAGCATTTATTGCCCATGGCAGAGGGCAGTTAAGAGTCAACAGCGTTGCCTTGGGTCTGGAGTCACATGAAGGCCAGACTAGGGAAGGACAGCAGTTTCCTTCCCTAAAGGACATTAGTGAACCAGATCAGTTTTTCCAACAATCGACAATGGATTCCTGATCATCATAAACCCTTGATTCCAGATACTTATTGAATTCACATTCCACCATCTGCCATGGCAGGATTCAAACTCGGGTACTCAGAACATTACCTGGGTCTCTGGGCTAAGATACCAACGATAATATCACTATGTCATTGCTTCGCCTTGCACATACTTGCATATCCAATTTCCAGAGCATATGATGCAAAGTATTTGCGCAACAGTTTTGGTCTCGATATATAACACACTACTGTTTACTTTGCCTTGATATTTGTAAGATCCACCCAAACTGATTCTGTGGAATCTGAGGGACAGAGTCTGAGAAGTTATTTGTGATAGACTTGGACAAGACGTTTGGGGAGGCTCACCTCGATACTTAGATGTTCTGAAGAATTGGTCAGCAATACAGGACAAGCAATAATATCCTCCCCGCTCTGCCAGGATAAGAGTCATCATATTCTCTCTGCTCCCTCACACTCACTGTATATCTGCAATAGCACCTACCCTCGAACAAGGCTCACACTCTATCTCCAAATAAGGCTCAGGCACGACCACTCTCACTATTGCATTCAGCACCTTCCCTCCCCCACTTTTTCTGTCACTGACACAATGGCCCCGCACACTAATAACACTGCATGGATACAACACTGTGGTCAGACTCCCTCCGGACACCTCACCCTTACCCTCCAGCACTAAGAGCAGGGACACCCACTCCCACCCTCATTGCTTCCATCCTCTTCTCCCATTCCCGGAGAAACAGCCTGGAATTGGACAGCAAGGACCAAGCCGAGTGGTGGAGTACCTGATATCTGTTCCCTCAGCCCCCTTCTCCAACATGTGGGGAGGATCCTGGAAAGCCAGAGAGGACCAGGAGGCCTTGTGTGGAGATTCTGAAACATCCACGTCCCACCAACCGAGTAAGGAGCAATATTCAGTAAAGAGCAATTCTCAATTTAAATCCACTGTCAGTTCCAACCTCATCTCTCTCACTCGCAAAAGAACAAATATCCCATTGCACAGAGATGCAGGCATTGAAATACACAGAAGTATTGGTAAACACCACAATATACTAACGTGCACAATGCATACAAGGAGATAGGCATACACACACAATGAATCACACAGAGACATATACAGTCACACACAAATAGGCAGAAACACAGATAGAAACACACAGGCTGATACACAGACAGACAGACGTAGCCACAGAAATACACAGATAACAAGCACACATACACAAACACACACACACACACAAAGACAGACACTGGTGTCCTTAAGACACAAATAAATAAGTTTTTGATTCATGAGGAGATCAAGGATTCTAGGGGGAAGGTAGGGCAGTGATGTTGAGGAACTTATAAGAAATGATCGAATGGCATGTCAGACTTGATGGGCCAAATGGCCTAATTCTGTTTCTTTCTTTAATGCTCGTGTGGTGTAATGCTATCAGGTATTCTCTTCCTGAGACAGCAGCAGAGGCTGGATTTGATACATATCTGATTGGAAAGAGTCAGTGGTAATGTGGGACAGAGTTGAAGGGCGGAATGGTTTCTGTCTATTCCTAGTTATTGCATCCTTATATCCGAAAAGGGGCAGTGAGTTGATGTGAGGTCAACACAGTTTTAAAATAATTGGTCCCACAATGAAATAAGGATATCCCTTTCCCTTTAGTATTGTGCTACCTGTGGTGTTCTCATGCTCAGGGAGCAGTGAAGACTCGGTTATTGAAGATATTCAAGGCTGAGCTCGACTGATCTTTGCTGGACAAAAGAGTCAAAGTTTATTGGGAACAGACAGGCGATGGATGGTCAGACACAATCGGATCAGACATAAGCACTCTGAATGGTGCAGCCGAATGGTCATCTGCCACCCCTATTCAATGTGTTGTTCCTTCAATCCAGCCCTCGACGCTGTTACAGAGATATACTGTGCCCCTACCCTATGTGCTGTTTCCTCAATCCACCCCCCGAGTCTGTTACAGGGCAGGGGCCCACCCCATTCAGCCACACAGGATCGTTACAATGAGATGGGAGGAGACCATTCTGCCCCTCAAAGGAGTTACACAGGAATATAGAAAGAAGCAATTCAGCTCGTTAAGTACATTACGCAGCCCAGTAGGAGGCCATTCAACCCGCCTGAACTGCTGCAAAGGAACAGGGATGCTGTCGCAGTAGAGATAAATGCATATTTTTACAAAACTGTAACTAGTTTTGCCTCCGAGATCTCTGTGGGGTCATCAATGATCAATAATCTATGTCAAACATCTGGATGAAGGGGCTGAATGGATGAAAGCTGAATTACCTTGTACACCAAGATGATCATTCAACATATCTTCAAATGGAGGTAGTGAATCTGCATTGTGATATAGACACGGAATGTTCGTGAGCAAACCTTCAGCAGAAATAATATAACGTGAGTTATCTATTGTGGGAGGAAGGATAGAACAACAGGAAACAATTTAAATGAAGAGAGATCGCAGAACGCTGTGATGCAGATGTTTTTCATATTCCTGTCACATGAATCATATGAAGCCTGTCGCAGATGTAGCAAGTGATTTGGAAGGTAAGTGGAATGATGCTGTTTGTGGCAACGGGTATTGGGTTTAATCAGGAATTGTTTACTGCATCTGTGCAGGGCATTGCTGAGACCACATCAGATACACTGGGTGCAGTTTTGATCCTCTAAACTAAAAAAAAAGATGTAATTCCTTTCGAAGGTTTTCAAAGATGCTTCCCTTTACTCATTCCTGAAATGAAGGCCTTTTGTTATCCGGGATTTTCCGCTAAGGTCTTAGATGAGAAATCTTATTGAAGCACGATTTTCGGAAAAGTGTTTCAGCTGGATACATATTTTCTCTTGTTATGGAGACTAAAGATAGAGAATTTTTAATGAATGTGATTTGTTGATATAAACATAAATATTATGAAGATATCAACCCATTTATAAAAATTACGCAGACACATATAAAGACGTCATCAAATTATAAAACGGGCACTTTGTTTTTGCTAATGAAAGGCATTGTGCACAACAACAGCAATGATGCTGCATACAGCATACAGCCTATTATCATCTATTCCAGAGAATGTTCATGCAGATCGCGCATGATCCAGTTTGGTGTTCAGTTGACATTATAGCATTTTTTTTCACACAGAAAGAGAGAAAACTATTACCTGCCTCAGAAGCAGCAGCCAATTGGTCTCTCTCTCTCTCTCTTTTATTTTTTTCTGCCTGAAAACAAGGTGTAAGAGCAGAAAATCCCTGAGTCATCTTTACGACTCGTGGAGGATTCCTGATGAGGATTCATAGGAATCTGTCCACTGTCCGAAGGAAAGGGAATTCAGCCAAATCCAACTGTTCCGGGACGAAATCCGCATTCCCAGACATTTATGTGAGCAGAAGAACTTCAAAGGAGAGAAACATTTGGGACACTCGATCATTTTACGATTTATTCAGAGTTCAACTTTCTGTGTATCACATTTTTCTAGAAAATTACCCAGTCTGATACCTATTTCATTGGCTGTAGCACTCAACTGGTTGCATTTAAAATTTGCTTTCACCAGTACAGGCGTGGGATAAGACATTAGTAACCCTCGAACATTGGTCAGAATACGATCAAGAGATTCTCAAAGGGCTGTTAAAGTTTGTGATGACTGGATATTTCCATTTATTCAAAATTGTGTGTGTTAAACATTTGACAGATAAATGAGAGTAGGAAAATGGTACACATACAGAAAAGTGCTGCTCAGATCATAATCAAATCATAGTGCGTGGTGGAGCAGTGACACAGTGTCTGATGACCCACTCTTGCTCCACAGTCCCATGTTACTATGTTGCATTCAGCCCCTCACAGCTCCTGCACAGGAGCAGATTCAGGACACTTCCTCCAAATACTTGGTCCAGAGTAACACACGATCTCATTCAATCCCTCCAGACTGTCACACACCGTCTGGTGAGTGTTGTAAAATGTTATTTGGAAATCTAGTCTGGGTTCGAAAGACGCCTCTGGTCTCTTCACAAAGTGCCTCCTCTCTGCAACTTGTGCTTCATTTGTTGGTAATTGTCTAGACCAAGATTCGTTATGAATAAAGCCCCCTAACCTCACCCAGAGATGACTCAAAGTGCTACGCCCTTTCTGATTGCAACATTCAATAATAGAGAGTCTAGGAACATTACAACTATGAACTTTGTAATTCCAGAAAATATGAACATAAGGAACAGGATCAGCCAATTCGGACGGTCAAGCCTTTGTGTACAATCATGGCTGATCTACTGTTAGCATTATCTCCTCCTTAATGCCCAATCCATCACACCCGCCAGCTCTCTGACCGGTCAAAAATACATCTACCTCCTCTTTAACTACTTTCATGATTAAGCTCCCTTAACTCTCTAAGCCCAGATAATTTCAGACATTAATATCCCTCTGTGAGAGGAAAGGACTCCCCACACAAACACTGTCATCTATTGATATGAACAAGAGGTGAACACAGGGGCTCAGGACAGAGTGAATGGCGTTGATATCGAGGCAGTATTTTAATGAGGGTGTCAACGGGACCATCTACTTATTTGAGTTTAATGGGAACCAGGTGTACCCTCGCAATTGGTTGCGGTCTTTCAGAGCACAAAGGAAGATGTTTGTGGGCGGTTGGCTGACAATCCTCTCAGTCCCTGGTCATCTGTTCAGGAGATCCTCAAGTTAACTTCCTCAGCACAAACATCTTCGGCTCCTTCGTCAAAGTCTACGCGCCCACACCCCTGGCACCAATACCCTGCCCCCCATCCATCATAAGATCAGAAGCGGGGTGATCACTGAAGATCACACAATGTTCAGAACATTTTGTCCCTCCTCAGCTCCTGAATCAATCTCTGAGTCCATGTGCAGCAAGACCTGGACAGCAGTAGGGTTTGTGCTGTTAAAGTGTCGGTAACATTCATGTAACAGCACGGCCAGACAGTGCACATTTCCACAGTTAAAAGAGGAGCTCATTCAGCACCTCAAGCTGGGTACACGGATATGTGGAAGCCATTCTGCCCATCTAAACGACTGAACAAGAAGAGGGACATCCCATTCAATCGTGCTGCCTGTTCCGCAGGAAGAGGAGGGCTCTGGTCAGTACAATGAACTGTTAAACAGGAACAGGCAGAGCCTAATCAGACCCTTGATACTGTTCCATTGGAGCAGGAGGAGGCCATCCAGCCCCTTAAGACATTTATACAGGAAGAGGAGGTTGTCATTGATGCTTCAACCTGAAAAACCAATGGAGCAGGGACTGCACTCATAGACGGCTCCACAATGTTCCTCGTGGCTCCATTGCCTGTGGAACACATGATACTTTAACATGTTCTGCCAGCAGTGAGGAAGGAAGCCAAATGTTTTGTACCAAGTCTCAAAGAGGCATATTCTATCTCTGAAGACAGATTCGTCTTCTCCATGGAGGTCAGAAGCTGATGCGAATTGTTAACTGTTTTAGCATGAAGGAATTGAGCCTCCTGTCGGTATTATGAACTACATGACGTTCATAATGTGGGGAGAGGTTACTCAAAGACTGACCCTCTCTCTCTCTCTCTCTCTCTCTCAATCGAAATAAGGAGTGGCGTGGGTGAGAGGAACGTTCCCAGATGCTTTTAAATTATCGACGTTCATTTAAACCTAGTAATAAACAAGCCATGGAATTTATCACCGTGTCACTGTCTGTTTGGAATATAATGAGTGACTATCCATCCCCTTAAGGTTCAATGCAATCACCTCTTATTCCCTCAAAGCGCTACAGAGTAATCCTCATGCACTCCCGATGGTACAATCATCCCAACAATTAGTCTGGTGAAACTCCTTTACACTCTTTCTGCAAAGAGAATTATTCCTTATAAAAGAGAGAAAATCTGCCCACAATACCTCAAATACTATCTCAACAACACTCTCAGGGTTGATCGCAATAATTCTGTTCCCTTACTTAGCTGTCTCAGCTTGTTTCCTGTGCTGTAAAAAGCCACTACTTCTAACTACACTGCGAATGCTGTGGAATTTAGAAGTTCCTTACATCTGTACGTCAGCATCAATAAAGTCATCACCAGAGGTGCCGATGGAGATGAATATCACTCTCGGAGGGAGACTCAATGAGAAAGAGTTTACTCGAAACAGCGAATGGTCACCTACCTGAATAGAAATAACTTGCAGGGACATGGGAATCAGGCAGAGGAAGGAAGTGATCTTTTCTTATGTTCTGCTCTCACGGGATGTGTGCAGCCCTGGTCAGACCAGTATGTTATGCTGATCCTGAACTGAGTGGCTGGTTCAGCTATTCCACAGGACAATACAGAGTAAAACAAACCGCAATGGGTTTGCAGTCACACAGAGAACTGACCAGGGAAGGATGACCCATGAATTTCTCTACAGGACATGAGGCAAACAGATAGGCTTTGTTAAAACAAGTGGTGATGAATTCATTTGCATTCCATCAACTTTCTTCATGAGACATCAAAAGATTATTATTCTGTGCCACTTGATTATGCGTCAATGACTTGACTACCATGCACTGTCTATCCATCTGACAGATTCTGTGGAGAGGACAAATTAACCATATCAAGTGCAAATATTTTGTGACATAAGTTTATTTAGAAGAGACTTGAAACGGTTACATCTGGATTTACCAAAGGCACAAATGAATTATTCAGCAGTTGCACTGAGGCTGATAAGGAGACTGAAATATCCTGATAGTGGTCTTGGGCAGGAAGGTGAGTGGGGAGAATATGTAGAAATGTAAATCTGAATGGAGAAAAAAGATCATTGAGTTTAAGGACAGTCTGGTTTCTCCTTGCATATTGTTGAGTAAGATGTGAATAGTAATTTGCTCATTATAATTTGTAAGGAATAACATTTTTGACTGTATCTGAAAACGATGACTTCCAAATTCTCAAATTTTAATGTGAGCAGCAATTCAGTTCAACTCAGTTTAATGGTCAGATGGAATGACTTACCAAGAACACCAACTATAGCGAGGATGGGATAATAACCACCTTGAATAATCCAAAGGATACTTTTGATCCGTAATGCTAATGATATCCAAGGCTGAGAAAGGTAGTAAAGACCCAAGGATAAACTCCTGTCTGTTATTGTAATATTCCAGTCGAATGTTCTCAGATTCT
Organism: Chiloscyllium plagiosum; assembly: GCF_037043375.1. NCBI lineage: Eukaryota > Metazoa > Chordata > Chondrichthyes > Orectolobiformes > Hemiscylliidae > Chiloscyllium > Chiloscyllium plagiosum. The sequence goes on along the minus strand of NW_028270188.1, from coordinate 28,353,353 downwards.
GATCCATTACTGGAACATTCCAGTCTAATGTTCTCAGATTCTGATCCATTATTGGAACATTCCAGTCTAATGTTCTCATATTCTGATCTCTCCTCCCACTGTCTCTCGAGCTGCTGATCCCTGTTAGTCCAGTCGATGATGCTCCTGCCCATATTGGGATAACACATTGAACCAAGTTCTTAATTAATAGAAGAGGCAAACCCTCCAGTGACACATTTACGATCCACGGGGACTGACATCCATCACAGTCACTGAACAAATAGCTCCGGCCAACGCCTTTCAATTCAATATTGTTTTATTAAACTTCAAAACAATGATTCAAACTTTCGCGTTCTGGATGGGATTTGTGTGGGTGATTGATGGAACAAATCTTGAGGCTGGTAGATCAATTGAGTGAAACAATCAATCTGCCTTGGATGCAGGAGAAATGCCATAAGTTTATAAGAACGTAAACATGCTTCTCTGTTTATAAATGGAAACATACATCCTGGAACTACTGACCAAGCATTATAATTTCAATAAATCATTGAGACAATTTTTATAGTTCATGATCTGAGGGGAATCTGTGTCTGAGAAACATGGGGTTATAACAGACAAATGGCATGGATATGTTAACAGAGAATTGAACGTGACAAATGCAATTCAGATTGTTATTCCAATTTCAGAGAGAGGCAGATGAGGCCTGTGCTATTGATGTTATCGATGTTAGTGAACTGTGATGAAATGTCATTTACTGACTTCAATTAGATGTGATTATGGCATTGTGGAGGAGACTGAAAACAGAGAGAATTGTGAGACATGGCAGTTCAGACTGGAGGGAGGGACAATAATATTCCACAATCATCAGTATTGGAATGTTACTCTTTATAACTCATATGAAGAACAGATTCAATTATACATTTAAAGTGAGGAATGAGGAGTACAATCTGATTATTGAACACAAAATACAGGACAAAATGATTTTCTGTCCATACTAAACTATGGAAAGTACAAAGAGATAAGATACACTGATGATATTGAGCTACATAAATTGAAATGTGTATTACAAAACCACGGGAGTGTTGTGCAATTTTTCTCGATCATTATTTGGCCCACAGCTGAGATGCTGATTTCCCCTCCGTCAGTGAACCACCTCATTGAGATTCTCTTTGGCAGTATCTCAGTATTGAGGGGGTTCTCAGTTCCTGCTGCTGTTCACCCTGTCTATTTAAATTACATCACCTTCTCACTGTAAAACATCCCTTGGCCTTTTGGACTCTATTTAACTGTCAGCAACTCAGCTCTGTGATATTATCGAAGATAAATGCACTGGGAGCTCAGCTAGTATCCGCACAGTGCTCACAGGGTATGGCACGAGATAAAGGCCTTGCCGTCCGTGAGAAAATCTAAATAAAACTACAATTTTCTGTCTGTTCCTGTCTATCTCCCCTCATGATGTCTTCTGATCTATCCAACTCATCCTCGTTTAACATCCCTCCAATCACTTCCTGTTTCCAAATGGTGCAGTTGTACAGCTTGATGTTCAACTGGGACAACGCAACTATTATAGGACAAGCCAAACAGAGAACAGCCAGGGAATTCCTAGTGGCAAGGCACTCATCCACAGATTCTATCAACAAATACATCGACCTGGACCCAATATACCGGCCACTGCACCAGACAGCTGGAACTGACATTCGGAGGTGCCAGAGACAAACCACGACAATTGCGGGAGTAAACATCACAAAAGCGCTTCACAGGAAGCTCCCGAGCACTGAGGGTGTCACCTAGACAGGGGAGGAAATGTCTGCAACACAAATTCCCAGCTCATCGAACTGAACCACAACAACGAGCAAGCTTTTCACAATTGTTTTGACTGATCGTTTTGGGTCCGGGGTTTAGATGCTTCATTAAGAACAAGGAAGGTACTAAAAGTGGCGAGGGCCGGGGGGGTGGGGGTGGGTGACATTGTTAATCAAAGACAATATTACGTTGGCAGAAAGGATGTTTGATAAGGACTCGTCCACTGAGTTAGTATGGGAAGAGGTTAGAAACAAAAACAGAGAGTCCCCCCATTATCAGTTCTTTATAGCCCTCTGAAAAGTTCCAGAGATGTAGAGTAAGGGTTACAAAGATGATACTGGATAGGAGCGAAAATGACAGTAGTTGTTCTGAAGGACTTAACTTTCCAAATATTGACTGGAAACGCTGCAGCTCAATTACTTTATATGGGCCAGTTTTTGTCCAATGTGTGCAGAATGGTTTCCTGACACAGTATGTGCATAGGCCAACAAGGTACAAGGCCAAATTGGATTTGGTATTGAGTAATGAACCAGACCAGGTATTAGATTTGGAGGTAGGTGAACACGTGGCTGATAATGACCAGAATTCAGTTATGTTTACCTTAGCGATGGAAAGGGACAGTTGTATACCGCAGGGCAAGTGTTATAGCTGGGGGAAAGGCAATTATGAGGCGATTAGGAAAGGTTTTAGGATACATAGGATGGGGAAGAAAACTGCAGGGGATGGGCACAATTTAGATGTGGAGCTTTTTCAAACAACAGCTACTGTGTGTCTTTGATCAGTTAATGCATGCCAGGAAAGAAGGACGTGGTCGAGTGAGGGTGCTGTGGTTTACTGAAGAAGTTGAATCTCTTGTCAAGAGGAAGAAGGAGGCTTATGTAAAGATGAAACGTGAAGGCTCAGTTCGGATGCTTGAGAGTTACAACTTATCCTGGAAGGACTTAAAGAAAGAGATAAGAATAGCCAAGAGAGAGCATGAGAGATCTTTGGCAAGTAGGATCCAGGAAAACCCTCAAGCTTTGTGTCAGTATTTCACAAATAAAAGAATGAACAAATTAAGATTAGGGACAATCAAGGACAGTAGTGTGAAATTGTGGGTGTAGTCCAAGGAGATAGGACAGGCACTAAATAAATATTTGAATCAGTATTCACAATGGGAAGACAATGCTGTCGAGGCCTATATGGAGTAAAGACTATTAGATTAGATGGGATTGAGGTTCATAAAGTGGAGATGTTAGCAATTCTAGAGAGTGCGAAAATACATAAACCCCCTTGGCCAGATGGGATTAATCCTAGGATTCTCTGAGAAGGTAGGGAGGAGTTTACACAACCAATGGTTCTAATCTTGACATCGCCATTGTCTACAGGAATAGTGCCAGAAGACTAGACGATAGAAAATGTTGTTCCTTTGTTCAAGAAATGGAGAGGAGACATCCCTGGTAATTATATACCAGGCTTACTTTGGTTATGGGCAAAGTGTTGGAAAGGATAATAAGAGATAGGATTTATTAACATCTAGAAAAGAATGATTTTATTAGGGAAAGTCAACAAGGTTTTGTGAAGGGTATGTTAAGCCTCACAAACTCACAAATCTTACTGAGTTCATTAAGAAAGTGAACAAACAGGTGGATGACGGTAAAGTGGGATATATGGATTTCAGTACAACGTTTGATAAGTCCCCCATGTTAGGGTATTGCAGAAAATATGGAGAGTGTGGTGTTGGAAAAGCAGAACAGATGAAGCAGCGTCCTAGGAGTAGGGGAGTCGATGTTCATTTGTCAGCCCTTCATCAGGAATCAGTGTTCTGGTCTCCAGCATCTGCAGTATTCACTTTCTCCTAGCTCCTCGGATGCTGCCTGACCTTCTGCGCATTTCCAGCACCACACTTTCGACTCTGATCTCAAACATCTGTAGTCCTTACTTTCTCCCAGAAAATACGGAGACGTGGAATTGAGGGTGATTTAGCGGTTTAGATACGAAATTGACGAGCTGAAAGAAGACAGAGGGTGGTAATTAATGGGGAATGTTCATCCTCGAGTTCCGTTGCTAGTGGTATACTGTAAAAATCTGTTTGGGGGCGACTGTAAATGACCTTAATGGGGGAATGGAAGGATGAGTTAGTAAATTTACCGTTCGCAGTAAGGTCAGTGGAGCTGTGGGTAGTGCTGAAGGATGTTGTAGGTACTGAGCTGTAATGTTCTATGTTCATGAACCTACAATGAGCTGAAAAGCTTCCTTCTGTGATACAACAATTCTGAGGTACTCTGACCCACAGTAAAAGCATTAGGTGCCTGGAGAGACAAGCTGGTCCAGTAAAGGATACACACTGCACAATCATCCATCATCTCTTCCTGTTCTCTGATATGCAGCGGCCTTAAAATATCTGCCCAAACAAAATAGTTTGATTCAAATTCAAGCAGTCAGGAGGACGTTCATCTGAGGGGATTGCCATCAGTGGATTTAATGAATAATAACATTTCAGAATAACACAAATAATAAAATAATATCACAGCAGCATAATAATTGGCAGCAGAGTAAAACTTACAGTTGCAAATAGTTCCAAGTTCAACATTGTTTCAGTTTTGGTCACCTTGCTATGGGAATGATGGTATTCAACTGGAACCTTACAAGGATGTTACCAGGACTCAAGGGTCTGAGTCATAGGGAGAGGTTGGATAAGCTGGGACATCTCTCTTTAGAGCGCAGGAGACTGAGGGGGGCATGAAGTGCTTCGAGAGGCTAGTCATGGCCCACATCAGCGCCAGTCTCCTAGCCTGCCTCGATCCCCTACAATTTTCCTACCAGTGGAATGGGTCCATAGCGGTGCCATATCTCTGGAACATCTGGACAACAAGACGTCAGATTCCTGCTCATTCACTATAGGTTCACCTTAAACATCATTATTCCCTTCAAACTAATCACAAAGCTCCCTGACCTTAGTCCTGGCTCCGCCCTTTGAAATTGTATCCTCAGCTTTCTGACCTACAGTGCACAATCAGTGAAAATAGGTAAGTGTGTCTCTTCCATGATAACATTCAACACTGAAATCCCAAAGGATGTGTCCTCCGCCCTCTACTATACTCCCTGTACACCCACGATTGTATTGCCAAATTTTGAACGAAGGCCATCTACATGCTCACTGATGACACCATCATAGTAGGACAGATATGTAATGATGGCAAGTCAAAATACAGAATGGAAATAGATGACTTGGTGATGTGCTGCACTGGGACCAACCTCTCTTACAACGTCGGCAGAACGAACCCACTGATCAATGACTTCACAAAGAAGGGAGGCGAACATGTCCTATCTGCATCAATGGAACTGAAGTTGAAAGTGTGGAAAGCATTAAGTTGCTTGGAGTGACGATACCCGACTTCCCATGTAGATGTGACAGTCGAGATGGCGCAACAACGCCTCTTCTTTCTCTGGCAGCTCAGGACATTTGACATGTCCACAAGGGCCCTCACCAATGTCAACAAGGCACCACTGACAGCAAACTATCTGTGTGCATAATGACCTGGTGTAGCCACAGCCCTGTCCAGGACAGTAAGAGAAATGACAGATGGTTGTGTGCACAGTCCTTGCCATCACGGAAATCAACGTCCCATCCATTGCCTCCATTTACACAGCTCACTGCCACGGAAAGGTTGACAACATGATCAAAGACCCATCGCACCCTGGATCTCCCGCAATCTCTTCCATCATGCAGACAATACAGAAGCTTGAACACACAAACCAGCGGCTCATGAACAGCATCTTCCCAGCCATTATTAAACTGAGGAATGGACTCTCTAACTTCAAATTGTTCTGATCTTGCTCCCATTGATGTTGCCTATTGCATGCCCTTTCTGGTGTAGCCTGTGTGCCTCAGTCTAAGGTTTTCCTTTACCCTATGATCTGTCTGTCCTTGCTTATTGTAGGATCGAGATTCCCCAGCGAGGGACAAAGACTCTGGAGGCAGACAGGGCACTGGCACGGAATGGACTTTAATTCAAGCAAACCGTGGTTATTGCTGGGAGAATACCAAAGGATCTTCCTCGAAACTGGCTTTGACATTAGAAGACAATCATTTCCTTAATCTTTAACTCAGATCAGAAGGCAAATCAATGACCCACTTCGATTTTCCAGTAAAAAGACAGTATTTTTATATGTTCTGTGTTGCAATGATCATACACAGCCTTGTCAGTGTCCCCTCCACTCCCTTTCTGCAGAACCAATCTTGTACAACAACTGATCAATGATGGACATTCGCATGGACAGCCCGAACTTCTTATTTGTTTCGGATGTTTAACGATTGTTGTTATCTCTAGGCCTTGGGATCTTTCTATAATGCATTCCAAAGTTCGGGGCTGTGCTCTTTTTAGTCATATCCGTCATTGTTTATCTTGAAGGATTGCATTAATTCTAGTCTCCAATGGGCAGGCTATCTCTTATCAAATTCCGTTATCACATTTTACATTAAAAAGTTGATTCTGTTACGAAATTCGTAATATTATTATTATTTCTACTGTTAACCTTTTTCTTAGCGAACTAGGCAAGACATGCCAAGCATCTTTTTAAGGTTTTATAATTACGTCGAAATCTGTGCCCATGATTATTTACCAAATACTTAAGTAGAACTTATTACTATTGTAAATAGTTTCAAAGGCGCAGGTAGCTTCTGAAAGATAACTTGAGTTGCTGTTTTTGTGGATGAAAAGAATCCTTACTGAGATCAGAGTAAGTTACTTTTTGTAGTGATTCTTCAAGGTTTTTGGGCTACAATTTCATTATTTCATCTGTGTTCTGTTACCTTCTTTATCACTATGTTGGCATGTTTCAGAATCTTGCGAATCAGATTATCCTTTCTTTGGCCTTAGAATTATATCCTTCTCAAAGGCCCTTTTTTCACTAATGCTGAAGCAATCTATTTTAATTTCTAGCTATTTTGTGGCTCTTCAAAAACAGACAGCTGAAGTAGACTTTTAAATTTCGGCCACTCCATGTACCTAAAAAAAGGCAGCTCCAACTCTCACTATGATCTGCCAGAACTGTGTATAAACAAAGAGTTTCACTCTACTTTGATACATACGACAATGATTCCTGTCAAATCAAATGAAACCAAATCATTTGATCGAGAGAGAAATTGTCACAAGGTCAATACACCAAGGTGAAACCTTTGCAGCCTTCCACATCCAGCCAAAAATCGTGATGGACGATTAAACAATTAACTGGCGGAGAGGGCTCCAAAATTGTTCCCAGTCTATCAATGGATCAGCTCTGCACATCAGTGTAAAAAACAAGGAAACAGTATCTGTACCATCCTAGCCAGGGGTGTTGAGTCGATGATTGAACTCACCCTCATCATGATGCCCACGGAATCACAGAGGCCAGTCTTCAACCAATTCGATTCGCTGCACGTGACATGAAGAAACAGCTGAACACAGTAGAGACGACGAAGGCAACAGGCCCTGACTCCATTCCTGCAATAGGACTGAAGACTTGTGCTGCACAACAAGGCGTGTCGCTAGGGAAGCTGTTTCATTGCAGCTCCAACTCTGACATCTCCCTGGCAATGTGGAAAATTACTCAGCTATGTCCAGTTCCTAAACGGGGAATAATTACAATCTGACCAATTACAATTCCCCAGTCTCATCACGATAGTCAAATTGGGAGTTCTTTTTGATAGAGCTGTCAAGCAGCACAGAAATATCCTGCTCAGTGCGGTTTCCGATAGGTCCCCATGTGGAGATGGTGCTGATTTGGAAAAGTCACTGGATTAATAATCCAGACCAGGCTAATGCTCTGGCAGCTGGTGGAAGTTAAAACAATTATTAAAATATCGAGATCTCAAATCTGGTGTCAGTAACAGTGACCTTGAAGTCAATGTCGATTGTAAACACCAATTTGCTTTTCCAATGTACTTTCAGGAAGTGAGTCTCCCCTGCTTTCCTGGTCTGGCCTAAACGTGACTCCAGACACACAGCCATGTGATAAACTCTTCAATGGTCTCTGAAAAAGCCAAGCAAGACACTCTGTTGTATCAAACTGCTCCGATGTCTTAAAGGATAAAACCGGACAGAACACGCATCCCCAGCCTCAGTATTGAAAAGGGAATGGGAAACACAGTCCTGTTCACCCTGCAGAGACCTCTTTCCTAACATCTGCGAACTTGTGACAACATTTACAGAGCTTTCCCACAGACCGCACAGAAATATCGGGAATGGAATAGGCCATACAGCACATTGAGCCTGCCCCATTCTAGATAATGTCTGAACATCTCCTCAATGCACTTTCCGCACACACAATGTGATTAACCTTGTGAAGCTATAAAATAGGAACTGCGGTAGTCCCTTTGGTCTGTCGAGTTTGCTATCCAATTCAATATAGTGATGGCTGACCCTTTATTTCTACACCACACTCCTGCTCTCTCTCCCATCCTTTCGGTGTCTAGACATCTTTATTAGTCTTTAGTGCCTTGTCTTCCACAGCCTTATGTGAGAGAGAATTCCCAGGTTCACCAGTCTCTGAGTGCAGACATTTATTCTTATCCTTCCTGTACCTAATACTGTGGCCCCTTGGTTTAGACGTCCCAGCCAGGGGAATTATCATTACTGCTTCCAATCTATCTAACCCTGTCAGTGTTTTATATATCTCACTGAGATCTCCAAACATTCTCCTAAACCCCATGGAATATAGGCTCAGTCGCCCCAAACTCTGCTCCACAAAAAGTCTGTCATCCCAGACATGAGTCTGGTCATCCTTCGCTGCACTCTCTCAATGTCAGGTTTGTCCTTTATTAGGTATGGTGACCAAAACTGCACACATTACTGCACAATGTTCGAGTTGAGGTCTCATCAAGGGCCTGTACAGCTGCACTGAGACACCCTTACTCCTGGACTCAAGCCCCCTTGAAATAAGGGTCATTTCTCCCTTTATCTTCCTGACTGCTTTCTGCTCCTGCTATCTTGCTTTCGGTGACTGGTGTCCAGGGAGATCCCAGATCCTTTTCAAGTTACAGCTCCCCACATGGTGGGTCTGTGTAAACTGGTCTGTGTGCCAATGTATTCCCAGTATTGGCTTCTGTCTTCAGAACTCACTGCCCTGCAGGGAACTCAGATGTCTGTCCAAACAATAACAGAATAAAAGTGCAGGTCCCTTCATAGATCGACATTTCTCAACCACTCCCTTTTCCAATGGTTGGCTGGTATTTTAATGTTTCCCAAACAAGTAGACAACAAAACAGCTATCCACACTGCTCTTCATCTGTCACATATTTACTCATTCACTCCATTTGTTTCAATCTCCTTGAAGTTTTTTTCACATCCTCCTCACTTTTCAAAACCCTGGTTCCGTCAGCAGACTTAGAAACTTTGCATTTGATTGTCTCAACGAGATGTTTGAGATGTGTTGTGAATATCTGGCGCCCCAGCACCAATCATTGCGATACCTCATGAGCCTTCCAAACTGAAAACCATCCATTTATTCCAACGCATTGTTTCCTGTCAACACTCCCATTTTAACACCATGTTCATATATTACCCCCTATCCCATGTGCTTTTACTTTGCACACTAGGCTTGGGACTCCATTAAGAAAATTGCTGAAAATCCAAATTCAGTGCCTCTATTGTTTTTTTTCTGTAGTTAATCTACCAGTCAGTTTCTCAAATATGTTTCCCATTTCATCAATGTGTGTTGATTTTTTTCTATGCCCATTATTTTCAGGTCCAATAATTTCTCCAAATTAGTTTATTTACTACTTTCATTCTGCATCATTTTCTCACCAGACTCAGATTTTCTCCTATTGCTGGGAAGGCTTTGTTTATGTATTTTTCTGTGAAGACAGAAGTGACGTTGTTGTGTCATGTTTCTCTGCTCTCCATTCTCCATTCCCTGGTTTCAGACTGTAAGGAAGCTGAAACTTTGACTAAAAAGAACAGCTGTTGTCTATTCACCCTGTCAATGCCCCTTGTAATCTTAAACCTGAATTACTTATCCACTCAACTTCCTCTGCTCCAAAATAAATAACTCGAGCTTACCCAGTCCCTCTCCACAGCTCATATGTTCCATCCCAGGGAACATCCTGGTGAATCTCGTCTGCACCTCATCCAGTGCAATCACATCCTTCCTGTAATGTGACTCCCAGAACTGCACACAATATTTCATTTGGCCTTACCAAAGTGCTATATAAAACTCATATAATATTTGTGTCAATGAATAAAGGCTTTATCTACAGTCATGCTGAACTCATCAATTATCATATCCAGTCACATTCAGGGGTGTGTGGAGAAGCACGCTCTGAGCTTCCTAGTGTGGTGCCATTCTTTGAGTACTCCCCTGTCTGGTTCCTTCTTCCAAAGTGTATCACCTCATATTTATCAGGATTACATTCCATCTGCCATTGATCTGACCATCTGACCATTCCATCTGTATCTTCCTGTAACATAAGACCTTCCTCCTCACTGCCAACCACCCGGCCAATCATTGTGTCAAAAACAAACTTACTTATCACACTCCCCCTACCCACTTCATATTCACATCACTTATGAATCCTACAAATAATAAGGGACACAGCACTGATCTCTGCGGTACACCAGGGGAAATTGGGTCCAGTCGCACAAACACCCTTCTACCATGAATTGGGTTGGGATGCAACTTGGCAAGTCGCTAATAGGCCCTACATGTTCCCTGGTTGTTCCCTCCACTTGATATACGTGAAGAATATCTGGGGATTCTCCTTAATCTTGCCCTGCCAAAAGGCTTCCATGCCCCTGTGTTAGTCAGTCCCCTCCGAGGGAAGAATTTCCTTCTTATTACGGTCTTAAATGGAATATCCCTTATCCTCTCATTATTTGCCTTAAATATAGAGTAGGCAGCTAGAAAAACATCCTATTTATTTCCATCTCATCACATGTATCATAGATTGTTGAAATTTCACTGCGATCACCTCTCATGCTTTGAAACTGGAGAATTCGCAAGACAAATCTCCCCATCAGAAAATCTTGTCATCTCAGGAATTAATCTGGAGAATGTCCATTGCACGTCCTCTGTGATCAGTGTAATCTTTCTTAGATTAGGTCACCAATACTGCACTCAATACCTCAGGTACATTCTCACCAACACTCAATGCAACTGCTTCATGAGGTCTTTACCTCTATATTCCGATTCCCTTAAACAAACTCCAACCTAAGTTTAACTTTCTAATTGCACATATTCCTCCAAATACCATTCACACTCATTGCAGTTACGAACTCACTGTGTGACTTATAGAGGCATAGAGATGTACAGCATGGAAATAGACCCTTCAGTCCAATCCGTCCATGTCTGGCAAATATCCCAACCCAATCTAGCCCCACCTGCTCGCACCCAGCCCATATCCCTCCAAACTCTTCCTATTCATATAACCATCCAAATGCCTATTAAATGCCACAATTGTACCAGCCTTCACCACATCCTCTGGCAGCTCATTCTATACACGTACCACCGTCTGTGTGAAAAAGTTGCCTCTTAGGTCTCTTTTACGTTTAGATTTCTTAATGTGTGGAAACAAGTCCACACCGACCCGCCACCCACCCAGACCCATCCCCCTACATTTACCCCTTAACCTAACATTACAGACAATTTAGCATAGCCAATTCACCGAGCCTGCACATTTTTCGATTGTGGGAGGAAACCCACGCAGACATAGGGAGAATGTGCAAACTCCATACAGAGACCACACAGCCTGAGGCGGGTATTGAACCCGTGTCTCTGGTGTTGTGAGGTAGCATTGCTAACCATTGTGCCACTGTGCCACCCAGCATCTTTCTCCTCTCACCCTAAAACTATGTCCTTTATTTCTGGACTCCCCAGGGAAAAGACTTTATACATTTATCCTCTCCATGCCCTTCATAATTTTGTACATCTCTGGAAGGTCACCCCTCAGCGTCCAACGCTCAAGGGAAAACAGCCCTAGACTGTACAGCCTCTTCCTATACCTCAAATCCTCCAACCCTGTCAACATCCTTGTAAATCTTTCCTCAACCATTTCAATTTTCACAACATATTTCCGATAGGAAGGAGACCAGAATTCCACGCAATATTCCAACAGTGGCCTAACCAGTGTTCCGTACAGCCGCAACGTGACCTCCAAACTCCACTACTCAATACTCTTAACAATAAAGGAAAGCATACCAAACGCCGCCTTAACTATCCTATCTACCTGCGACTTCACTTTCAAGGAGCCATGAACCTGCACTTCAAGGTCTCTTTGTTCAGCAACACTCCCCAGGACCTTGCCATTAAGTGTATAAGTCCTGCTAAAATTTGCTTTCCCAAAATGCAACACCTCGCATTTATCAGAATTAAACTCCATCTGCCACTTCTCAGCCTATTGGCTCATCTGATTAAGATCCTGTTATACTCTGAGGTAACCTTCTTCGCTGTCCACTACACCTCCAATTTTGTTGTCATCTGCAAACTTACTAACGATACCTCTTACGCTCGCATCCACATCATTTATGTAAATGACAAAAATAGAGAACCCAGAACTGATCCTTGTGGTACTCCACTGGTCACAGGCCTCCAGTCTGAAAAACAACCCTCCACCTCCACCCTCTGTCTTCAACCTTTGAGCCAGTTCTGTATCCAAATGGCTAGTTGTCCCTGTATTCTGTGAGATCTAAACTTGTTAACCAGTCTCCCATGGAGAATCTTATCGAACGCGTTATTGAAGTCCATATAGATCACATCTACCGCTCTGCCCTCTTCGTTACTTCTTCAAAAAACTCAATCAAGATTGTGAGATACGATTGCCCATGTACAAAGCCATGTTGACTATCCCTAATCAGTCCCGGTCTTTCCAAATGCATGTACATCCTGTTCTTCAGGATTACCTTCAACAACTTGCTCACCACCGACGTCAGGCTCACTGGCCTATAGTTCCCTGGCTTATCCGTACCACCCTTCTTAAACAGTGGCACCAGGTTTGCCAAGCTCCAGTCTTCTAGCACCTCTCCTGTGACTATCAACGGTACAAATGTCTCAGCAAGAAGCCCAGCGATCACTTCTCTAGCTTCCCACAGTTTTCTATGGTACACCTGTTCAGGTCCTGGGGATTGATCCACCTTTACCCGTTTAAAGACATCCAGCACTTCCTCCTCTGCAGTATGGGCATCTTCAACGTGTAACCATCCATTTCCTGACATTCTGTATCTTCCATATCCGTTTCCACAGTTAATAATGATGCAAAATAATCGTTTAGTATCTCCGCCATTTCCTGCAGCTCCACATAAGGGTTGCCTTGCTGATCTCTCCCTAGTTATGATTTTGTCCTAAATGTATTTGTAAAAACCCTTTGGATTCTCCTTAATTCTACTTGCTAAAGCTATCTCATGTCCCCTTTTTGCCCTCCTGATTTCCCTCTTAACTATACTCTTACTACCTTTATACTCTTCTAAGGATTCGCTCGATCTATCCTATCTATACCTGACATATGCTTCCTTCTTTTATTAATCAAATCCTTTAGTTAGCCAGCAATCCCTATACCTACCAGCCTTTCCTTTCATCCTAACAGGAATATACTTTCTCTGGATTCTTGTTATCTCATTTCTGAAGTCTTCCCATTTTCCAGTCGTCCGTTTACCTGTGAAAATCTGCCCCCAATCAGGTTTTGAAAGTTCTTGCCAAATACTGTTAAAGTTGGCCTTTCTCCAACTTAGAACTTCAACTTTTAGATCTGGTCTATCCTTTTCCATAATTATTTTAAATCTAATAGAATTATGGTAGCTGGCCCCAAAGTGCACCTCCACTGACACCTCAGTCACCTGCCCTGCCTTATTTGCTCAGAGTGGGTCAGGTTTTGCAACTTCTCTAGTAGGTTCATCCACATACTGAATCAAAAAATTTTCTTGAACACACTTAATAAATTCCTCTCCATTTAGACCCTTAACGCTATGGCAGTCCCAGTCTATGTTTGGAAAGTTAAAATCTCCTACCATAATCACCCTACTTTCTTACAGATAGCTGAGATCTCCTTACAAATTTGTTTCTCAATTTCCCTCTGACTATTAGGGAGTCTATAATACAATCCCAAAAAGGTGATCATCCCGTTCTTATTTCTCAGTTCTACCCAAAAAACTTCCCAGGATGTATTTCCAGGAATATCCTCCCTCAGTACAGCTGTAATGCCATCCCTAATCAAAAACGCCACTCCCCATCCTCTCCTGCCTCCCTTTCTATCTTTCCTGTAGCATTTGTTCCTGGAACATTTAGCTGCCAGTCCTGCCCATCCCTGAGCCATGTTTCTGTAATTGCTATGATATCCCAGTCCCATGTTCCTAACCATGCCCTGAGTTCATCTGCCTTCCCTGTTAGGCCCCTTTGCATTGAAATAAATGCAGTTACTTTATTAGTCCTACCTTGTCCTTGCCTGCCCTGACTGTTTGACTCGTTTCTGTTTTCAATTGTACCAATCTCAGATTTATCTATTTCCTCACTATCTCCCTGCCCCCAGCCCCACCCCCCCGCCTCCCCCGTTTACTAGTTTAAATCCTCCAGATTAGCTCTAGCAAATCTCCATGCCAGTATATTCGTCCCCTTCCAATTTAGTTGCAATCCGTCCTTCTGGTACAGGTTCCTTCTACCCCAAAAGAGATTCCAGTGATCCAAAAATATGAATACTTCTCCCATACACCCGTTCCACAGCCATGCATTCATCTACTCTATCCATCTATTCCTGCCTTCACTAGCTCGTAGCGCCGGGAGTAATCCAGATATTACTACTCTCAAGAACCTCCTTTTTAAATTTCTGCCTATCACCCTGCAATCTCCGTCCATAATCTCAAACTTTTGCCTTCTTATGTCGTTGGTTCCAATTTGGACAATGACCTCTTGCTGGCCCCTCTCCCACGTAAGAACATTCTGCAACCTTTCTGAGACATCCTTGATCCTGGCACTGGGAAGCAACACACCATTCTGCTTATTTCTCTGCTGGCCATAGAACCGTCTGTCTGTACCTCAGAATAGCGAGTCCCCTAACACATTGACCTCGTGGAATCTGACGTATCCCTTGTTGAATTAGAGCCAGTCTCCATACCAGAAACTTGCCTGTTCGTGCTACGTTCCCCTGTGAATCCATCACCCCGCTACATTTTCCAAACCAGCATATTTGTTTGAAATGGGGACAGCCTCAGAAGACTCCTGCACTAGCTGCTTAACTCTCTTGCCTTTCTTGGAGTTAACCCATCTATGTAACTGTATCTGAGACTTCCCCCCTTCTTACAACCGACATCAATCACATACGGTTGCTGTTACCAATTCTTCATTGTCTTAAACTGTCTCTCCAACCGATCCATTCGATCTGATGGGATTCACAAGCAGAAGCATTTATTGCAGATATAATCCGCAGTAACCCTTAAATCCTCCTTAAACTCCCACATCTGACAAAAAGCGCATATGATTCTACTAAGGCCATGTGTGCTCCTTCGCAATCTACAGACCCAGAAAAAGAAAACTGTCTCATTCCTCTACAAAACACTGTCCAAGGTTATATTAATATTTCTGGCTTATATTTTAAGATAAATCAAGAGACATATCTCAAAAACATATAATTAAGGAAGAGCCCACTCTACTGACTTCTTCAGACTTTCTGTAGAAAACAGTTAAAACAATTCACTTATGTGGCAGGGAACTTTGCCCAAACAGTTCCTCCAAACCAGTTGTAAATTTCACTGTTTGTTAATTCTCCTAGATGCACTCTGATATCCAGCAATACATGAATTCAAATACAAAAGGCAGTAAATGAGCAGGTACTCTGTCCTGTCAGTTTCTTTCCCTCACCATGTGCTTCCTTTGTGTGTTTTTTTCCCTCTTAAAACTGCTTGTACTTTGACTTTTTTTCCCAAAGTTCCAAAACAGTGCAATAGTATACAAAACAGTAATTGCTGCTTCTGGAATTCGAGGAAATCACCTCCAACACCTAAAATACCTCAAAAAAGGGAGCAACTATTACAGCCAGAAACTTTCCCCGCCCAGACTTCTGAAAATTCAAACACACTACTTCCACTGGTGCTCCATGGTCTATCCTGCAAGAAACAACTTCAAATAATTCCGAAGTTTGTCAGGCAAGATTTCTCTGTCAGAAATGCATTGTGATTCTCTGCAATTTTGCAATTCATTTCTAAATACACAATATCACATCTTATATCACATGCAACTGTTTCCATACATATGTCAAATTAATTGCTCTGCAGTCCTCCACATTATCTCTTCTTCCCTGTGTACATAGATGGATCATGTTTAATACCTTTCAGTTATCTACAATGGCTATGGCCTTTGCAGGATCTGCAAGAAAATAAAACGCAGTCACCGACAGTTCAATTAATATGCTGTTTTATTTCTGACATTTTGATATGAAGAATATCTGTCTCATCAGACTTAGCATTGATCAATCTAGCTCAATTTTCAAGTACTACCTTGTTGCTGATATGAATTGACTTTATGTCTTTAGTTCCACAAGTCCCATGTGATCACTTGCTTTTACACGGAGATTTCCTGGTGCTTTCTCCATGAAGACAGATGCAAAGTAGCTTGTTATTTTCTATGCCATTTCCTTGTTCCCCACAATAAATTCTCGTATACCTTACAAATTTCCACATTTGGCCTTACTTTTGTTTTCGTTGGTATATGGATCGTAGATTTGAGCAGTCTTTGTGTTTCCTGTTTGTTTGTATTAATGTTCATTTTGATTTCCTTAACACTTTCTTCGTTCTTATTTTCAGAAAAGTAAATCTCTCAGAATGTTCAGGTTTGCACAATATCTGGAATTCTTCTGAAGCTGCTTCCTTAGATTTAATGCAATCTTTGCTTTCTTACGTTAACCATCATTGATTCACCTTCCCTTTCTTTGGTGTTTGTAACTTTGTGATATGTACGTATTTTCAGACTTTACAGTATTTCTATCACTAACAACCAGTGTTTGTCTCACACTAAATGTCATATTGTATTTTTCCAATTCACTTGACCCTCTAGCCTTCGGGTTTCCATGATATTTGAGTGTAATGTTCAAACATTCTATATTGCTTGCAGGTGCCGTGTAAAATGCAACATATTAATGTCACAATTGCCCAATAGCTTCCTCAGAGCACGGTAAATAATTAGTCCTTCTGACCACGCAAAATCACGCCCGAAATAACTTGCTCTCTACAACATACTCTTCAGCCTACCTCATATACACTTGTGAAATGTATTTTTCACAGCATTAGCAATCATTTAATTAACGCAGTTAAGATGCAATTTTAGATCATCCAGTATTACTGCAGCACCCACGATATTTGCGTATCTAATTTCCAGAGAATCGGATGCACAACAGTTTTGATTTAGATATGTAAGCCACCAATGTTTGTTCCTCCTTGTTGTTTGCAAGATCCACGCAAACATATTCTGAAGAAACTGAGGGATGTGCTCTGTGGTGTTATTAGTGATAGACGTAGACAAGGCATTGGGGAGGCTCACCCCGATGGTGAGATGATCTGAAGAAATGCCCATCAATACAGGACAAGCATCAATAACCTTCCCCGCTCGGCCAGGACAAACGTCTCCCTATTCTCTCTACTCGCTCACACTCTCTGTATATCTGTTACAGCACCTGCTCCACCAGTCACACTGTTGCATGCAACACTCTCTTTCCTTCACTCTCTCTGTCACTGAAAGCAAATCGAGATTGAATTTATTGTTTTGCCAACATTGAACCAGTGAGACAATTTGATGCTGGGGACATAAAAATGCGAACATTTTGAAAATTGGGGAGGCAGCAGATGCCATCGAGACGGAAGAAGCCTGGGGATCAACCATCTTGCTCTGCAAGAAATTAGGAAATACTCACTATCAAAGATATTTTTTCATATGAAACATATTCACAGTAATGAGAAATAAGACGATCCAGGGAATTCAGCAGCCAGGAGAGTAACATCACAGAGGACGGCAGTGGCTGTGTGGTTGTGAAATTAAGTTGATGTCATCTTCATAAGTGTCTAATTGAAACAGCATATTGTTATAGAGTTGGGGGCAGTTGTGTGGTGGGGGGTTGGATAAAGTTGTAAATAGTTGTGGCATAATGTTCACTTTTACAGTTAAAAATAAATTGGCGTTATTTTCTTTAAATAGTGGAATTTGGGAGTTCACTGTCATTCATATTCTAACAGATTTCGAGGTGAGTTGAGCTTTCCTGGGTGTTTGGTTTAATTAATAGAGGCATTCACTACCATGTCGTAACATTTATAAAGACCAACAGAGAGCAAAAAAAAACAGAAGTAAGGAGTGAGAAGATTAAATATAAAGAAAGACTGTAAGAACTTCTTTCGATATGGAAATGGCAAACGAGAGGCAAAAATGGGCATCTGATCGCTAGAAATTGACACAGGAGACATAGGAATGTGGAACAAGGAAATGGCTGAGGAGCTGACAAATTACTTTGTGTCACTCTTCACGGTTGAAAACACGAGTAATATCCCAAACATTGAAAAAACTTAATGGACAGACCTGAGTAAGGTGCCAATCACCTAGGAGAAGGTGCTGGAAAAACTGAATGGCCTGAAGGTAAGTAAATCACCAGGACCAGATGGACTCCACTCCAGATTTCTAAGGCAGATAGTTGATGATACAGTGGAGGCGTTGGCGGAGATCTTTCAGGAATCTCTCGAATCAGGGAGATTCCCAGTGGACTGGAAAATCGCTAACGTGATACCCCTGTTTAAAAAGGGAGTAAAGTAAATGACGGAAAATCACAGACTGTCTAATCAAAACTTGGCTCTGGGTACGATCCTGGAATGCACTGTGAAGGATGAGATTTCTGAATAGTTGGATGTGGATGGTAAAGTAGGACATAGGTAACATGTTTCATCGTGCCTGGAGAATCTACTAGAAAACCTTGAGGACGTAACGAGCAGCTTCGAACAAGGAGAGCCAATGATGTCATCCACCTGAACTTCCAGAAGGTCTTTGACAATGGCTACTGAGTAAGGCAAGGGCCCATGGTATTAGAGGCAAGGTGCTTGCATGGATAGAAATTTGGCTGTCTGGCAGGAAGCAGAGAGCGTCAATAATAGTGTCCTTCTCAGAATGACAAGTGGTGTTCCATAAGGCTCAGTGTCGGGACCACAACGTTTCATTTTATACATTAACCATCCAGATGAAGGAACTGAAGGCATTCTGGTTAAGTTTGAAGATGATACAAAGATAGGTATAGGGTCAGGAAACGTCGAAGAGGCAGGGAGCAGGGAGGCTCAAGAAGGATGTGGGTAGGTTAGGATAATGGGCAAAGAAGTGGCAGATGGAGTACAAACTGGGAAATGTTGGGAACATGCACTTTGGTAGAAAGAATAAAAACATGCACTACCGAGAAAATTCAGATGTCTGAAGTGCAAAGGGACTTTGGAGTTCTACTCCAGGCTTCTCTCAATGTAAACTTGCAGGTTGAGTCAATAGTTAGGAAGGCAAATGCAGTGATGGAATTTATTTTGAAAGGATTTGAATGTAAAAGCAGGGATGTACTTCTAAGTCTCTATAAGGCTCTGGTCAGACCACATGTGGAGTATTATGCGCTGTTTTGAGCCCCATGTCTCAGGAAGGATGTGCTGACCTTGGAATGGGTACACAGCAGGTACACGAGAATGGTCCCAGGAATGAAAAGCTTAACATATGAGAACGTTTGAAGACTCTGGGTCTGTTCTTGATGGAGTTCAGAGGGATGTGAGTGGATCTAATTGAAACATACAGAATACTGAATGGCCTGCACAGTGTGGATGTTGAGAAGACTTTCATTGGTAGGAGATTCTAGGACCCAAGGATACAACCTTAGAGTAAAGGGAAATCCTTTTAGAACGGAGGTAAGGGGAAATGTCTTCAGCCAGAGAGTGGAGAACCTATGGAATTCATTTTCACAGAAGGCATTGTAGGTCAGATCATTGAGTATATTAAAGATATAGATAGTTTGCTTCTGGAGTATCAAAGGGATCAAGGGTTACAGGGAGAAAGCAGGAGAATGGGGTTGAGAAACTTGTCAGCATAATTGAATGGCGGATCAGACTTGATGGGCTCAATGGCCTCATTTCTGCTCCTTTGTTCGATGATCATATGGTCGTAAGCTGCAGTCTGATGCTCCCGTTCTCTTACTTTGTCCCTCCTGACAACAAAGAGTGAGATTAAAAAAGTCCCTGAGTCATCTTTAACAAATGTGGAGGATTCCTATTGAGGATTCATGGGAATCGCTCCACTGTTTGAAGGAAAGGAAATTCTGCCAAATCCAACTGTTCCAGGAAGAAGTCTCATGCCAGCAGCTTGTTTGAGTAGAATAATGTCGGAGACAGAATAGCAGTTGGGACACATTATCTCTTTTCCATTTGATATAAGTAAAAATACTATGAAACTCTGGAAACCATTCCTTATTCTTTATCGTCTTCAGACATGTGCGTTGGTGTATGTGTCTGTATGTGTGTGACTCTATGTCTCACATTTTTCGATTAAATGACCTAGGTTACACTTCAAACCTGTTGTAACCAGTGGAGAATTGGGGCTGGAAAAGGACACAGTGACCATCCAACATTGGTCAGAGCAGGAATGAGAAATTCTCACGGGGCTGTTCAAATGGGAATTCTCTTCCCTAGAAGTTTATTCCCAAGATGGCAGCTCAATACCACTACTTCCAGCGTAATTAAATATGGCCCATAAATGTTGGCCTATCAACAACACCCACATTCCATGAATAAATAAAAAATGATGAACAGCAGCAGAATTAATTGGATGGGAACAAGACTGTTAGACAAAAGCCTGGTGCCTTCCAGAATTGTGCTGCCTGTGTACTTTGACTTTGTGCAGTTCCCTAGTATTGTGCCTGGGTGCTTGCATTTATTCAAAGTGGGGTTTGTTCAACATTTGACAGACATGTGAATGGAGGAACATTGTGGACAGACAGAAAAGTGCTGCGGAGACCACACTCAGATCATCCATGATCTTACTGTCTGGCCGAGCAATGACAACGTGTCTAATGACCCACTCCTGCTCCTCAGTCCTATTTCCTATGTTCCATTCAGTCCTTACAACCACCTGAACAAGAGCAGCTAGAGACCACTTGCTCCAAATACCTGATCCACAGTCTTACAGGATATCATTGAGTCCCTCAACACTGGGTGATTTGGTGTGGGTTGGAAAATGTGATGGGAAATCCAGGCTGGATACAAAAGAGGCCTCTCACCTCTTTACAGAGTGTCTCCTCACTGCAACTGGTGTTTCATTTGTTGGTCATGTTGTAGACCCAGATTCACTGTGAATATCGGGCCCACATCTCGCCTAGAGATGGCTCACCAGATACTTTTCTCTCACTGTCCTCAACATTCAATAACAGCACTTCAGAGAAGTGGGTAAATTACAACCATTCACTTTCCAATGACAGAATATGAGAGCATAAGAAACAGGAGTACATAATTCCGATGCTCACGCCATTGTATGCGATCATGTCTGACCTACTGTTGGTATTAACTCATCTTTAATGCCCAATTCTTCCCTCCCCTCAGCTCTCTGACAGGTTAAAAATCCACCTACCTCCTCTTTAAACTTGCAGTGATCTAGCTCCCCTAAGTTTCTATACCTGAGAATTCCTGACATTCACTACCCTCTATGAGAAGAAAACGCTCTCCACACATTCGCCATCACGTATTAACATTAACAAAAAGGGTTAACTGACCTGCTCAGGTAAGAGGGATTGACCCCGATATCAAGACAGGATTTGACTGAAGGTTTTATCCTCAGAGGCACTTAAACATCCAGAATCATGCATCCCGAATAAAATAAAAAGTACAAGCCATGGAATTTATCACCTTCTCAGCGTCTGTGTAGAACATAACGGGTGATTGCCCATCACCATCACGGTTCAATGCAATGACCTCTTATTCTCTGACAGTGCTACAGATTAACCTTCACTCACTCCTCTTTTACCATCAGCTCAGGGATTATTTTGGTGAAACTCCTTGACACTGTCTCTATAGCAATGAGATCATTCGTTCTAAGGATAAAAAATCTGTCCATAATACCCCAAATGCTGTCTCAACCACACTCTCAGTGATGATCACAATAATTCCTTTCCCACACTTACGGTCTCTGTTTTTTTATTATGACAGAAAAACCCATTCCGTCTCTATGTACTGCCATCGATTTGGAATTTAAAAGTTCCTTACATCTGTATGTCAGCATCAGTAAATCCAGCACCAAAGGTGCCTGTGGAGATGAACATCACTCTTGGGGAGAAACTCAGTCAGAAAGATTGCACTTGAAATAGGGAATGGTCATCTACCTGAATGGAAATGTAGTGTAGGAATAAGGGAAACAGGCAGAGGAAGAGAACTAACTTTACTTTAGTACTTCCCTCACGGTGTACAACCTTGACAAGGCCAGCATATCATGCTGATCTTGAACTGAGTGCCTGGTTCAGCTGCTCCACAGGACTGTGGGTTTGCACAGACATGACTGGGGAAGAATAACCCATTGACTTCTCTGAAGGACATGAAGCAAGCAGATGGGCCTTTTTTTATCACAAATGATGATGGTTTCACTTCAATTACATCAATTCCCTTCTTGGGTTATCAACAGATTATTATTCTGTGCCTCTAGATTATGTGTCAATGATTTAAGCAGCATGCAGTATTGCCTGTCTGACAGGTTCTGTGCAGTGAATAAGGTAAACATACTCAAGAGCAATTATTCTGCAACTGACATGTGGTCACAAGGGACTTGATAAGTTGTATACAGATTGAACAAAGGCACAATTGATGGTTTATTCAGAAGATGCATTGAGGCTGGGGAGGAGTCGGGGATATCATGATGGCGATATTGGACAGAACTAGTGAGTGGGGAGGATATAGAAATGTAGATCTGTGCAGGGCTAGAAGGATTATGGAGTGTGAGAACAGTCTGGTTCCTCCTCGAATATTGGTGAGTAATTTGTCATGAATAATTTGCTCGTTATAATTTGTGAGGAATGGAATATTTCATTGGAATTGAAAATATTGACGTTCACCTTTCTAAATTTTAAATAATATGAGCAGCAATTCAGTCTAACCTGGCTTAATGAACATATAGAATGACTTACTAGGAACACCAACTACAATGAGGATGGGATAGTAACCATTTTGAATAACCATCAGTACACCATAGAACCACAATGTTAATGAGATCCAAGGTTGAGAAAGCAACTCAGATCTTTGAGTTTAGAAGCTGAGCAGGCATGCTGAGATTGTGCAGGACATTGATAAAGCCTCTTCTGTAGTTCTGTGTGCAGTTCTGTTATAGGAAGGAGATTGTTAAGCTGAAGAAGTTTCAGAAGAGATGTACCAGGATGTAACCAGTAACACATCATCTTCTGCCTCGGGAGCCAACAAACACGCGGCATGATTGGAGTCACATTTACACTTTCTAGAGGTTTATAAAATTATGAAGGGCATGGATAGGGTGAGTGGTCAAGGTTCCTTCCCCCCAGGGTAGGAGAGTCTAAAACTAGAAGGCATAGGTTTAAGGTGGGAAGAGAAATATTTGAAAGACAATGAAGAACGACGTTTTTTTTCCTGCAGAGGGTGGTGCTTCTATGGAATAAGCTGCCAGAGAAACTGGTGGATGCTGGAACAATTACAGCATTTAAAAGGCAACTGGATGGATTTATGATTAATGGGACATGGGCCAAATGCTGGCAAATGGGAGTGGATTAATTTAGAATAATCGGATGGCATGAACAAGTTGAAGGGTCTGTTTCCCTGTTGTACATCTCTATGAATCATTGATTTAATTAATGAAGATCTCTTTGTAATCTTCAGCTGTTCACCATTATACAAACACTGTCCACTGTACACTAAAACTTGATGTCATCCGCAAATTTGCGAAATATACCTTCTGTAACTCTCATCTAAATCATTTATATAAATGACAAAGAAAAGTGGACCCAACAATTTTGCCTCTGGATCATCGCTGCCCACAGGCTTCCATTTCAAAAAAACAACCATCCACCACCAGCCTGTCTCCTGCCATTCAACAGATATACACAGAGACGCACACGCAATCACACACACATACAGAGACACTGACACAACCATGTCTTTATGACAAAGGTTAGATTAAAACAACGATCGAGAGTTACAGTGAGAAGGTGGGAATGATGTGTTGAGAAACACATCCGACAGGATCAAATAGCAAAGTAGACTTGATGGGCCAAATGGCATAATTCCAATTTCTTATGCTCTGTGGCCTTAAGGTGTCAGGATTATTTTCCAAGGGTGCAGTAGAAGCGAAGTTTGATAAATACTTGACTGAACAGTCAATGGGACTGTGGGATACGTTTGAGGGGCTGAATGGTATATGTTTGTTCCAACTTGCTGTGCCCTTGTTTCTAAAAAGAGTAGGTGACTTGCTGTGAGGTTAACACGCTTTAATATAAAAGAGGTCTCCCATTTCCATTTGAGATAACGTTGCTCCTTTCTCCTTTGGATTATGCGATCTGTGGCGTTCTCATCCCCCGAGAACAGTGAAGTCTGGGTTAGAGGATATTCAAGGTTGACCTTGACTGACCGTTGATGGACAGGAGGGTCAATGTTTATTGGGAACTGACAGGAAAGGGGTATTCAGTTACAATCAGACCAACCATGATGTTTCTAAATTGGGCAGCAAGTTGGAGGGGACGAATGACCAACTGCTGCACAGACCTCATCCGTTGTTCTGTCAAGTCACCACCAAGGCTGTTACAGAGGGAGAGAAAGATCCCATTCAGCCAGTCAGCATCGTGGGAATACAGAAGAGGCAGGCCATAATGCACCTCTATGGGTTTAGACAGGAATAGAATGAAGTATTCAAATCATTTCAGTAAATTACACAGCACAGGAGGACGCCATATAACCATCCCAGGCTGTTACGCAGGAGCAGGGGCGCCTTGGGCAGCCTCAGGAAATACAGAGAAGAGATCATTACTCATTTTGTTTTTGGCAAGCTGTAAAAGTGGAATTCTTCAGGGATCTGTGTGAGGTCATCAATAAATTACAATCCACACCAATGAATTGGATGAAGGGGATGGAGGTCAGTTTGGTCATACATCAGGTTAGTCAATCAATAAGATGTCAAATGGAGACAGAGCGTCTGCAATGGGATACAGACAGGGGAAGGTATAGCATCTACAGTGGAATACAGACAGGGGGAGGGCAGACCGTCTACAATATGATACTGACAGGGGAAGGGCAGAGCGTCTGCAGTGGGATATAGACGGGGAGGGCAGAGCGTCTGCAATGGGATACAGACAGGGGGAGGTCGGATCATCTGCAATGGGATTCAGACGGGGAGGGGCAGAGCATCAAGCAATGGAATACAGACAGAGGACAGTTTTGAGCAAACCTTAAGCAGAAAAAAAAGTACAGCATTTCTGTGATGGGAATTTTCTCTTTTGGGGAAAAGACAAAACAGCAGAAAATTATTTAAATGCAAGGAGAATGCAGAAGTGAGTGGTACAGATGGATCTGTGTGTCTTAGTACATGAATCACATCAAATTACTCTGGAGATGCAGCTGGTGATTTGGAAGTAAATGGAGTTATTCTATTTCATGTAAGGGGTGTTGTGTTTGATCTTAGCGATGATTTTTGCATCAGTACAGGGCATTGCTGAGATCTCATCTGATGTACTATGTGTCGTTTTAATTGCCTTAACTGATAAAAACAATATTGCTTTCGAAACGTTTCAAAGATTTTTCTCTTTACTCATTCTTGGGAGGAAGGCATTATGTTACGAAGAAGTAACAGTTCGACCTGAGAATGAGAGATGTTTTATTGACCGTATAACATCTTGAGAAGAGTGTAGTTGGTGAATACCTGATGGATATTTCTTCTTGTGTGGGAGAATAAAATTGGAGAAATAATTTAAGAATAAGTCAGGTTCAAAGGAAAAGTCATTGGACTGAAAAATTGAACTCTGATTTCTGTTCATATCTGATGCCAGATAGGCTGAGCTTTTCCAGGAATTTCTTTATTTGTTTAAGAATAAAACATATTCATCTTAACACAGATATTGTGAAGTCATCAAACGCTTATGTTTACATTATGCAGGCACATATTAACACATCTTCAAAACGAGTAGGGCCATTTATTGTTAATGAATTGATTCAGTGTATGGCAACAGCAATAATGCACTGACCTGGAGTCGAGAATATGATGGAGTCATATAGTTCGGACAATATTAAAGGAGAGCTCAGATGGTCCCGTTTGGGACCTGATAACATAACTGATTTAAGTTACAGATAGAAAAATGTAGCCTACCTGTGAAGGAACAGCCTATTGCTCCTTTTCTGTTTCCCTGCCGCTCAACACAGCACTGTGTGGGAGTGAAAAAAAAGCCTAGTCGTCTTTTCCACTTATGGAGGATTCCTGATGATGATTCATTGGAATCTCCCCACTGCCTGAAGCAAAGCAATTCAGCCAAATCCAACTGTTTCAGGAAGAAATCCCATTGTCAGAAGTATTATGCGAGACGAATAACTTCAGAAGTAATTATTCAGACTCGATATGTGAGGGGATCAGACAAGAGATTCTGTGGCTGCATACGGGAATCCAAGATGATGTATAGCCTCCTACGTGCCAGGGTTCAGGATGTCTCAGAGCAGCTGCAGAACGTTCTCACCGGGGTGGGGGGAGCAGCCAGAAGTCATTGTGCACATTGGTACAAATGACACAGGTAGAAGTAGTGATGAGGTCCTGCAGAGTGATTATAGAGAGCGAGGAAATAGAGTAAAAGAAAGGGCCACGACAGTGGTAATACCCGGTTTACTTCCAGTGTTCCGTGTTAGTGAGGGTAAGAACAGGCGGACATGGTACAGGAATGCGTGGCTAAATAATTGGTACAGGAGGTAGGGATTCAGAGTTTTAGATCACTCGGATATTTTGTGGGGCAGAGGTGACGTGTTCAGGAAGGACAGGTTGTACCTGAATTGGACGGGGACTAATATCCTGGCAGGCAGTTTTGCTAGTGCAACAAGGGAGTGTTTCAACTAGATTGGCTGGCGTGGGGGACGGCGTGGGATCCTCACCAGCAGGGTTGCAAGTGCGAGGCTGGAAGGAGATACCGTAATCACAAACAGTAAAGTGCAGAGATAGGTTAGGCAGAAACACGACAGGGAACAAGGAATGCTTGTTGGATTAAATTGCATCTGTTTCAATGTAAGATGGCTGACAGGTGAGGCCGGTGAACTCAGTGCATGGATAGGTGCGTGGGACTGCGATATTATAGCCATTACAGAAACATGGCTAAGGGAGGGACAGGACTGGCAGCTTAATGTACCAAGGTACAGATGCTTTTTGCGAGACAGAGATGGTGGAAAGAGGTGTGGGGGTTTCATTTTTGATTAAGGCGAGTACCACAGCAGTAATCAGGGATAAAATAACAGTTGGATCATCCAGTGAGGATTTGTGGGGGAATCTAAGCAATAAAAAGGGAATGATGATATTATATCGGTAGTACTATAAGCCCCCAAATAGTAAACGGGGAATTAGAATAATTAAAATATGTAGAGAGATTGTGGAGACTTGCAGGGCCAATAGGATTGCCATATCGAGTATTTTAATTTTCCTAACATTGACTGAGAATTACATAGAATTAAGGACTGAGATGGAGTGTATCTATTAAGTGGGTTCAGAAACGTTTCCTCAAGCATTATGGAGAGGGTGCAATTCGGGAACGGGTAAAACTTGACCTACTCTAAGAAATATGGCAGGACAGGTGACTGAGGTGACAGTCGGGGAGCACGCTGGGACAGGGACCATAGTTCTGTTAGTTTTAAAATACTTATGGATAAGGACAAAACTGGCCCGCATGTTCAAGTTTTAAATTGGGGCAAGGCGAATTTTGATGGAATTAGATAGGAGCTTGTAGGGGTTGGTTGGAGGAGTTTGTTTGCAGGAGAAGGGACCTCGGGCAAGTGGGAGGACTTTAAAAGTGAAATGGCTGGAGTTCAAGGAAATCAGAAGTGTGAAAAGGGCGCACACGATAGCCTTGTCTGAGAAGATTAGGGTGAATCCAAAGAGGTTCTTTAAGTATATTAAAGTTAAAAGAATAACTACATGAGAATATGACCACTCGAGGTCCTATGCATGTCTAGAACCATAGGAGATGTGTGAGATTCTCAACAAATATTTCACCTCTCTCTTTACCGTGGAGAAGTACAAGAAGACTTGGGAGGTTAACAAAGGTCGTGGTGATATCTTGGGATTAGTTAATATCACAGGAGAGGACGTGTTGGATGCATTAGAATGTATGAAGGTGGATAAATCTCCTGGTCCTAAACAGATGCATCCAAACATACTGCAAGAGGCTACAGAAGAAACTACGGGGACCTGGGTGATATTCTTGCATCATCGTTAGCCGCAGGATAGGTTCCAGAATATTGAAGTGTAGCAAACGTTGTGCCATTATTCAGGAAGGGAAGCAAAGAAAAATCTGGGAACTATAGACCGGGAAGCCTAAACATCTGTGGTAGGTAGGTTACTTGAGAAGATTCTGAGGGATAAGATATGAACATGTTTGGAAAGACAAGGTTTGATTTGAAATAGTTTATTTTTTTCAGTTTCCTACAGTATGGAAACAGGCCATTTCGCCCAACAAGGCCACACCGATCCTCTGAATGGCAACCCACTCAGTCCCATGCCCCTATCCTATATTTACCCCTGACTAATGCACATGAGACTGTGGCCAATTCACCTGACCTGAACATCTTTGGATTGTGTAAGGAAAATGAAGCTCCCAGAGGATACCCACGAAAACGCAGGGAGAATGTGCAAACTCCACAAGAGAGTCAACCGAGGCTGAAATCAAACCCGGATCTGTGGCACTATGAGGCAGCAGTGCTGACCACTGAGCCACCATGCCACCCTTGCTTTTTGTCAACGCAGGTCAATGACGCAGGGACAAAATCTATTCTGCCCTTCACCAATGATGCACGTTCCAATGCCACATACCATGGATAATTTATTCACCGCTGAAAATGTCATCTTATTATTATTTATTATTGTTTGTTGTTAGTTATTTTAATAATTATTATTAATAGTTGTTTTTAGACTAGAACGATTGCATGACTTTGTGAGTGGGAGATCATGCCTCACAAATTTGCTTGAGTTTTTTGATGAAGTGACCAGGTATGTTGATGAGGGCAGCGCGGCAGACATAGTCTGTATGGTTTTCAGTAAGGCCTCTGACAAGATTGCTCTTGATAAGCTGGTCTGGAAGGTTAGAATCACATGGAATCCAGAGGGAGCTGACAAATTGGATACACAATTGGCTTGATGGTAGTAAACAGAGGGTTATAGTGGAAGGATACTCTCCGACTGGAGGCCTGTGACACACGAAATGCCTCAGGGGTCAGTGCTGGACCCATTGTTGTTTATTATCTCTTTCAATGATATTCTTCAGAATGTATAAGGCATGATTAGTAAATTTGAAGGTGACACTAAAATTGGTGGTATTGTGGACAGTGAGGAAGGTTATCAGAAATTGCAGCAGGATCTTGATCAACTGGAGAACTGGGCTGAGGAATATTTTTTTGCAAACTTAGATCAATGTAGGAGTTTCATGGTGAATGGTAAGGCCTTAAGCAGTGTCGTTGAGCAGAGGGAACCATGAAGTTCAGGTCCACCGTTCTCTGAAATTGAAGTCACAGGTAGACATGGGCAGTGAAGAAGGCTTTTGGCTCACTGGCAGTCAACGGTCAGAACATGGAGGAGAGAAGTTGATAAGCTATGTTGCAGTTATACAGGATGTCGGTGAGACTGCACTGGTAGTGTTGTGTTCAATTTTGGTCACGTTGCGATCAGAAGGATGTTTTTAAATTGAAATGTGTGCAGACGGAATTTACAAAGATGTTGCCAGGACTCAATCGTTTGAATTATAGGAAGAGGTTGGACAAGTGAGAACTTTTTTTCTTTAAAGCGTAGGAGACTGAGAGGGATCTGATAGAAGTGTACAAGATTATGAGATGCATGGATAGGGTGAATGGACTAAGCCTTTTTTCCCAGAATTGGGGAATTGAGGACTTGAGAGCATCAATTTAAGGTGAGATGGGAAAGAATAAAAGGGAAACAGATGGAAACGTTTTACACAGAGAGTGGTAGACAAAGTGAATGAGCTGCCAGCGAAAGTCGTTGAAGCATTTATATTAACTATATTTAAACGGCATTTGGACAATGACATGGACGTGAAAGGACGACAAGTGACATGTGCTGGGAAAAGAGGTTAATGTGGATGGATATTTGCGTCAGCATGGACCAGTTTGGGCCAAAGGTCCTCTCTCCATGCTGTAGGACTTGATGACTCCATAAGTAGAATAGCATTTGGGTCAAACTCTCCTTTGGTCATGAGTTCTAATAATACTTGGACAACGTTCTTTCAAGATAACTTTGCAGAGATTTTCCTTTTCAGTTTGATATCAAACAGACGTACGTGTGTGTGTGTATGTGTGTGTGTATGTATGTGTGTATGTATGTGTGTGTGTATGTGTGTATGTATGTGTGTGTGTGTGTGTGTATGTGTGTGTGTGTGTATGTATGTGTGTATGTATGTGTGTGTGTTTGTGTGTGTGTGTGTGTATGTGTGTGTGTGTGTGTATTCTGCAGTATTTTTCAAAGGGAAATATCAATGTACGTATTTGCAATATCCACTCGTCATTCTTCTTTCCATCATAGTTTGAGCAACATTGCTTTTGTCATATACATGTTGTTTTAACAGATTAAAGAAATCTGTCTGACTTGTTCCTTACACTGACCCTGACACACTCTGAGGACTATATCATTGGCCATATCACCAATCTAGGTATAATTTTTTTTTGTGCCTAGTGGACGGGTGGGACTAGAAAAGGGAACAGCGATCCAAAAACACAGGAAATTATCGACTCAGTCAGCCTAATTAATGCCAGTGTAGAGGAGATTTTTGGAGGGGATCTGAGGGATAGGATTTACATGCATTTAGAAAGACGATGACTTATTAGGAATAGTCAACATGGCTTTGTACGATGGAAATCATGTCTCATTAATGTGATTGGTATTTTGAAAAAGTGATGAAAAAGATTGAGGAAGGCACTGTTGTATACATTGTTCACACAGACTTCAACAAGGCATTTAATAAGGTTCCTCATCGTACACAGAATACTAAGGTTAGGTCATATGGAATTCAGGAAAGGCTAACCAATTGTATACAACATTGGATTGAAGGTAACACGTTGTTTTCCAGACTGTAGGCCTATGGGCCGGGGTGTGCTGAACGAATCAGTGCTGAGCTCAGTGCTTTTTATCATGTATATAAACAACTTGTATGTGATTATCGGAGGCATGGTTAGCAGGTTTACAGGTAAAATAAAAAAAAGTGGGGCAGTGGAGAGTGATGATTATTTCAGAGTACAAAGGCACCCTTGACAAAAAAAGGATCAAGGACTGGCAGATAGAATTTAATGCAGACATTTGTGAGGTTTTGCAGTTTGGTTAGTTAAAGCAGTGTAGTACCCTGGGGAATGTTGCTGAACAAAGAGACCTACGGATGCAGGTTCATAGTTACTTGAAAGTGGAGTAGCAGGTAGGCAGAGTATTAATGTTCAGTCAGAACATTGAGTATAGGAGATGGGGTAGCATATTACGTTTCTACAGGACGTTGGTGAGGCCACGTTAAGAATACTGCGTACAATTCAGTTGGCACTGCTAAAGGATGTATGTTGCTAAGCTTGAGAGGGTGCAGAAAAAAAAAATACAAGGATTTTCTGGAACCTGAGGGATTGAGCTGCAGGTGAGAATGAACAGGTTGAGGCTTTTCCCCCTGGACTGAAAAGAGGCTGAATAGTGACATGACAGAGGCTTATAAAATCCTGAGGGCCATTTATAGTCTCAATCGCCAACATCTTTTTTCCCAGTGTAGGGACCTCCAGAACTGGACGGCATAGGTTGAAGAGGACAGGGGAAAGATTTAGACGGAACCTGAGGGGAAAAGTTTTCAAGCAGAGACTGGTGGGTGCACGGAAAGTGCTGTCAGAGGAAGTAGTGAAAGCGGGTACAATTACATGTTTAACATATATCTGGATAGATACATAAATAGAAATGGTTCAGAGGGATGTGGACCAACTGCTGGCATTGACTAGGTCAGGTTAGGATGCCTGATCAGCATGGAGAATTTGGACAAAGGATGTGTTTCCATGCTGTATGACTCTCCTATTCTATCACAAGGATGAGGAGAAATGCTAATAGGGCTTTTGAATGGGAATTCTCTTCCCCAGAAGTTTGTGGTGCCACTCTGATTGCAAGTATTCACAGTTGAGTTAGTTAAAGATTTCACAGAGACTGCATCATAGCTGATGGGATACAGACAAGAAAGTGGGGCTGAAACCAAACCTGATCAGCCACAATCTTAGTGCCTGGTGGAGAAGGCTCAAAGTATCTCAGGACCCACTCCTACTCGTCAGCCCCCTGTTTCTATGTTCCATTCAGACCCTCAATCCTGCTGGATCTGAGCAGTTGGAGGCCACTTACTGCTATCACCTGGTGCACAGAAACAGAGGAGAACATTCACTCCCTCAGTACTGTCACACTCGGTTTGGGAGATTTGGAAAATGTAATTGGAAAACCCAGGCTGGATATGAAAGCAGTCCGTCATTTCTCTTTACTGAGTTTCCCCTCTCTGCAACTTGTGCTCCATTTGTTAGTAGACCCAGATTTACTGTGAATACAGCCCCCATACCTCACCCAGAGATGGCTCACAAAGTCCTCTGGGCTCCTTGACTGCAACATTCCTTAACAGACCTTTCAGGTACCTTCCTGGAAGTAATCTAATCTAATCTAATCTAACCTAATCCAATCTATTCTAATCTAATCAAATTTACTGAAAGTTTATGGGGGGAATTCAGGAAGCAATGCTGAAAGTCATGCCCAGCATCTGCTTATGGTCCCTGAAATAAACATCCTAAATCAGGCCTTATACTAATGCTCATCATAGTATCCTTGCAACCATGGGTGGTACATTTTCTTATCGAGTCCTTCTTTTTGAACAGAAACAATAATTTCTGAGCGTTATTGGATATCTGCTTGAATTTCTGCCCAGGCATACCTACTGACCTTCCTCTGGGTCTACTTCCACTTCCCGCGTCAGATCAGATGCGAGACAGAAAGCCTCAATTTAGATGTCTGTTTCTTTCAATCATTCGGGGGGACTTCTACATGTAGCTGAACACATGATCAGCGGAGGGTGACTCCATTCTCCCAGTTTCTCCGTCCCTGTAGTTTCTGTTTGATGACACCACATTCCAGTGAACTGCCTGTGACGTGACTTCCTTTTTCTTCAAATTAGAAATCCGCTAATTACGGTGGACAGGGCCTTCAGCTGTGACTATCCCATCTCCCGCGCTTCTGCCCTCACTCCGTCCTCTCCTTCCCAGAACAATGATAGATCTCCCCTCGTCCTCACTTCTACTGTACTTGAATCCACATTCATAGAATCATCTTCCGCCACTTCCACCATCTCCAATGGGACAGCACCATCACACACAGCTTTCCCTCACGACCACTGACAGCATTTCATAGGGACCATTACTTCTGTGATACCCTCCATCATCCCGAAAACTTCCCAAATCCCCCATGACACTTTCCCATGCAATTACAGAAGCTTCAACACTTGCCCATTCACCTTTCCCTCCTCACTGTCCAAGACCCCAAACATACATTCCTGGTGAAGTAGCATTTCACTTTTACTCTTTCAATCCGGTCTCCTGTCATTGCTGCTCACAATGCTGTCTCCTTTACACTGGGGAGACCAAACAGAGACTGGTTCGAGGACCACTTTCACTCTGTCTGTAGGAATAACCCTGAGCCTCTCATTGCTTCTCATTTCAATAACCGACCTTGCGTTCATCCTAACATTTCGGTCCTGAGCTGCTGCAATGTTCCAGTGAAACATTACCCAAGCTCGAGTAACACCGAACTTTACACTTTGATGTGTCACAGCCTGCAGGAGTTAATACACAATTCCATATTCACAGCCTGACTCCATTATGGCTGCTCTCCATTTTTCATATATTCTACTTCTTGGCCTCCCAATGATCTCGTCTGTGTCTTTTTTTTTCCTGCACTCAATAGAGGCAACCCATTTCTGCCATCCACACTTTTATTTACACCAATTTTATATCTGTTTCTCTTTCACCACAATCAAAAGCCCATCCCTCTGTGCCATTGTGTCTCCTCATGCTCTGTTTCCTATCATCCCTCGTCCACTTTTGCCAAGGCATTAAGCAGCCCTTTTCTGTTCTGAACAAGTGCCATGCTGGACTTGAAACAGTTTCTCTGTCTCCACCGTTGCTGACAGACCTGCTGAGTTTCTCCAGAAATTTCTGGTTTTGAACATGTTCAAAGGTATATGTCAAAGCTGCTCAAATGTTCTGACCCACTTGGATTGTCGTACACTGGGAAGTGAAAAATAACAAAAGATGCACAAATATCTTGGTTCTGAAACTGCATAAGACTGGAATCATTGACACTACAGAGTTATTATTATAAGCCATGGAGAGAACTGAGTGAAGCACATTCAATTTAAACACCGAAAATGGCATAACTGCAAGGGAAAACGTTCAGATGAATGTTAAAATTAGAATCGCTACAGTGTTGAAACAGGCCCTTCAGCTCAACAAGTCCACACCGATCATCTGAAGAGTAAACCAAGCACATCCATTTTCTTATGCTATATTTACCCCTGAATAATGCACATAACCTGGAAATTTTTCGGTTGTGGGAGGGAACCAAAGCACTCAGAAGAATCCCACAGGGAGAATGTGCAAGTTCCACAAAGACGGTCTCTGAAGGATGGAATCAAACCTGGGTCCATAGCACTGTGAGGCAGCAGCACTAAACACTGAGCCATGGTGCTACCTCATGGAATATGTTTTGGAGTTTTTAAAAACATGACAAGTAAGAGGTGTGACACAATAAACAAACGCTCAAAGGAATGAGAATATGAAAATGGAAATGCTACCACATCAGAAACCAGAGTAGCTCACGGGGTACGGGTCAATGGGTCTCGGTATGAATTGGGCGACAGACATCAGAATTGCATTGCAGAAACTGAAGCTCAAACCCGGGAATTCATGTAATAGTGTAGATCACAGTTGGACAGAAGGAGAATTGTACTGAGTCTCAATCTGTAACTTTTTGTCCAGGATAATTCCTCAGTCCATTATTCCCATTAAGCTGAATGATGTTTCAGTCACGAGTGTAGGTGAAAATACCAGGGTCAGAGTCGTGTGTACCTAAAACTGATGACAACCCATTTAAAGCTACCAAACTTGACTACTCACTTACATTGCAAACAGCAGGACTAACATCTGATAGAGAGGACGAAATGATTACAAAGCAAACAGATCAGATCGAAGCTCTGCAGTCCTGCCACAGCCAGTTAGAAATGGAGTTGAACTATGAAACAACTGACGAAAGAAGAGGACTCCACAAATATTTTTTTTAAAAATATGTTCAATGGGATTAGTATGTCGCTGGGCAGGTCATCATTTATTGACAGGAGGGTAGTTAAGAGTCAAACACATTGCTGTGGGTCTGGACGTACAAGGAGGCCAGAGCAGGAATGAATGGCAGTTTCCTTCCCGTATGGGCATCTGCGAACAAGATGGGGTTCCCACACAATCAGCAACTGTTTCATGATCATCATTAGACTCTTAATTCCAAACATTTATTGGATTTGAATTCCACCATTTGCTGTGGCAGTATTAGAACTCAGGTCACATGAGCATTGCCTGGGTCGCTAGACTAACAGCTAAAATACCACTAGGTTATTACTTTGCCATTCCCCGAAAGAATGGAACTTTGCTGCACATCAGTGTAAAAGACAGTATGCAATGTCTGCACCATCCTCAGCCAGAAGTGTTCCTTAGATGATGCCCACAGAATCACAGATGCCAGTCTCCAACCAATTCGATTCGCTGCACCTGACATGAAGAAACAGCTGAACACAGTAGGTACGAAAAAGGCAATGGGCCCTGACACCATTCCTGTAATAGGACTGAAGACTTGTGCTGCATAACAAGCCGTGTCCCTGGGGAAACTGCTCCATTCCAGCTCCAACTCTGACATCTCCCTGGCAACGTGGAAAATTCCTCAACTATGTCCAGTCCCTTAAGAGAAGAATAATTACAGTCTGACCATTTACCACCCCCTCAGTCCCATCACGATAGACAAAATGGTGTGAGTTATTTTTGACAGTTCTGTCAAGCAGCACAGAAATTATCTGCTCAGTGTGGTTTCCGATTGGTCCCCATGTGGAGATGGTGCTGTTGTGGAAATGTCACTGGATTACTAATCCCGACCAGGCCAATGCTCTGGCAGCTGGTGGAAGTTAACATCAACTAATAAGATATCGAAATCTAAACTTTGCTGTCAGTAACAGTGACCTTGAAGCCAATGTCGATTGTAAACACAAATTGCCTTCCCAATGTACTTTCCGGCAGTGATTCTCCCCTGCTCTCCTGTTCTGGCCGAAAAGTTCCTCCAAACGAGAGGCATGTGGCAAACTCTTCAACAGTCTCTAAAATGCCAAGCAATACATTCTATTGTATAAACTGTTCCGAGCCCATAATGGATAAAATTGGACAGAACACTCACCACCAGTCTCGGTATCAGAAAAGGGAATGGGAAACACAGTCTTGTTGATCCAACAGATGCCTCCTTCCCAACAGCTGAGAGCTTGTGACACATTTCCAGAGTTTCCCCACAGACTGCACAGAAACATCGGGAAAGAGTAGGTCATACAACACATTGAGCCTCCCTCATTCTATTCTTTGGTCTAACTTCTCTTCAATTTTTTTCACAAACACTGCATACTGTATATCCTTTGAAGTGATTAATTATTGGAACAGTATGAATTAGGAACTTCGGTCCATCAATTTTGCTTTCCCATTGAATATAACGATGGTTGATCATTTCTCCCCATACCAAACTTCTGCTGCAACTTTGTCCCTTTTGTGTCAAAAAATACTGAACGAAATTCAGTGCCTTGGCTTCCACAGGCTTGGTTAGCATAGAATGCCCAGATTCACCAGTCTGTGAGTTCAGACATTTATTCTCATCTCAATGCAGAGTGCCCTGACCGTACCTAATACTGTGGCTGCTTGTTTTCGACGTCCCAGCCGGGTGAATTATCATCCCTGCTTCCAATATATCTCGCCCTGTCAGAGTATTATATATCTCACTCAGATCTCCACTCATTTTCCTAAACCACAT
This sequence comes from Chiloscyllium plagiosum, assembly GCF_037043375.1. Classification (NCBI taxonomy): domain Eukaryota; kingdom Metazoa; phylum Chordata; class Chondrichthyes; order Orectolobiformes; family Hemiscylliidae; genus Chiloscyllium; species Chiloscyllium plagiosum. The sequence continues at coordinate 28,316,297 of NW_028270188.1, read as the reverse complement.
GGAATACAGACTCAGTCGCCCCAAACTCTGCTCCCACGACAAATTTATCATCCTAGAGATCAGTCTGGTCATTCTCTGCTGCTCTCCCTCAATGTCAGGTTTGTCCTTTATTAGGTAAGGAGACCAAAACTACGCACCATACTGCACAATGTTCGAGATGGGGTCTCACCAAGGTCATGTACAGCTGTAATAAGATACCCTTATTCCTGGACTCACATTCCCCGGAAATGAAGGTCAACACATCATTTACCTTCCTTACTGCTTTCAGTTGCTTCAATAATGCTTTCAGTGACTGGTGTACAGGGAGATCCAGATCCTTTACAATGTTACATATACACAATTGGTGGGTCTATGTACACTGAGCAGCGTGCCACTGCCAATCCCAGTATTGACGTCTGGCTTCAGAGTTCACCGCCGTGAATGGACCTCAGAGTTCGGCGAAGAAGTCAACAAAAGGATGCACGTTAGTATCTTCACAGATCAACATTTTCACATCAATTCCTTTTGAAATGCTAGCCTGATATTATATTTTTCCTTCCAAAATGTTCAGTGTTACGTCCATCCACATTGCTGTTCATCTGCCACTTATTTGCCCATTCCCTCCACATGTCTCAATTACCTTGAACTTCTTTACATCCGCCTCACCCAATCAATTCTCAGTTTGGTGCCATCAGCTGATTTTGAAACATTACATTTAGTACCCTCGAGCAGATGTTTAATCTGCTTCCTGAATAGATGGGTGCAAACATCAATTCCGAGATCATCCTGCTCGTAATTGCTTTCCACTCCAAAAAAAGGAACTGCTTATTCTGACTCACTTTTTCTTTCAGCTCTCTACCATTCTCAACCCATGCCAGTATATTAGATATTACTGTTGCACACTGTTATGGGCCAGGACAGACCACCTCAAGTCATTTCAAGGAAGTAGTGCAGACTCAAACTTTGCTTGTTGCCTTAAGCAGGTGTAAGGCAGATATTCCAGGAGTGACGCAGCTGGTAAAGCCACTTAGTTTTAAATAAAACAGAATTTATTTTCAAGGTTACGGAATGAAACACAAACAGAAGAGAATAGCATGCAGAATGACAACCTATCCGAAAACCCAACAGATTATCCTAACTTAATGATGTTAGCAAATTAAATTCATAAGGAGTGGGTACATGGGAAGACCAAGAACTGACTTTCAATCCAGCCTACAAAAATGTAGGGCATTACTGTGTAACATGATTAGGAATGACAATACAAAGAGACAGCCAATTAGAAGCCATATCCACGCTACTAGTTCCACAGTAAGTAGAACTAAAGTGACTATTCCCAGCTTTTGTCATTTTAAAGTTTTATAAATAAATATTAAAAAATATTAAAAGTTGGCTACTCAACTAATCTTCCAGGTGAAGCTTTCTGGTCTTCAATAGCACTCCACTTCTCAACTGAGAATCTGAAAATGGTCGAAAGCCATTGGGTGGTACCGTGGCACAGTGGTTGGCACTGCTGCCGCACAGCGCCAGGGACCCGGGTTCAATTCCCGGCTCAGGCAACGGTTTGTGTGGAGTTTGCACATTCTCCCCGTGTCTGTGTGGGTTTCCTCCAGGTGCTCCGGTTTCCTCGCACAGTCCAAAAATGCGCCGGTTAGCTGAATTGGCCATGCAAAATTGCGCGTATTGTTAGGTGAAGGGGTAAATGTAGGCAAATGCATCTGGGTGGGTTGCTCTTTGGGGGGTCGGTGTGGACTTGTTGGGCCAAAGGGCCTGTTTCCTCACTGTAAATCATCTGTATCTAAATAATCTGAGGTGTTGTTCGAAGTACTTGAAACAATCCCCATAAAAACCCCATGGAACATTCGAAAGGAAAAATCAAACCCAGGTTCTTCCAGGAGAGATGGCAGAGAGAGAGGGGGGATCGCATGGACCTTCTTCTTTAGCCTGAATGCTTCACAACTGGCTGCCTGCTTTCAGTAAACAGCCAGTCTGTGAGAAATCAGTCCAAACAAATCAAAGCAGAGGGTCTGCGCTGGGAGAATTGGCCACTCCCCTTTCATAAGAACAGAAGGACTAGGAGCTGGAGTAGGCCATATGGTCCTTCTAACCTGCTCAGCCATTCTGTAACATCAAGGCTGATCTACTCGTGGACTCATATCCACTTACCCGCGCTCTCACTGTATCCGTAATTTACTTCATTGTTCAAAACGTATCTATCTCAGCTCGAAAAACATTTACTGAAGTAGCGTCAACTAATTCACTGGGCAGGACATTCCATACAATTACAAGCCTCAATTCAATCCTAAATCTGCTCCCTCTAATATTGAGGTTATTCCATCTTGTCCGAGCTTCACCTGCCAGTGGAACCATCCTTTCTACTTTTCTTACGTCATCCCTTCATAATATTTTTTATGTTTCTATAAGATCCACCCCTCATTCTTCTTAATTCCAATGAATATAATGCTGATCTACTCTGTCTCTCCTCATAAGACAACCCCCTCAACTCCAGATTCACCAGAGTATATCTCCTCTGCACCTCCACTACCAGTACATCGCTTTGCAAGTAAGGAGGCCAAAACTGCTCACAATACTCCAGGTATGATCTCACCAGCTCCCTGTACAGCTGCAACATAACCTCCCTGCTTTTAAATTCAACACCTTTCGCAATGAAGAACAAAATACCATTTACCTTCCGAATTATTTGATGTACCTGTCGATCAACCTTCTGTGATTCATGCACAAGGACACCCAGGTCCCTCTGCACAATTCAAATAATAATCCTTTTTACTGGTACTCCTAACAAAATAGATTACTTCATATTTATTATCATTGTATTCCATCTGCCAGACCTTTACCCATTCATGCAATGTAACTATTTTCCTCTGCAAAGTTTCACAGTACTCTGCACACTTTGCTCTGCCGCTCATCTTCGTGCCATCTGAAAACTTTGACAAACTACGCATGCTCCCAACTCCACATCATCTATATAAATTGTGAATAATTGCAACCCCAACACTGATCCCTGAGGCACACGACTCAGCACTGTTTGCCAGCCAGGATAGCACTCATTTATACCAACTCTTTGCTTCCCGTTAGTCAATCAATCTTTTTTCCATGCTAATACTTCAGCCGTAACGACATCCATCTTTATCTTCTGCAGCAGCCTACTATGTGGCACCCTGTCAAAGCCTTTGTGAAACCTAGATACACCACATACACTGCGGCCTCGTTGTCTATCTTGCTCGTAATGTCTTCGTAGATTTCCAAAAGACTTGTCAAGCATGATCTGCCCTTCATGCATCCTTGCTGCATCTGTGCAATGGACCGTTTTCTATCAAAATGCCTTGCTATTTCTTCCTTGATAATACAGTCAAGGCATCTTCCCCACTACTCAGATTAAGTTAACTGGTTTATAATTCCCCAACTTTTATCTACATGCCTTTTTAAACAATGGCGTCCCATTTGCTGTTTTTCAATCTGCTGGGACTGCCCCAGAGTTCAGCAAATTTTAGAAAATTACCACAAATGCACTTGTTATTTCTCCTGCTATCTTTTTAGTACCCTGGGATACATTACATCAGGGCCAGGGGATTCGTCTAGCCTTAGCTCTATTAGCTTTCCCAATGCTACCTCCTTTGTAATAATGATTGTTCATAAGTCCTCACCTACCTTCATCTCTTTGGTAAAAACAAGGACTGCAGATGCTGGAAACCAGATTCTACAGTGGTGCTGGTAAAGCACAACAGTCCAGAGCATTTCTGATGAAAGGCTTTTGCTCGAAACGTCGATTTTTCTGCTCCTCAGATGCTGCCTGAACTGCTGTGCTTTACCAACACCACTCTAATCTAGAATCTTCATCTCTTCGTCGATCACTGGCATGTTATTAGTGTCGTTCACTATGAAGACTGATACAAAATACCTGTTCAATGCCACAGCCATTTCATCATATCCTGTAACTAAATGCTCCTTCTTATCTTCTCCAGGACCAACATTTAAGTTAGCCACTAATTTTCATTTTATATATTTAGGGAATCATCTGCTATCTGTCTTCATATACTGTGCGATTTTTTTTCTCTCGTGTTCTATCCTACTTTTCTTTATAGCTCTTTTCGTGGCTTTCTGTTGACCTTTAATCTTTTCCCAATCTTCTAGTTTCCTGCTGTTCTTAGCCACTTTGCATTCCATCTCTGTCAATTTGATAACCTTTCGTATTTGCTTAGACATCCACGGCAGACTTTCCCTTTTCTTAGAGTCTTTCCTTTTCACTGAATATACTTTTCGCTTAGGACTTTGAAAAAATCCTTTGAAAATCCCCCACTGCTCGTCAACTTTCAATATAAAGTATTTATTTCCAGTCGACTTTTGCCAAGTCCTCCCTCCATTCTGTTGTAGTCTCCTTCGTTTAAGCACAGGACCCTGGTATTGAATTTTATCTTCACTCTCCATCTGTGTTTTAAATTCAACCATACTGTGATCATTCCTTCCAAGTTGATTCCCAACTATGAGGTCATTAATTATTCCTGTCTCATTACACAGGACCGGATCTAGCATAGTTCACTTCTCATTGTACGTGTTTTAATTTTAGACTTTAAAGCATTTCCAAATTGTCAAACCTAGACTCTTTGGATTCGGTGCTTTTAAGACCGCTATGAAAGAAAAACAAGGACAGCGTAACCTTGTTAAAGGAGTAGCATTGTCACAACACTATACTTGCGACGTCATCAAAAATGTTTCTGAAAATCCAAATTCACTGCATATATTGCTTCGCCATAATTTATTTCGCAATCGGATTCTTAAATATGATTCGCCATTAATAATTTAATATTGACTTGATCCATGTTCATTACTTTCAAATTAACATAATGCTCAAAGTTCCCTGGCAAAGCATTCTTTCTAATAGTCTCTTGTATTGTCCTGACTGCTTCTTTGGTGCTAAGCAGACTGTAATTCCCTGCTGTCTCCCTGCCTCCTTTAGAAATATTGGGGTTACATTTGCTGCTCTCAAATCTGTCAATTCAATCATCAGGAATTTGGAAGACGGCAAGCAAAGTATCCATTATTCCCATGGCCACCTCCTTTCGGAATCAGAGATATAGATTATCATTCCATGGGGATTTATCAGATTTCAGTACAAATAATTTCTCCAAAACTGCTTATTTAGTAATTTGGTTGTATTTCCTTTCTTTCTCGGTTGACCTAGAATTGTTTGGAAGCTTTATTGTTAAGAAAAAACCCGATCATGAAGGCAGAACTGAAATAGATGCTTCATAGTCTGCCATTTCCCTGTTCTCCATTCATTGGTTTTGGACTGTGAGGAAGCTACAATTATCTTCTCCAACATTTCACCTTGGTATATTGTACATTGAGAAGATTTTACATTTCACGCTTGTTAATGTACTCTTCCAAAACCCATTTCTTCCTGTCTTAAGCTGTTCAATGATTGACCTTCCACAGCCATAAAATCACAGAAGCATAGACTCTGTACCATCACAAATACAGCACGATCTATATTATTCCAAATTTCCTACATCACTCCCGTAGCCATGAATGGTATGACACTTCAATTGCTCGTCCAAATAATTTTTAATGGCTGTGAGGTGACCCGTGATAACTGCCCCCTTAGGAAGTGCATTCCAGATCCCTTGGGTGAAAAATAATCACTGAATCATCTCTAAACCTCAAATCCTTCCTTTCAAAAGTGTGCTCCCCTGTTCTTGGCCATTTGACTAAAAGGAACAGCTCCTGTCTATCTCTCCAGTCCATATCCCTCATAATCTTATACTTCTGAATCACGTCCCCCTCAGCCTTCTCTCATTCAAACTAAACAACCCGAGCTTATCCAGCCTCTCTCCATAACCGATATGCTCCATCATTGGAAACATCCAGGTGAATCTCTACACCCCCTCCAGAATAATCACATACTTCCTGTAATGTGGCTCCCAGAACTCCACACAGTATTCCATGTTGGGCAACACCAAAGTGCTACATAGATCTTGTAATCTATGCCTCGATGAGTAAATGTTATGCCTACTGCTTCAATTGACTTCTCATGTAACCTTTTATTCTCCCACGTCACATTCAAGAATGTGTGGAAAAGCTCCCTATGAGCTTTTTGTGTGCTACAATTCATTGCGTATTCCACATTTAGTTCCTTCTTCCAAAGTGCATCACCTCAGTTATCAGAGTTACATTCCATCTGCCATTGATCCACCCATCTGACCATTCCATCTGTATCTTACTGTGACATAAGACTTTCCTCCTCACTGCCAACCACCCGGTCAATCTTTGCATCAAACACAGACTTGTTCTCAGACCAAGTCTCCTCAGCAGATCATCGTGCCATCTGAGGGATTAATCTGGAGGAAGCCCATTTAGTATATGCGATCAGTGTATTTTACTTAGATCATGACATCAAAATTGTACAGGTACAGTCCAGGTTCAGTCTCCCCAACTCTCTGTGTTACTAGTGCAGAATGTCTTTACTTCCAGTAGGAGCAAATCACTGCAGAAGCTGAATCTGTACTGTAACCAACACTTGCTAAAGATCACAGTTAGTCAGACAGCATTCGTAAAGAGAGAGAAATCTAACACTTTGAGTCTAGTTGATTCTTCATCGTCTGTATTCGGATTCCCTTTAAATGACGGCTTTTAAAGGGACACAGCACTGAAACCTGTGGCAAACCAGCGTACACCGGTCTTCAGTTACACAAGCAACCGTCTACCACCACCTATGTTCTCCAATAGTTTCTCAAATGCTTAACTTCCCCAGTTTGCATATGCTCCTACCAATACACTTTGCTTTAATGTTTTCTGCTAACTTACTATGTGCTGATTAAAACTCGTCCTGAATATCTGACTGTACCACATGCACTGATTCCCCATTGTTTACAAATACAAGAGATATCTTCCAGAAAAAATTATAACTTCCCTTTCATAAATGCAGAATAATTCACTTGAAATTTGCTATAACTTTCTCAGTGTCCAAAAAGATCTTCGTTACAATACGTTGCAACAGATTCCCTACTGTGGATGACAACTAACTGGCCTGTAGTCCTCCACTCTCCCACTTGTTCCCTTAGTAACTCATTTGAATTCATTTATAACCTTCCAAAGTGAATACAGAGAAATACAGTAGTCCCTATTGCAATCAATATGTATATTGCCGTTTTCTCAGAAATTTCAGTTTGAATTATATCTTGTCTGTCAGACTTATCAATCCTCATCCCAGTTCTGTTTCCAAATATCACCTCGTAACTGTATATGAATTATTTTAGTCTTTAGTTACAAAGGTCCCGTGGTGACTTCGTATTTCTCGGAGATTTTCTGGACCTTTCTCTTTGAAGACAGATGCAATGTCACTGTTTCGTCTCCTTGTCTCCTTTCGTTCTCTGCAATAAATTATCATATCCACACATTCGTTGTGCCCCACTTGATCTTGATTTTATTTTCCTTTCAATATCAACAGAAGCTTTTCGCCAGTATTTACAATTAAAAAAGAAAATCACAGCAAAGGAACAGGCCCTTCAGCCCTCCAAGCCTGTGCCAATCCAGATCCTCTATCTAAATCTGTCGCCTATTTTCTAATGGTTTGTATCCCTCTGCTTCCTCATTTTAAATGACGCTATCATCCCCTCCTCTACTACCTCCGCTGGCAACTCATTCCAGCCAGCCACCACCCTCTGCGCAAAGAACTTGTCGAGCATATCTCCAATAAACTTTTCCCCTTTCATCTTGAGTTCTTGACCCCTAGTAACTGAGTCCTCACTCTGGGAATAAGCTTCTTGCTATCCACCCTGTTTACATCTCTCATGATTTTGTAGACCTCAATCAAGTCCTCCCTCAACCTCCGTCTTTCTAATGAAAATAATCCTAATCTACCAAACCTCTCTTTATATTTCGTTCTCTCCATACTAGGCAACATTCTGGTTAAACTCCTCTGCCCTCTTTCCAAAGCATCTAGATCATTTCAGTAATGTGGCAATCAGAACTGTCCGCAGTATTCTGAATGAGGCCGAACCAAAGTACTATACAACTGTGATATGGCCTGCCTACCCTTGTACGCAATAGGTTCCAACAGATTCCCTCCTGTGGGTGACGAGTTAACTGGTCTGTGGTTCTCCACTTCATAAATTGTTAGAATGCAGGAAGGAAAGTATGCTGTATGCCTTCTTGATCATTCTATCGACCTGCCACTTTTGGCGAACAATGGACCTGAACACCCAGATCTCTCTGTACATCAATTTTCCCCAGGGCTTTTTCCAGTTACTGTATAATACGTTCTCGAATTGGATCTTCCAAAATGCATCACCTCACATCTGCCCTTTCTCCACCCAACTCTCCAATCTATCTACATTCAGCTATGTTTTCTGACAGTCCCCACAACTTTCTGCTACTCTACAATCATAGTGTCATCTGCAAACTTGCTAATCAGACCACCTATAGCTTCCATCAGATCATGTAAGTACATCGCAACAAACAGTGGTCCCAGCAGGGATCCCTGTGAAACACCACACAGAACAGTTGTCCATTATGAGAAACTCCATTCCATTACTACTCTCTGTCTTCTGTTGCCCAGCCAGTTCTCTAATCCATCTAGCTAGTACACCATGGACGCCTTGCGACTTCACCTTTTCCATCATTCTATCTCATCAAACGCCTTACTAGCGTCCAGGTATATGACATCTTCAGCCCTTTCTCCACGATCAACTTTGTCATTCTTCAAAGAATTCTATTATGTTTGCTAAGATGTGACCTTCCCTGCACAAATCATGGAAGGTCTTGTGTGGAACATACAACATGGAACATAGAAGAATACAGCGCAGTACAGGCACTTTGGCCCTCGATGTTGCGCCGATCCAAGCCCACCTAACCTACACTAGCCCACTACCCTCCATATGCCTATCCAATGCCCGCTTAAATGCCCATAATGAGGGAGAGTCCACCACTGCTACTGGCAGGGCATTCCACGAACTCACGACTCACTGAGTAAAGAACCTACCCCTAACATCTGTCCTATACCTACCACCCCTTAATTTAAAGCTATGCCCCCTTGTAATAGCTGACTCCATACGTGGAAAAAGATTCTCACTGTCGACCCTATCTAAACCCCTAATCATCTTGTACACCTCTATCAAGTCATCCCTAAACCTTCTTTTCTCCAATGAAAACAGCCCCAAGTGCCTCAGCCTTTCCTCATACGATCTTCCTACCATACCAGGCAACATCCTGGTAAACCTCCTCTGCACCCGTTCCAGTGCCTCCACATCTTTCCTATAGTATGGCGACCAAAACTGCACACAATACTCCAGATGCGGCCGCACCAGAGTTTTATACAACTGCAACATGACCTCAGTACTCCGGAACTCAATTCCTCTACCAATAAAAGCCAGTACGCCATATGCCTTCTTCACCGCACTACTTACCTGGTGGCAACTTTCAAACATCTGTGTACATGGACACCAAGATCCCTCTGCTCATCCACACTACCAAGTATCCGACCATTAGCCCAGTACCCCATCTTTCTGTTACTCTTACCAAAGTGAAACACCTCACACTTAGCTGCATTGAACTCCATTTGCCACCTTTCTGCCCAGTTCTGCAGCTTATCTATATTCCGCTGTAACCTGCCACGTCCTTCCTCACTGTCAACAACTCCTCCGACTTTCGTACTTGTTTTACCCTGGATTCATCCTGGTTTTATTTCCAAAACAGGACTTTATAAAATGCCACAATGATTGGCTGAGTACAAATTGAATGTTGTTTTGAAGGAAATACATCTTTCCACAAATATAAATCTGCAAACGCAAATTAGGTCCCCAGATTTATATGTGTGACTGTGCGAGAGATGCGGAGTGTGTGTGTGTGTGTGGGGGGGGGGGGGGGGGCGGAGGTGGGGGTGTGGGTGTGTATGTTTGTGTCCGTCTGTGAGAGAAAGAGGGTGGGTGTGTGTATGTTTAAGGATGAGAGCGAAAGCCTGTGCTCACGTTAAGACACAGACAGATTTGGCAGATCCCTTTCCCCACACACACCCAGTCCCTGGATTCAGAGCTTCCATGCTCTGCAGCCTCTGCTCCATTTGTTGTTCATGTTACAGACCCTGATGCTGTAACTACAGTCCCCATGCTCCATCCAGAGTTGGGTCACCAAATCCTCTTGTGTCCCCGAATGTCTGAGGCAGCTCACAGGACAACCTCCAGCAAACCATCCCCAGCCCCTCCACTAAATTTTCAATAATAGGGACAATCAGACTTCCCTCCACTAAAAGTGAGATATCTACTCCATTATAATTATACTTCAGGGTCCTCCTTGTATTTCTGACCACGTGATCAGCTCAAAGGGACAAACACAGGCGTTCAGTGGACAGGCACAGACCAAGTTTTAAAGACATGAGTCAAAGATGCTGAAACTCCCTGTTCAACATGGAGCACGACGTGGGACACACCGAGAAGTGAACAACTGCCCTGCACACACACACACACACACACACACCTCTTCATGAAGCACCTCAAGGGACACACCAGGAAGTGAACAACAGCCCAACACACACTCCCCGTCCATGGAGTAACACATGGGACTCAGCGGGAAGTGAACAATAGCCTGACACACACCATTACATTATTTCTGAACTTTATAATGCCAGTATTCGATACAATGCATAACCAAAAACCAAGGCGAGGGAAAGATGCAGATGGACAGAGACATTCATGTTAGCGATAGAAACGGACAATTCAGACAGAAAACAGAGCATGTTGTTGAAATATGAGGAACAAACAAGGGAGTGGGTCTAACTGGAGCAGTGAGACCTTGGCGGGTCAGGTCACAAGAATGAGAACATTGAATAAAGGCATTGCCAGAGCAGCTGACCAAATTTGTTCTACTAAATTCTGAATCTGCCTCACTGAACAAACGCAGAAACTATTGAACTGCGACAAGTAGACAAGGCAGCATGGAGAGCAGCGCAGCTTATGACAGTGCATTGCTCAGTAAGGTGGACTATCTGCCCAGCATGGAGAGCTGTGCAGACTATCCCAGTTCATTGCTCAGTAAGGTGGACTATCTGGCCAGCATGTTGAACTATGCAGACCATGCTAGTGTATTGCTCGGTAAGGTGGACTATCTGGCCAGCATGGGGAGCTGTGCAGACTATGCTAGTGTATTGCTCAGTAAGCTGGACCAGCTGTCCAGCATAGCAGTATTGTAAAGCTTTGCCAGTATATTGCTGCCACATTTGCACTACACAACTGACTAACACGGGACAATTTACCGCCTATACTGCGAATGACAGTAAATAGGCTCCCTCAAAATAATGTCTCTGTATCTTCATGCATCAGTTCAAGGCAAGGGGTTTTATGTGTGCGTGTGTGTGGTTCTGGGGCAGTGTTAGATGTGAAAATCATTGTCTAAGAGAGTGCACACATGGAAATCAGTTCAAATGTGAACAACTGTTAGGGCTTGGTATAATGGACAGAGAGAGATAGTTCATGGGCAGCTGTTAATGACGTGCTTGAGAATATTAAAGTAAAGGCATTGCCGGACGCAATAGCATTATAGATCAGTACGCACAGGAATGATGGATGAATGGGGAGTTCTGTGTGATATCAGATATGAGCTGTGGAGTATTGACGCAGATTTGTTTCTGCGGGTTTGCAGCTGTGAGTGTCAGCAACCGACGAATGCCATCTTTAAGACTGTATTTCACAGCTCATGATTCAAATAGCAGATGGGATGAGCCAGTGAAGCATATGCTGGACTTATCAGCAGTTATAATTAGGAATGGTCAGGATGTAGTGTCAGGAATTGGTTCATGGCCAAAGGGATCACCACTTTTGTCATTTGTCTATTTCAGCTTCAGATATTGGCCAGGGATGAGACGGAGACAGAGGAAGGAAATGCAGTTTGTAACCAGAACAGAAGATAGTGACCTCAATGTTTTCAATATTTAGATAGCAAGTTCAGTGATACAACGAATCATGGTTCACAGCTGAAACAGTGCAGGTTAACATGGCAACCCATGAGTAACACTGCCAGAAGCAAGTAGGGAGAGAGCGATTTAACAATTTAGTAGTGGTTTGTCAAATGAATATGTGGATTTAGAGTCCTAGCAGGAACAATAACAGTGGTAAGAATGATATTGTCAAACATGATTTATAGAATTCATGACTGAACATTGAGACTTACTAGGTACGCTAACAAAAGCCAGGATTGGATAATAAAAATATTGCATAATGTAAAGTGAATATTTGATCCGCCACGATAATGACCCTCGATCATAATACGTAGAAAGAAAACAAACATCCCAGTTTAAACTCCTGTCCATTCTTGGGACATTCCAGTCTAATGTTCTCAGATTGTGATCCATTGCTGTAACATTCCAGTCTAATGTTCTCAGATTCTGATTGATTGTTGAAACATTCCAGACTCTTGTGCTCAGACTCTGATCTCTCCCCCCCCCCTGTCTCTCTGGAGCTGCTGATCCCTGTGAACACTGTTGGTGATGCGTCCACCATACTGTGGGATAACACATTGAACGGAACCCACTTATCATTAAAAGATGGAAACCGTCCACTGGGGTAATTGCAACCCATGGAGACTAACATTAATCACAGTCACAGAACAAACAGGTCCAGTTAACCCCTTCCTGACATCACTTTTCATATCCCAATAAAAGTGAACATTTCCTCGGAGTGGGTGGAATGGATGGGCATTGCTTAGGGATGGACCATAAATCTTTAAAGATTCTCATTGCTTCTTTTGTATGTGGGAGTAGTGCCAAAACACTGCAGGACTGTGTATATTAAATACTGTTTATAAATGGCGACAGTGAAAAAGTAACAGACCCGCTGCATAAGGTGACTGGTGGGGTAATTTCCAGAGCCAATAAACCAGGATATATATTTATTGTCCATTTACTTTGTGTAATGTTGCTTCTGGTTTTATGTGCACTGTTGTCAATTTCTTCCATAACCTTGGGACATCATTCAGAGCATCGGGACTGCTGAGCAGGAACAGGAGGAAGTAATTCTGTCCACACGCCCCTGTTACAAAGGGATAGGGGAGGCCATTCAGCCTCTCAAGTCTGTTACAGAGGCACAGGAGGAGGTCATTCTGTTTCTTGAGTCTGTTATGCAGTAACTATCAGTTGTAAAATACTTATGGAGAAGAATACTCCTAATATAAATTTTAAAGTTTTAAGTTGAGTCAGGCCAACTTTGAACGTTTTAAACTTTGAAAAGCTGCTTTGGTGAAGCTATTGGCGGGAAAGTAGGAGGCCTTCACGAATGATTTACAGAGTCTAGCGACAGCATGTTACTGTCCATGAGCGGGGTAAGGTTGATAGGTGTAGGGAATGCTGAATGGCGAGCAGAATTGAGGCTCTGTTCAAGAAAAGGCGGAAGCATATGATAGGTACAGACAGTAGGAATCGAGTGAATCCATTATGGAGTACCAGGGATGTAGGCTAATACCCAAGAGGGAAGTCAGGAGGGCAAAATGGGGACATAAGATATCTTTCGAAAATAGGGTAAGGGATATTCCAAAGTGATTCTACAAATACATTAAGGTCAAAAGAGTAACTGGAGAGAGAACAGGACCCCTTAAAGTTCAGCAAAGTGACCTATGTGTGGAACTACACGAGATCGGTGAGATAATAAATATTTTGCATCAGTATTTACTGTGGAGTCGGATATGGAAGGTAGAGAACTTGGGGAAATGAAAAGTGATATCTTGAAATTTGTCCATATTACAGAAGACGGGGAGCTGGATATTTTAAAATACATTAAGGTGGATAATCCCCTCTGTCCTTTTCTGTGACTCTTGGTTAGGCACATGGATTTTAGTACAATGAAGGGCATGAAGGTTAATCTGACCTTTGAGTAGGATAAACTGCCGACACAACATCAGCAGCTCAAGGGCCCGTACTGTGCTGCACTGTTCTATGATCCATGAACTAATCAGATGTACCCCAGATCTGGTGGGAAGCTAGGGAAGTAATTGTTCGGTCTCTGGCTGAGATATTTGTATCATGGACAGTCGCAGGTAAGGTTGTGCCATTGTTTAAGAACAGTTGGTAAGGAAAAGCCAGGAAACTGTAGACAAGTGGGACTGATGTCTTTGGTGGGTAAGTTGTTGGAGGGCATTCTGAGGGACAGCATTTACTTTTCTTTAGAAATGCAAATTCCAATTAGCGATAGTCAACATGAGTTTGTGTGTGGGAAATCGTGTCCCACTAATTTAATTTAGTGTTTTGAAGAAGTGACGAATAAGATTGACGAAGGCACAGAAATAGAACTGTGGAATAGAATACAGACTTTAGTAAAGCATTCAAAAAGGTTCCGCATGGTAAACTGGTTAGCATGGTGAGATCACATGGAATACAGGGAGAGTTGGAGGTAATTGGCTCGAAGGTAATAGACGAAGTAAATGTTTATGAACTGTTGTTTTTTTTTGGACTGGAGGCCTGTGACCAGCAGTGTACCACAAGAATCGAATGCATTTTGTCATTTTATATAAATGATTTGGATGTGAATACAATAGGAATGGTTAGTGAGTTTGCAGATAACAACAAAATTGGTGAGGTAGTGGACAGTGAAGATGGTTTACTCAGAGTAAAACGGGACGCTGATCAGATAGGCTAAAGGGCCGAGGAGTGGCTGATGGAATTTATGTTAGACAAACGGAAGGTGTAAAATTTTGTTGAGGCAAATTGTGTTAGCACTTATAGGTAGGATCCTGGGAAGAGTTTTCAAACACAGACAGCTACATAGAAATTATAGAAGCCCTGTAGTGTGGAACCAGGCCATTTGGCCCACCGAGTCCACACTGACCCTCGAGATAACATCCCGACCAAAAGACCCAAACGTTACCCCGGTAACTCTACATTTCCCATAGACAATCCAACGAACCTGCACATCCCTGGATACTGCGGAACAATTTAGTGAGGTCACTGAACCTAACCTGGACATTTTTGGCTGTGAGAGGAAAACCAAACACCCAGAGGAAACTCACGCACACACAAGGAGAGCGTGCAAACACCGCACAGAATGTCACCAAAGGGTGGAATCGAACACAGGTAATTGATGCTGTAAGGCAGTATTGCTAGCCAGTGTGACACTCAATGACCAGCTGCGCGAGAATCTGCATCCTCCCACTTTCTCCGGATCTGTCACATCTGTTCAAATAATGCCGAATTCCAGTGTGCTTCCAACAAGCCTTCCTTTACCTCCACAGGTCCTTCAGCTGTGACTGACACATTGCCTGCTCTTCGCCCTCACCCCTTCCCCTCTTCCCAGATCAAGTTGCCCATTAATACTGCAGCATGCAAGATATTTGCTGATCTAAAATAAAACAAAGAGCTGCATATACTGGAGATCAAAAACAAAAGCTGTTCTGATGAAGAATTCCCAAATTAAAAATGTTGACTCACTCTCTTCCTTCAGAGGATTAGGAAAAAAATGAATTCTGAAGTGAATTCCTGATGAAGGGCTTACGACCGAAAAATAGACTTTCCTGCTCCTTGGATGCACCCTAACCTGCTGTGCTATTCGAGGGCCAAACTTTCGACTTTCTTCCTTCAAATGGTACCAGACCCCTCGGGGTTTGTCTGCAAACGCTTGTATATCTAATTTCCTGCTTAGAACGTACACATTTTCCCTGCAGTCTTGACTTCCACACACATCTCCCATCAGTGTTTGCTTGTACTTCTCGTTTATAAACTCCAGTCAAATTGTTTCTGTGTAATCTGATTGCTAGGGTGAGATAAATGGTAGATTCAGCGAGATCTTTCCTGAGGCCTTCCTTGACGTCACAAAACCTCGTTGCACTTTGTTCGAACAATATATGAATTGGAAAGGCAGAGAAGGATATGGGCCAAGTGCAGGGAATTGGGGTTAATGTGGACGGACATTTTGGTTGGTATGGACCAGTTTTGGTTGAAGGGCCTGTCCCTGTGCATGACTGCAAATGAAAGTGGTTTTGGGTATAGACAGAGCGGGTGAGATTGAGCAACAATATCATGGAAGGATGTGCTCACAGGTTTCAGAATGCTGAGATATAGACATTTCGATAGCATCAGGCAAAATAAGTCAGTGTTACCAGGAATGATGGTGAATAGAATATAGGTGTGAGTTCTGATGATGGAGAGTTGTAGATGAGGATTTGTTCTGCAGCTCTGTAACTGTGAATGGGCTCAGTAGAGTCTTCAACTTATCCGTCTGATTCTAACAATAATTTATCTTTGAGTGATTTTCATTGAGTGTGACAGAGGGATTCTCTGCACGAGGCCGAGCTAGTTTCCTGGTGCTATCTTATCGAACTCACCTCATTAACTACCCACCCTAACCCATGGTGTCACTCCCATTCAATGTTAACCCGATTCTCCCACCCACTTTGGCTGGAGGTACCCACCATTGCCCAGATGCCGCTGGATATTCCATTATCCCTGGCACTGGTGCCATCTATAAAAGGACAATGGGCACTCGATTGATCTTTCCTCAGTTTGGAGCTGCCATGTACGTCATAGCAGCATAGCAGATAAGGGTCAATTACACCACGATTTGTCAACAGGGTCACAGATATCTTGGCGGATTTGTTAAAACATCTCTTCCCAGAGTGGATCACACCACCAGTCCCACCGAGCATGATCTGAGCTCACCGCCCAGCTCAGTGCAGTATCTGCGATCTGTAGCAATGTCCAACAATACAGGACAATCATCGATAACATTCCCAACTCTGTGAGGATAAGGGTCATCTTATGCTGTCTGGTCCCTCACACTCAATGTATGTCTGTTCCAGAACCGATACCCGAACAATGCTCATGCTCCACCACTCTCACTCTTGCCTCTTGCATGCAGCACGCCCCCCCCACCCCCCACCCCACTCTCTCTGTCTCTCTTTCCTTTGCAATATCTCCACAGATTGTAGAATGCTCCGGAGAATGTTGATTCTGGAATGTTCCAGATAATATTCCAAATAATTCCCAGTTTCAGGAAAATGACAGTGCCCCAGTGTGTAAAACATTAGGTGAAGGAACAGAGTGTTTTTTTTTTAAATCATATCCAATTAAAATCCATAATGAGTCCATTCAGCCCTTCAAATGTGCTGTACCATTTAATAAGATCGGTGGTGATCTGACTGTCTCCTGAGCTTCACGTTGCAGGAACTTTCAATCATTCAGCCCCCTGGTTTCCTGTCACAAACCAGACGACTCTCACGCACTTTCTACCCTGGGTTTCTTCAAGCATGTGTTTGGCAGGCATTTCCCATGGGGACCAACCCTCCAAAAAATATGTTCCATCAGCTTTTTACTTTCATACAATGGTTAGCATGCTTCACACAGACCAATCAAAAATGTACTCATATTTTATAGTTATCGATATCTAATCACAATTAGTAATTCTGCTTATTTTGCTTGGGTCAACTTATTCAACCAAAGTCAGCATCCAGTCAACTCTCTCGTTATAAAGTACAATTTCCAGCGGAGATTTTTTTTCCTCAGCCATTATCTTGACCGTTATCTGAATTGAACCTTTCTTTTTCCTTCTTATCAAAGTTTATATTTCACTTTGACTTTGGCTATTTCTGTCTATA
Source organism: Chiloscyllium plagiosum (assembly GCF_037043375.1). NCBI lineage: Eukaryota > Metazoa > Chordata > Chondrichthyes > Orectolobiformes > Hemiscylliidae > Chiloscyllium > Chiloscyllium plagiosum. Next base: position 28,298,738 of record NW_028270188.1, on the reverse strand, counting down.
ACAGTTACACAGTCTCGTAATCTGTTGGCTGGATGGTTGGCTTTTGATGCAGAGTAAAGCCAAGGGCGAATGTTCAATTCCCCACACAGACGGAGGTTGCCACGAAGGGCACACCCTCTCAACATCATCCTGTCACCCGAGGTGTGATGACCCTTAAAATAAACCATAATTTGTGGTCTCACTAATGAGAAAGTGGTCCTTTGGGACTCTATTCTATCCATGTTAACATTTTAATTTTTTCAAAAATATTCTTATTCAGAGAAAATCTTTTTAATGCTTCAATGAACCAATAAGTACCCAACTCACATAACAATGCAAATTGAACACAATTACACCCATGTGGCATGTACATAAGAAAAGGTAAATCAACGGACCGAAGAGAAATAAAAAAAATTAGAAAACGAATAGTAGAACTCAGTGTAACAAAACTATAGCTCTCAAACTTCAAGAGCATTAACTAATACATGTTCATTTGTTTGCAATTCTTCCTTCTGAACATTAGATTCATTAGTCAAGTTCATCATAGCTATATAAAAGTCCTTATTAGAGTGGCAAATCAGGCTGTACCTTGGTAATTCAAAGAGGGCCGCCATGTCTTATAAAAATCCTCTATTTTATGGTGCAACATACCTTTAAAAAGTCCAAAGGGCTATGCTCCATGACGAGGTTACGACAACTCAACAGACCCAGGGGGTTTTCAGACACCCAACACAACAGAACCTTTTTTTTCTGAACTCAGAGAGTGAGGATATTGAAGTATTTTTTTCCTGTGCACATCTGAGTAAAGTAGACCGGGCAGGCCCAGGAAAAGGGAAACCTGACCCATGTCCAATTCTGTCTGCAAGATCTTCTCCATCCCAGCGAACACACCGCTCCTATAGCGCCGGTGGAAGGTCAACAAGCAATGGGTAAAAGTGTCCATAGTCATTTTGTATTTAAGACATACTCCCACCTTGAAGTTTGAGAGAGTATCTGGGGCCAGATAGACTCTATGAAGAATCTTCAACTTCAGGGTAAGAGTCTTCTTACAGATCGAAATACTTCTTGCAAGAGAAGAGACCTGAACCCCCAAAACTCTTTGCAGACATCAGAAAGGCACAAAGTCTCGTCTAAGGGGGCACTCTCCAACAAATGATAAAGGGTACTGTCAGAGAGTGTGTTCTTAGCAATAAGCATCCTCTTCTCTGTATCGGATATGTACGGGTCCGTTAAAAGCGTGGTTCTTTTCTGAATAACATCTCTGATCTGATAAAAAGAAAACAGAAGAGATCTCTACTCGGTAGTCTATAGTTACGACTTACTTGGTCAAAGAACAGCCTTGTTTCTCCCTCAGATAAACCATCAAAGCAAGATACACCCACGAGTTGTCCATAGTTTAAACATGGAATCCAGTACCCCCGGTCGGAAACATGGTACACCACGTTTTGCGGTAAGAAATGAGGTTTGGCTATATTGCCCTAGATCGGACTCATTGCCCTCCCTACTTTAAAATTATTGATATGTATTGGGAAATGGTAATACTTCATAACTGTCCTCATTTTGTCTATGAGTAGCAGCCTAATAAGGGAGCACTTTGCCTGAGAAGCTTCAATATCTAACCATATTAACGCCGAAGCCTCACTAACACCGGGTAAAGAAGATCTTAATTGATAACTTTTAATATCCGGGAGATCGACTCCCCACAAACTGTGGGGTCGTTGTAATTTGGTTAACTTGGTAAGGGGCCGCTTATGGTGACAAATCAGGGCAACATCATCCATTTAGTCTCCTAAATGTCTGTCTGGGAAACATCAAAGAAAATATTCACACGGGGTATAGCAAACAAGGGAGGGAATTCATGTTAATAAGAGCTATCTGACCCAGTCAGGATATTGGAACTGCCTCCCGTCTTAGAAGGTCTTGTTTAATTTTGTAAAACAAATGGACAAATCCCACGTTAAATATAAATTCAAAGATAAGATTAATGAATATACCTAAATAGGAAACATCCCCATTACCCCCGGGACCATTGAAAAGGAAATCAGGATTCTCCCACGGCATCAGTTATTTCCCTGAGTTCGCCCAGAGGCATGGCCTCCGACTTTGTAAAATCAATGGGTATAGCCGGAAAAGGCACCAAACGAACTGATGCATTGCATGAGGTGAGGTAACAAAACTGTGGGATTTAACAAAAATTTAAGACCATCATCTGCAGACAATTTAATCTTACGTGACTTCTATCCAACTTCTGGGGCAGATATGTGGGGATCCCTGCAGATGGCCTTCCCCAGTGGCTCAATCACCATCGTAAACAACACTGGCGTCAACAACCTTGTCTATTGCCTCTAGAAATATTAGTTTTACAGGATCGTACAGAGTGGGTCACTTTCAAGGACACTCACCCACTTGATAAAAACTTTGCCGAGACCAAACCATTCTCATGTATAGGAGAGATACAGCTACTCAACCCAAGCAATTGCCTTCTCTACATCTAAAGATATCATTAATACCTGTATAATTTGCTATTGGCACACTTGGATCATATTGAGTAATCTCCAAACATTGTTGGAATATCTGCAGCCTTTTAGAAGCCGGTTTGTTATACTTCGACAATGGAAGGATAAATAGTTTCCATCCTTAATGTAAGGGACTCAGACAGAATTTTGAAATCAACATTTAGAAGTGAGATGGACCTATAGGAAGCACAATCTTTTGGTGTCTTCCTTTTCTTAAAAATAAGAGAGATATGAACCTCTTTTAAGGATGGTGGGACGCAGTCGTGACTGTGTGAGTGACGAACATAGTAAGCATCGGCTCTAACAGGTTTATAAATTCCTCATAAAACTCACGTGGACATCCGTCAGGACTGGGCGCCTTTCCGCCTGGAAGCTGTTTTACACCCTCCAGCACTGGCAATGGTGCATTAAGGCAAGACGTTTATTTGGGGGTTACCTCTGGAATGTCCAAGTTCTTGAAGAAAGATTCCATCTTAATCCATCTATCCACATAATGCTCAGTCTGATATAATTCAGAGTAAAATCTCCGAAATGCTGCTTTAATCTTTATGGGATCGCAGAAAAGGGTCCCAGTACCTTCCCTAATTGAGGTAATGGCTTTGGGGTCTCTTTTTCATTGCAAGATAGGCTATATACTGCAGACCGAAGCGTTGTGATCCTCTGCAGCCTAGCCACCGAGGGTCTACCACAGTATGCCCTCTCGGCTGCCTTCAACCATATCTGGAGCAAGTGTTCCTGCTCCAGCTTCTGCCGCATCCTAAGGAATTATTCCTTTGGCATAAGCCTCAGCAATTTTCCATAGAATGGATGTGTTACTGGTTGAATCTGAATTAATGGCTAAGAAAGATCTGAATTCATTACAGAAATACTCAATGTACTTACTATCCTTAAGAATAAAGGGATTCGCCACTGTCTCGAACCTACTATATAGCCCTTAATCTTAACCAGTAAGTATGCTGCTGCATGGTCAGAATTGGTAATATTCCTAATTGTACAGAAACCACTGAATCGAAGATTGCTGCAAGGTGAGGAAGAGATCAACACAAGTGTTGTATTTCTGCGGTTTAAAGAAGAAAGTAAAATCCCTATTTATGAGGTAGATCTGCCTCCATACATCCACCAGCCCCAGTTCCACACAAAAATCCACGAATTGCTTAGATTGGAAAGATGGTGCTGGGAGCCTTTGAGCATGCTGTCCACCGTGAGTGCAAAAGACATTTGAAATCTCCTCCTACAATAAAGTGCTACGAATAAAGATTACTTAATTTGGGAAATGCATCTATAAGGAATTTAAGGCAGTGAGCTGGGGGCAATGAACATTCAAACTACTGCTTTCTTCCCCATATATCTTTAAGGGTGATGATCCTCCCGTGGATGTCTAATACAATCTACTAATTTAAATGAAAGATTCTTCCTCACCAGTATGGTTTCTCTCCTATTCCTAGTATTAAAAGACGAGAAATAAACCCGATCAAACCCACCTTGCTTTAATGTCAAATGTTCCTTGTCATCAAAGTGCATCTCTACAATACGACAATATCCACCCTCTCCTTTTTCTTAACTGGCGAATGGTTCCCCTTAATGTTCCAGATACACCATTTAAGCACGACATTAGCCATTACAGACTGAAACAATATTTGAAATCCAGAGAGGAAGAACTCGAATTACAAATCACTGAGCACCAATGAAAAAAGAATCGTAGAGCTTAAAAAACATGCAAACTAAAGCTACTACAACTAACAAGCTCTCAAAACGTTCCAAAACTAAATACATACAAAAACTTAAAAAAGATACAAAGTGCCAATGGCACTCAGGAGGGGCATTTACCCCCGTCGACTGTTGTGGTGTAAAATTCCAAGCAGTGGAATGTGGTGAAACGGTTAAAAATTATGTCCCAATACATGTGTGAATCTAACCGGAATGGAGGTGTTGCTTAGTCCCGTGTGAATCTTCTTATCTGTATGTAACCAGAATGGAATGTGTTTTTTAGCCTTGCTCTGCTGTTATTATCTGTATGTAACCAGAATGGAATGTGTTTTTCTGCTGTTCACATGAATGTTTATATCTGGAAAAGAGTATATCAGCCGGAAAAGTCTCCAGTTCGGTGAGTCTGCTCCGGGGTTACGTTTAACCGCCGAGCGTGGGTTGTTGGCAACCGCTCTACGAGAACTGACGGCTCCCAGTTTTTGTAACATGTAGAGTGAGTATAAGCCAGACCCGTTGTGCGACGCTGCGGGGAATAAAATGCCCATATTCCAGCAGTCTCGCCTCTTGGTCGTTTGTTCTGTGTCAGACTACTCTCCTACGAACCTGACCTTGAGAATTTTTTAAAACATTTGGCGTAGTCGAGCAGGGTCAATCGCAATTGAGGAGAGATTTTGATACAGAACAATGTTTTGGAAAACGACTAAGAAACCAGAAGAACAAACTGTGGAGGTCCCGACCGTCCCGGGATGGCATGGATGTGGGCATGTACGTGGCAGTTTGTTTGAGAAAGGATCCCAGTTCTGCCGAAGAACCCCTTGCCTGGGGTACAGCGGAGGATGTGGGCATGTCCAAAAGGCTGAAGCGGAGTTAACAGAATTGAATGGGATTGAACTGAACTGAACTGAGTGGAACTGAAGTGAATCAAATTGAACGGAACAAAATGGAACTGAGCTAAATTGAATTGAAATGGACGGAACTGAATTGAACACAATTGAATTGAACTGAACAGACCTGAACTGAGCTGAATTGAATTACACTGAATTGACTGAACTGAAATTAACTGAAACGAATTGAACTGAATTAAGCATAATGTAACACATGTATTGGGCCAAGCAGTGGAATGTGGTGTAAAATTATGTCCCAATACATGTGTGAATCATAATGTAACACATGTATTGGGCCAAGCAGTGGAATGTGGTGTAAAATTCCAAGCAGTGGAATGTGGTGAAACGGTTAAAAATTATGTCCCAATACATGTGTGAATCTAACCGGAATGGAGGTGTTGCTTAGTCCCGTGTGAATCTTCTTATCTGTATGTAACCAGAATGGAATGTGTTTTTTAGCCTTGCTCTGCTGTTATTATCTGTATGTAACCAGAATGGAATGTGTTTTTCTGCTGTTCACATGAATGTTTATATCTGGAAAAGAGTATATCAGCCGGAAAAGTCTCCAGTTCGGTGAGTCTGCTCCGGGGTTACGTTTAACCGCCGAGCGTGGGTTGTTGGCAACCGCTCTACGAGAACTGACGGCTCCCAGTTTTTGTAACATGTAGAGTGAGTATAAGCCAGACCCGTTGTGCGACGCTGCAGGGAATAAAATGCCCATATTCCAGCAGTCTCGCCTCTTGGTCGTTTGTTCTGTGTCAGACTACTCTCCTACGAACCTGACCTTGAGAATTTTTTATAACAACTGTGGGCATTTGCACGTCACTAATCTCTATCTTCTGCCCCATTATCAATACTGCATCCAGGACAATTAATCACAAACATCGGGACTGAACTGTCCTTAGGTAGGCATTCAGTCATCACGATCACCTTCGTAACTCCCTCAAGCTTTAGCCGAACCCGACACACAAACTAAGCAGGAGAAAAACGAGTAGTGATACTAATGAAGAAGTTAAAAGTATGTACTCTACCCATTCCCGACTATAATTTAACACTGCTTAATACCAGAAAGGTTCAACAAACTTTCTTTTAAAAAAGAGAAACAAGGTTATCGCTTTCCATTAACGCATCCAGCCTACTTTAAAGTGTCCACAAAGTTTTCACATTCTCTGGAGAGTCAGTGGATCTATTGAAAGCTCCACTAGTGCATACGGAGCACCGCTGAGTTCATTAAGTAATGTTGAATCCCAAGTTCCCTTAATCTTCTCTTGATATCATCAAAAGATTTTCTTTTCTGAATCACTGCCGCTGAAAAGACCTGGAAGAACATAATCATGGAGCCCTCTTCGGGTCTCTTCCCTGTGTTCTGGAAGCTTCCCTAAGTCTTTGTTTGTCCCTGCAACAATGTAATCGCACAAGGACAGGGTGAGGGCGTTGGTCTGAGCTTGACCTGCGCACCGTAACCCGATGAACTGTCTCACTCTTCACTCTTCAGTTTAAAGTGAAGGAATCTCTGCTGTCAGTTCTCGCAAAAAGACTCACTGACTGATCACCTTATGTCTGGTCCAGCAGACCGATGATATGAACATTCTTCATCCTGCCCCTGTTCTCGAGGTCGTCAACTTGTTCAGTTAAGGTACGGATCTGTTTTTCAAGGGTGAGGATCCGCTCCTTACAGGAATCGATCACAGTCTCTGCCCCTGCAGTTTGGCTCTCGACCTCATCCGTTCTGTTTCCAAGGCTTTCAAGTTGTTGTTCATGTTTTTGGAGCACGGCTGAGAGTGGTTCTATCTTCCTGCTGATTTTTTCTTCAATCATGGTTTCAATCATTTCCATAACTTGGTGAACTCGGTGCCCAAGGCCTGGTGAGTAACTCGGTCCATTGAACGAGCAGAGGTTGTTACAGGTGCGGCCCCAGGCATACTGACAGCTTCTGACGGGTGCGCTGCGTGTTGGGACTTACTCGATCCTTTCCCATGTTTTGTCATTTCCACTTGACAAAATGGCATTAGTAAGGATTCTATCGCTCTTTTAGTGTTCAATTGTAAGTAAATGACTGTGGTGGGGTGCGATAGAGCATTATTGTGATGCAGAGATCAGCAAAGCTGACCTTTCAGATCGTTATCATTTTGTTTCCCCTTTAAAACTTTATCGATGTTATTATTTTGTTTAATTCCTGGATATTCTGGAGCCGTGTCATTCAGTACCACTGTCTAGAGTTTCCCCAACACTGCACATTGCTGCCCACTCCTCGATAATCCTTGACTCATCTGTGATTCGTGAACCTTGCCTCAAAAATATTCAATATCTCTGCCTCGAATGGTCTGCCGGGAAGTGTTCCAAAGACTCACTACACCCTGAGAAAACAAAACTAAACAGACTCATCGGTGTGTGAGATGAATTTTATTTTTGCATTCTTATCTGAGGAAGGATATAGTAACACTGGAAGCAATTCAGAGGTGTTTCATTTAATTTATTCCATGCATGAAGGGCTGATATTATGGGGAATTTAACAGGTTACCCTTGGAGTGAGAGCTGATCGTATTGAAATATACAAAGCCTTGAGGCGAGTGAACCAGATATATACTGACTGGGGGTTTGTAGAGCCCAAACTTGATGCTGTTGTCATTGAACCCCTACAGTGTGGAAGCAGGACATTCGACCAATCGAGTCCATACCAACCTACCGAACAGTATCCCACCAGACCTGTCCCCCTACCCTATCAATTTAACCCTGCATTTCTCATGACTAACCCACTTAACCTTCACATCCCTGGTCACTCTGGGTAATTTAGCATGGCCAATCAAACTAAGCACATGTTTGAACTGTGGGAGGAAACTGGAGTACTGAGAAGAAACCCACACAGACACGGGAAGAATGTTCAAACTCCACATAGAGTGTCAGACGAGGTTGGAATTGAGCTCAGCTCCTTGCTGACATGAGGTAGCAGTGCTAACCAAAAATCTACCATGCTGCTCCATTAGCCCTATTAGTTACCTGCGGCTGACGAAAGAAATCTGCCTGACTTGTTCCTATCACTGAACCTGAACCCGTCTGAGACCTTTATCATCAGTCATACCACCAACCCGGTTACATTTAAAATTTGTTCTGAGTAGTGAAGGAGTGGGACTAGAAAGGGAAACAGTGACACCCTCCAACCTCAGTCAGAACCGGAGTGAGGAAAAATTCACAAAGTCGGATTTCACTCAAGTGGGAATTCCCTTCCCCAGAAGTTTGGGATGGCTGAATCTTTATATTATATAGAGGCTGGCTTTGTCTGATTTTCCATAGACAGGTGAATCAGGGATAATGCTGCATGGAGAGAAAAGTGCAGCTGGGGCCACAATGAGATGAGCCATGACCTTATTTACTGGTGGGGTAGTGTCAAAGGGCCGTTGAGCCCTATGTTCTGATGTTCCATTCAGCCCTTTGGACCTGCTACAAACAGGCAGATCGAAGCCACGGCGATGGTTAGGTGTAGTTTCGGAAATGCACTTGGAAATTCCAGGCTCGGTCAGCAAGTGACCCCCAGCCGCTATCCCTTATTCCATGCTTCCCCACTCTCTAACTTCTGCTCTGGAATTGCTTTGAATGCAGCTCCCATATCCCATCCAGTGTTAACTCAGGCAAAGTTTCTCCTCTCCCGAATGCAACATTGTACAACACGACTTCCAGGAAAATAACCAATTACTTTCCAAAAGCAAGACATAAAAAACTAAAAAGTAGGAACATGAGACGGCTATTCGGCCCCTCAAGACTGAAATTTTATTCAATAAGAACTTGGCTGATATACTTCCAGGCTCAACTCCACTTTCCTACCCAATTTCCTACATCTCTCCACAACTCTCTGGGTTAGGGAATTCCAGAAATTCACTACCTTCTGAGAGAATGCATCATTTTTCACCTCAGATTGAAATCGATGTTCCTTATTCGGTATCTATCACCTCGAGTTCGAGACTCAGGGAAAACACCTTCTCAGAATTTACCTTGTCAAGCCCCCTCTGTATCTTGTACATTTCAGTAATATCACCCTCATTCATTTCAACCACAATGAATAATCTCCTCACTATTTTAAATGTATTCAATAATTTTACCCTTCCATCCCAGGAAGCCGACTCATGAACCAACCTAGTTACTTGCTGCATCAGCATGCTGACGTTACGTTTCATACTCAGGAACACTCCAATCCCTTTGTACTACTCCTTTTTTGGGAGTCCTCTTCACTAAATAGCAGCCTGCATTTTGGTTCTCAAAGTCATCCACAAACTCCGATGTATATTGCACTCAGCTCCTGCCGTCAGACGATCAGTATAGATTGTAAATAACTGATGCCATCGGCCTGATATTTGTGGTAATCCAGTCGATACACCTTTATCATAAAGATCCATTAATCCTGACTCTCCGATTTCTATGTGTTAAGCAACCATTATCCCATGCAAATATATTATTCATCATACTACAAGCCTCTATCACGTTTATTTTGTGATACCTTGTGAAAACTTTCTGGAAAGCCTCATGTTGACCAGTTCCCTTTATCAAATCTGCTTGTCACTTTCTCAGGGATTACATCATGTCTTTTCGTACATCTTCCTCAATTTCTACATTCATACAGTCATATCGTGCACAACCAGACCCTTTGGTCCAACTTGTCCATGCTGACCAGGTTTTCTAAATTAAACTAATCCTATCTGCTTGCACTTGGCCCATATGCCTCTAGACGTTTCCCATTCATATGTTGGTCCAAATGTCTTTGAAATATTGTACCTGTACTTGCATCTCCCACTGTTCCTCTGGCAGCTCATTCCATACATACATCACACACTGTGCAAACAATGTTGCCCCTTCGTCCGTTTCAAGTTTTCCCCCTTTCACCTTAAAGCTATGCATCTGTGTTTGAACTCCCCGATCCTGCAGAAAAGATCTTCTCTATTTACTCTATCCATGCCTCCTATGATATTATAAACTTCTAGAATGCCACCCCTCAACCTCGAACACTCCATCTGATACTAACTTCAAGATCAAACGTTTAACGATAAGCACTGCAAGTTTGAAAGAATATTAAAAATGACAGGTGTAGAAAACAGCCCAAACTTCATACTGTTAGTTTTGCAATATGTTACAAAACTAAGGCAGCATGAAACTCTTACAAGTGCCAATAAGAGGTCAAGCACCTGAATTCCATAATGTGAAGGCAGTGATGATGTATACTGTGAAAACGAATAGATCTAGATCTATAAAATACCACATTGTCAACATTCTCTCTCCTGTTCTCCCTATGGCCCTGTGTGGTTTTGTCTTCTTTATCTTTTGACTCAGTTAGAGAGAACCCCTTTCCTCCATTCACACCTTAATTTAAAGCCATTTTGCATCATCTTCTCGTTGACAAGTGCCAATAGCCCGTTTATCTTTTGCCACACCCTCTTTTCCAAGTCACCCATCCCCCATCTCCGGCAAGTGATTAAAAAGCCCAGTGTCCAACCCGTTTCAGTTCAGAACAAGTCACATTGGACTTGTTACGCTAGCTCTGTTTCTCTGTCTCTGCAGATTCTGCCAGACCTGCTGAGGCTCTTCAGAAACGAATACGCACAGTACAAATCTTCAATGAAACAAATAACTATGGATAAAGGAAATAAATACAAAATAAATACAAAAATTGCTGAAGAAACTGCGGGCTTTGTAGAGGGCCACTGGACTCGAAGGATTAACTCTACATTCACTACAGAAGATGCCGCCAGAACTGCTTTATTTCTTCAGCAATTTCTGTTTTTGAACAAGTTCCAATGACGTGTTTGAAAGCTGCTCAAATGCCCTGTACAATACGGAGCGTCCTACACTGGGAACTGAAGTGCACACATTCATTCGCTCAGAAACTGCAAAAGGCTGGCATCACTGACACTACAGAGCTCTTAATCATGGTCTGGGAGAAAACCAGAGGGAAACACATTCAATTCAAAGGCAGATGGCACGACGAGCAAGGAAAAGATTCGGATTAATATGTTAAAGGGTTTGAGTAACGTAACAAATTGGAAGCATGACACCAAGGAGAGCCCTCAGCAGAATGAGAATATGAAAATGGACGTATCACGGCATCAGAAACCAGGTGAGATCACTGAGTACACGGCTGATCGGTGACTGGGTCTCGATGTGAACTGGGGACAGTCAGAAGAATTGAATTGCAGATATTGCAGCTCAAACTGGGCGTTCACGTGATGCTGTAGACAACAGCAGCAACAGAAGCAGGATTGTATTCAAACATAATCTGTAACATTTTCTCCAGGATATTCCATCAGTCTACCATTACCATCAAGCCGAGTGATGGCTCAGTGAGGAGTGTGGGTGAACATGCCAAGGTCAGAACCATGAGTACCTAAAGCTGATGACAAACCGTTACAGCTACGGCGCTTGAGTGGATTCATTCCAAACAGCAGAACTAACATCTGAAAGAGAGGACGAAATGATCCAAAGACCAACAGATCAGATCTAAGCTCTGCAGTCCTGTCACATCCAGACATAAATGTCGGTGTACTATTAAATGTCTTACTGGAGGAGAGGCCACCAGAAATATCCCCATCCTAAATAACGGAACAGCCCTGTACATCAGTGTAAAAGACAAGGATGTAGCATCTGCACCATCCTCAGCCAGAGGTGTTGAATGGATGATCCACCTCACCCTCGCCATGATATCCACAGAATCACAGATGGCAGTGTTAAACCAATTCGCTGCATGTGACATGAAGAAACCGCTGAACACAGTAGATACGACAAAGACAATGGACCCTGACACCATTCCTGCAATAGGACTGAAGTCTTATGCTGCACAACAAGCCGTGTCCCTGGAAGCTGTTTCATTCCAGCTCCAACTCTGACAACTCTCTGGGAATGTGGAAAATTACTCAACTATGTCCAGTCCTCTAATAGGTGAATAATTACATTCTGACCATTTAACACCGCCTCAGTCCCTTCACGATAATCAAATTGGTGGGAGTTCTTTTTGACAGAGCTCTCAAGCAGTCCAGAAATAACCCGCTCAGTGTGGTTACCAGTAGGTTCCTATGTGGAGATGGTGCTGTTGTGGAAATATCACTGGATTACTAATCCAATGCAGGATAATGCTCTGGTAGCTGGTGGAAGTTAAAAACAATTAATAAGATATCAAGATCTAGAATCTGGTGATGGTAACAGTGACCTTGCATTCAATGTTGATTGTAAACTTCAATCTCCTTCCCCAACGTACTTTCAGTAAGTGAATCTCCCGTGCTTTCCTGGTCTGGCCTAAAAGTGACTCCAGACACACAGACATGTGATAAACTCTTCAATGATCTCTGAACCGGCCAAGGAAGACACTCAATTGTATCACACTGCTCCAAGGTCTTCAAGGAAAAAAACAGACAGAATACCCGGCACCAGCCTCGATATCAGAAAAGGGAATGGGAATCACAGTCCTGTTGATCCTGCAGAGACCTCCTTCCTAACATCTGACAGCTTGTGACAACATTTACAGAGCTTTCCCACAGACTGCACAGAAGCATCGCGAAAGGAGTAGGCCATTCAACACATTGAGACTTCCCCATTCTAGTTCATGGAGAAAATCTCCTCAATGCAGTTTTCCCGACACAGTGTTCATATCCATTGATATGTTTAAACATTGTGAAATATAAAATAAGAACTGTTGTAGTCCCTTCAGTCCATCAATCTTGCTCCTCGATTCAATATACAGGCAGTTCTCTGATAACGCGTGTTTATCAAACGTTATTTGACTGCAATGCGATTCGTGAATTGCGCACCTTTTTTCTATAAAGTGAACTCCCGCTCACTGTGACGCGATTCCTTGCCAGGCACCAGCTGAACAACAAAACCCAGCTTCAGGATCCTCTGTCTGCAAAATGCACCCTCTGAGTGTTCAGCTAAAATAGGAATGCAATCCGCTCTGCAAGCATTGAACCTGGGCCTGAAACGGGGATTTGTTCTCTCCAATTAGAAGAAACTTTATTTCAGACCGGGGGAGAATCTTCAGGAGAACTGGAATTCCATTTTGGCATCACGTGGTTAGTCAGCCCTGCGCGCTTTCTGGTGAAGAGCTTGGTGAAAGGTACGGGGATGTAATCAGTGACTGCATTGTCATTATGAGCACTATTTCATGACAATATATGATTTAAATATTTAATTAGACTGTGCTAGTGTGTGTTAGACTAACTTTATTTTTTGTTTTTTTACTGATATTTTGCGGTTCGCCCATTATCCTCTTTTCCCCATAGAGCACATCATTAATATTGCATGATTTTCTGCAACACAGTGTTGCACAGGAAGACAGCTATCACGTTATTGGAGAACATTCAGTAATGATATCTGATCCTCTATCTTTATACCATACCCTGCCTCTCCCTATCCCTTTAGTTTCCAGAAATCCTTATTTATATTCAGTGCCTTGGTTTCCACAGCCTGATCTGGGAGAAAATACCCTAGGTTCACCAGTCTCTGAGTGCAGACATTTATTCTCATCTCAATTCAGAGTGGCCTGTCTGTACCTAATACTGTGGCCCCTTGTTTTGATGTCCCAGCCAGGGGAATTGTCACCCCTGCTTCCAATCTGTCCTGCCCTAGCAGAGTTTTATATATTTCACTGAGATCTCCACTCATTTTCCTAAAGCCCATGGAATACAGGCATAGCCGCCCCAAACGCTGCTTCCACAACAAGCCCGTCATCCCAGAGATCAGTCTGGTTATCCTTTACCGCTATCCCTCAATGTCAGGTTTCTCCTTTATTAGGTAAGGAGACCAAAACTGCACAAAATACTGCACAATGTTCGAGATGAGATCTCACCAAGGCCCTGCTCAGCTGCAGTAAAACACCCTTACTCCTGGATTCAAATCCCCTGAAATGAAGATGAATACACGATTTATCTGCTTTTCTGTTTTCTGCTCCTGCAAAATTGCTTTCAGTGACTGGTGCAGAGGGAGATCCAGATCCTTTTCAATGTTACAGCTCCCCACTTGTTGGGTCTGTGTACACTGGTCAGCGTCCCAATGCCATTCCCAGTATTGACTTTTGTATTCAGATCTGACTGCACTACACTGAACTCGGAGGGCTGCACAGAAGGAAACAAAATGCAGCTTAAGTTCATTTATAGATCAACATTTTTCAAAAAATTCCCTTTTCAAATGATAGGCTCCCGTTCTTTTTTCCCATCAAAGGTCACAATATCACATATCCCACACCTCCCCTCCCCGTTGCTCTCCATCTGCCACGCATTTTCCCAGACACTCCACTTGTCTCAATCACCTTGGAGCTTTTGACATCCTGCTCACCCACAATCCGATATTGTTCAGTGCCATCAGCAAACTTGGAAATATTGAATTTGATCCACTCAATCAAATGTATGATGTGTATTGGGAATAGCTGGAGCCCAAACCCTGATCCTTGCTATATCCTCCAAGCCTTCCTTTCAAAAAAACATATTGTTTTATTCCTACTCACTGCTTCCAGCCAGCTGTCCCGTTCTAAAACCATATTAGTCCCAGTCCCAGAGGATTTGAATTTGCATAATAGTGTTGGGGCTTTGTCAAAAATCTTTCTGAAAATGCATTCATTTTGCATTGATTGCTTCTCCATAATTATGCTAAACGTCACTTTCTTAATTATGATTCCCATTTGATCAATCTCTGTTGAAATTGTCTGTGCCCATTACTTTCAGTTCCAATACGTCCTCTAAAACTGTTTGGTTGAAAATTTCATTCTATTCCCTTTTTCTCAACAGACTAATGTTCACTAGTATTGTTGGGAAGTTTTCTTTTTTGTTTTGTTTTCTTCTGTGAAGACATAACTAAAGTATTTGCTCCATAGTTCTGCCTTTTTCCCTGTCCTCAATTCTCTGGTATCAGACTGTAAGAAAGCTGCACCTTTTTTCCCCTTAATTTGCCATTGACATATTTTCAGAAGATATTACAAGTTCAATCTTAAAACCCTTGTTAATATACTCTTCAGAAACCCATTAATTCCTATCTTCAGCTACTCAATGATTGACCTTCCACAGCCATACAAACACAGAAACACAGACTTTGTACCATCAACAATACAGCACGGTCTACATTAGTCCCGCTTTCCAACACAAGGCCCATAGCCGTGAATCTTATGGCATTTCAAGTGCACAGACGTGTATTTTCTAATGGTTGTGAAGTTACCATGACAGCTCCTCTTTCAGGAAGGGCATTCCTGACCCCAACACCTTCTGGGTGAAAAAGAAACCTCAATTCCCTCCAAATGTCAAACCCTTCACTTTAAAATGTGCTGCATTGTTCTTGGCCCTTTGACTAAAAAGAACAGCTGTTGTCTATCTACCCTGTCCATGTACCTCGGAATCCTATCCATCTGAATCACGGCCCCCTCAGCCTTCCCTGCTCCAAACTAAACAACCAGAGCTTATTCAGCCTCTCTCCATAACTGATATGCTCCATCCCTGGTAACATCCTGGTGAATCTCCTCTGAGCCCCCTCCACTACAATCAGATATTTCCTGTAATGTGGTTCCCAGAACTACACACAGTATTCCATCTTGGCCAAACCAAAGTTCCGCATAGCTCTTATAATCTATGCCTTGATGAATAAAGATTATGTTTACGGTCCCTTATGCTTTCTCAAAATTGTGCATTCACGTGTTGAGTCACATTCAGGGAAGTGTGGAGAAACACCCTCTGAGCTTCCTCGTGTGCTGCCATTCATTGAGTACTCCCTGTCCAGTTCCTTCATCCAAAGTGAATCACATCATATTTATCAAGGTTACATTACATCTGCCATTGCTCTGCCCATCTGACCACTTCATCTGTATCTTCCTGTAACATAAGACCTTCCTCCTCACTGCCAACCACCCGGCAAATCTTTGTATCAAACACAAACTTAGTTGTCACACTCCCACCACTCCCGTCTATATTCATAGCTGCATCATTTATGAATACCACAAATAATAAGGTTAACGATCACACAACACCAGGTTACAGTCCAACCGGTTTATTCGGAGGCACTAACTTCGAAACACTGCTTCTTCATTAGGTGGTTGCGCGCTTTGAAAGCTCGTGCCTCTGAATAAACCTGCTGGACTATAATTTGGTGTTATGTGATTTTTAGGTTTGTTCACCCCAGTTCAACACCAGCACCTCCGAATCACAGAACTGATCCCTGTGATACACCATTGGACATCGGTCTCGAGTCACACTAACAGCCTTCAACCACTACCCTCTGTCTCCTAACACTAAGTTGATTTGGATGCATTTGGCAAGTTATTAATGACTCGTACCTGTTCCCTTGTTATACATTTCTGCTTGACACACTTGCAGAATATCTGGAGATTTTCCTTAATCTTACCCTGCCAGCAGGTTTCTATGACCCTGTTTTAGGCAGTTCTCACCGAGTGATGAATTTCCTCAAAATTACGGTCTTAAGTGGCCAATCCCTTATTTTGCCATTATTTGCCTTGAGTTTGGATTGGGCAGCCAGGGAAACATCCTGATAATTTCCAATTTGTCATATGTTTTGTGAATTTTGTAAATTTCACTGTGACCCACCTCTCATTCGTTGAAACGCTAGAGAACATAGGCCGAGTTTCCTCATCAGACATTCTCGCCATCTGTGGGATTAATTTGGAGAACGTCCATTGCAGTTTTGTTATGGTCAGTATATTCTTTCTCAGATTGGGTCAACAACACTGGACACAATGGATGCAGGTTTGCTCGCTAAGCAGGCAGGTTCATTTCCCGACGTTTCCTTACCATAGTAGGTAACATCTTCAGTGGACCTCTGGCGAAGTGATGCTACACATTCCTGCTTTCTTTTAAAGGGTTTCTTTGGGTTGTTGATGTCATTTCCTGTGGCCAAGTCTCTTTCTGTTCCTTTACTCAGGTGGTGGTAGATGGGGTCTAACAACTAATAGCACATCGAGTTAAACATCTGCCAGAAATACATGTGGATTCTCTCCATTGATCCTATTAATTTCTAAATATCCAATATCACATGCTGCATAATAGATTCAAACAGTTTCCCTGCAGATGTCAATTTAATTGGTCGGCAGTTCTCCAAACTATGTCTTTTTCTCTTTATAGATGTTTGGATCCCTTGCATTAATCTATAGTGCTTGGACCACGTTTACTAACTTCCATTTATCCGGAATGGCTTCCGGCCTCTTCAGAATGCACAGGAAAATAAAACGCAGTCATCGACAGTGCAATTAATACTTCTGTTGCTGATTTATGTCTCACATTTTAATATGAAGTACGTCAGGTTTGTCAGACTCAGCAATGCTCAATCCAGTTACACTTTCAAATACTACCTTGTTACTGATATAAATTGACTTTTTGTCTTCAGTTGCACAAGCGCTACATGATCACTTGGTATTACTGGCTGATTTTATGGATCTTCCGCCTTGAAGACAGATACAAAACAAATGATTATTTTCTTGGCCATTTCCTTGTTCTTCACGATAAACTCTCTCCTCTCCCAATTACCAATTTCCATATTTGAACTTGCTTTTACTTTGTTTCCTTTGAAATACACATTGTAGATTAATGCAGTGTTTTTGTTCCTGTTTGTTAGCATTCATGTTCTATTTTTGATTTCCTTGTCAGTTTCATGTCCCTTGTTTCTGGGTCGTGAATTTCTGAGAGTTCTCAGGTTTCCACAATTACTGAAATTCTTCTGAAGTCATTTCCTATGATTATTACATTTTCGAATTTGTTATGTTAAACATCATTGTGTCACTTTCCCATTCTTTGGTGCTTGTATCTGAAATAAAAATACTTTGCAACATTTCTATAAATTTCCTGGTCCTGACCAGATATATTCAGGAACACTGCAGGACGACAAAGAACGAATTGCCGGAGCCCTGGCTGATATTTTTGCATCATCGCTGGCCAACGGGCGAAGTCACGAAGGACTGGAGGACAGCGAATGCTGTGTCCTTACTCAAGAAGGGTTACAAAGAAAAACGTGGGAACTATAGACCACGAAACGTAAAATCTGTTGTAGGTAACTTACTTGAATAGGTTCTGAGAGATAAGATATACATGCATTTTGAAAGACAGGGTGTGATTAGGAGCAAGATTAGAGTGGTGCTAGAAAAGCACAGCAGGTCAAGCAGCATCCGAGGAACAGGAAGATCAACGTTTTGGGGAAAAGCCCACCATCAAACCCAGCACGGCTTTGTGCATGGGAGATCATGGCTCACAAATTTGTTCGAATTCTTTGATTAAGTGACTGGCAACTTTGAGGAGGGCAGGATGGTGTATGTCGTCTTTATGGATTCCAGTAAGACCTTCAATAAGGTTCCACATGGTACGCTGCTCTGGAAGGTTACATCGCATAAAACTGAGGAGGAGCTGCCAAATTAGAGGCAAAATTGTCTTGATGGTGGGAAGCAGAGTGTAATAGTGGAAGGATGCTTGTCAGCCTGGAAGCCTGTGATTAATGGAAAGCCTCATGGGTTAGTGCTGGGTCCACTACATATTACATATATCTATGGTTTAGATGAGAATGTACAGGCATGATTTGTAAGTTTGAAGACAGCAGTAAAATAGGCAGCAACATGGAGAGTGAGGAAGATTATCAGAAATTTCAGAAAATACAGCAGTAGCTTGATCACCTGGCTGAGAAATGGCAAATGGATTTTAATATAGATCAGTGTAAGTTCTTGCATTTTAGGAAGTCAAATCAAGGTTGGAGTTTCATGGTGAATGGTTGGGTCCGAAGGAGTGTAGTGGAACAGACGGGCCTTGGAATTCATATGCATAGTTCTCTGAAAATTGATTCAGAGGTAGACAGGGCAGTGAAGAAAGCTTTTGGCACGCTGGCTTTCATCAGTGTATATCACTAAGTATGTAAATTAGGGAGTTACGTTACAATTATAAAGGATGCTGGTGAGGCCATACTGGGAGCGTTATGGTCTGCTGTGTTCACTTTGCTATGGGAAGGATGGTATTAAACTGGAAAGAGTGCAGAAGAAATTTACAAGAATGTTGCAAAGGACTCAATGGTCTGAGTTATAGGGAGAGGTTGGACAAGATACAACTTTTTACTTTAGATGTATGAGGCTGAGGGGGAATCTGAGAGAAGTGTATAAGATCATGGAAAGGACGGACAGAGTGAATGCACTCTGTTTTTTTTTCCAGGGTTAGGCAATCACGGACAAGAGGGCATCAGTTTAAGGTCAGAGGGGAAACAATAAAAGGGAACCTGAGGACCAACTGCTTTTCACACAGGGGTGATATGTATATGGAATGATGTGCCAGCGGAAGAGGTTGAGGCGGGAACATTCACAACATTTAAAAGGCATTTGTACAAATACATGGACAGGAAAGGATTAGAAAGATACAGGACAACGGCAGGGAAATGGGGTTAGCGTGGATGGACATTTTGGTCGGAATGGACGTGTTTGGGCCGAAGGGCCTGTCTCCGTGTTGTCTGACTCTATGACTCCAACAAATATTGCTTGGCTCCCACTATATGTTATATTGTACTTTCCCAATTCACTGGAGTGAACTTGACCCTCTAGCCTCCAGGCGACCATGATGTCTAACCAGAACGTTCAAGCATTCTATATTCATGCAGACACCGTGTAAAATGCACCTTATTAACGTCTCTAATCTTTCAAAGCTGATTCAGAGCAAGGTTATTAATTCTTCCTTCTGATCACACAACACCAAACCCAAAATAACCTGCTCTATAGTTTGCTTCACAACATACTCTTCAACCCACCTCACATATCCGTGCAGAATTTATTTTGCACAGCATAAACAGACACTGAGTTAATACAGTTTAGATGCAACTTGAGAACATCCAATAAAACTGCAGTATCCATATTACTTGCATATCTAATTTCCAGAGCATATGATGCTCAGATTTTCTGCAACCGAGAAAGAACACACCAATATTTGCTGCGCCTTGCTATTTGTAAGTTCTACATAAACTGATTCTGTGGAATCTGAGGGACAGGTCTGTGTCATTATTAGTGATAGACTTGGACAGGACATTCGGGGAGGTTCATATCGACGCTGAGATGATCTGACGATATCTCCATCAGTACAGGACAAGCATCAATATCCTCCCCACTCTGTCAGGATAATGGTCACCGAATTCTCTCTGCTCCGTCACCTTCTCTGTATATCTGTTATAGCACCTACCCCCAGAAAATTCTCATGCTCTATCTCCAAATAAGGCTCAGGCACTACCACTCTCACTATTGAATTCAGCAACTTCCTTCCCACACTTTCTCTGTCACCTACTCAATACGCCCACACATTAATAATACAATATGGATTCAAAACTGTCGACTGCCTCATTCCGGACGCCTCACAATTACTCCCAGATCCACCTCCACCAGCACTAACAGCAAGGCCATCCACTCCTGCCCTCACCCCTTCCATCCCTTTCTTCTATTCCAAGAGAAACAGCCTGGAATAGGACGGAAATGGCCAAGCCGGGTGGTGGAGTACCCAATATCCATTCCCTCACCCCTCCCCCACATCCGCCATGTCGGGAGGAACCTAATACAAGATGAAGCGGACTGGGATGCCTCGCGTGAAATTTCTGAAACATCCATGTCCCACTGACCGATTAAGGAGCAGTGCTCAGTGAAAGGCAATTCTCACGACAGTCCTTTAACTCCCACCACCCCCCCCCCCACCCCAAATACAGTTACCTCACTGCACAGAGATGGAGACACAGAAATACACCGAATTATTGGTATCACCCCAATATACGAACAACACAATACATACAAGGGAATAGGCATACACACACGTAAGAACACACGCAGACATATAGAGTCACACACAAATAGACACAAACATCGATGGAAACACACAGGCTGATACACAGAAAGACAAACGTAGATGCACAAATACACAGATGACAAGCAGATGGACAAACATACACACATGTAGACACAGATACAAATTGATAAGTTTTTTTGTTTTATAACGGGATCAAGGATACTTGGGGAAGGCAGGAGAATGAGGTTGAGGAACATATAAGAATTTATTGAAAGGCATATCAGAGTCGATGGGCCGAATGACCTAATTCTGCTCCTTTTATCATGTGGTGCTATGCTAACAGGTATTCTCTTCCTGAGACAGCAGCAGAGGCTGGGTTTGATACATATTCAATTGGAAAGGTTCAGTGGGAATGTGGGACATGTTTGGAGCCCTGAATGGTTTATGTTTATTCATAATTATTCTGTCCTTATATCTGCAAAGAGGTGGTGATTTGAAGTTCAGTTAACAAAGTTTTCAAATAACAGGTCCCACCAAGAAGTAAGGACGTAACTTTCACTTTAGTGTTGTGCTATCTGTGGTGTCCTCATCCTCAGGGAGCAGTTAAGACTCGTATATAGAGTCATAGAGATGTACAGCATGGAAACAGACCTTTCAGTCCAACCCGTCCATGCCGACCAGATATCTCAACCCCCCTGCCGGCAACTGGCCCATACACCTCCTAACCCTTCCAATTCATATACCCATCCCAAATGCCTCTCAAATGTTGCAATTGTACCAGCCTCCACCACTTACTCTGGCAGCTCATTCCATACAAGTACACCCTCTGGGTGAAAAATGTTGCCCCTTGGGTCTCTTTTGTATCTTTCGCCTGTCATCCTAAACCTATGCCCTCTAGTTCTGGACTCCCGGACACCAGGGAAAAGACTTTGCCTATTTACACTATCCATGCCCCTCATAATTTTGTAAACCTCGATAAAGTCACCCCTCAGCCTCCGATGCTCCAGTTAAAAGAGCCCCAGCCTGTTCACCTCTCCCTGTAGCTCAAATCCTCTAACCCTGGTAAAATCTTTGTGAATCTTTTCTGAACTCATTCAAGTTTCACAACATCTTTCCAATAGGAGCGAGACCAGAATTGCACGCAATATTCCAACAATGGCCTCAACAATGTCCTGTACAGCAGCAACACGACCTCCCAACTCCTGTACTCAATACTCTGACCAATAAAAGAAAGCATATCAAACGTCTTCTTCACTATACTATCTACCTGCGACTCCACTTTCAAAGAGCTATGAGCCTACACTCCAAGGTTTCTTTGTTTAGCTACACTCCCTAGGACCTTGCCATTAAGTGCATAAGTCTGCGCTTGACTGATCTTTGTTGGACAGGAGAGTCAATGTTTATTGGGAACAGAAAGGAGACGGATGGACAGACACACTCGGATCAGCCATGAGCATTCTGAATGGTGCAGCCAAATGACCAACTGTTGCCCCTACCCCATGTGTTGTTCCCTCAATCCACCCTCGAGGCTATTACATGGTAGGGGTCCACCCCATTCAATCAGACAGGATCGATACAATGAGACAGGAGGAGACCATTCTGTCACTCTAAGGAATTGCACAGCAATATAGACTGAAGTAATTCAGCCCGTTGAGTACATTACACAGCCCAGCAGGAGGCCATCAACCCGTTGAACGGCTACCCAGGAGCAGGGAACATTGACTCTCCTGTCCAGCAAAGATCAGTCGCTAACAGGAAATCGAGAGTAGAGACAAATGTTTATTTTCAGGCTGCAAAGCTGTAACTGATGGAGTCCCTCAGAGGTCACTGTGGGGTCATCAATGATCAACAATTTGTTTCAAAGAACTGAAAGAAAGAGAGGGAATTGTTTGGAGCTCAATTAGCTCGTACACCAAGATGGTTATTTCATGTGTCATCAAATGAAGAAACAAACAGGGAATGTTAGTGAGCAAACCTTCAGCAGAAATAACACAAGGTATGTTGTCTATTTTAGCATGAAGAATAAAACAATTGTAAACAATGTAAATGCAGAGAGATTGCAGAACTCTGTGATTCAGGCAGTTTCCATGTTCCTGGGACATGAATCATATGAAGTCAGTCTGCAGATGCAGCAAGTGATTTGGAAGGTAAGTGGAATGATGCTGTTTTTGGCAAAAGGTATTAGATTTAATCGCAGGAATGTTTAACTGCATCTGTACAGGGCATTGCTGAGACCACATTTGATGCACTGTGTGCTGTTTTGATCGCCGAAACTAAAATGAAAGGATGTAATTCTTCTCGAAGATTTTCAAAGAGGTTTCCCTTTACTCATTCCTGGAATGCTGGCCTTTTATTATGGGGGATTATCAGTTTCGATCTTAGCTGAGAAATAGTATTGAATCATCCATGACTTTCTGAAGAGTGTATCAACTGAATGCATATTATTTCTTGTCAGGGAGACTAACGCTAGAGAATAAACTTTAAGAAAAAGATGCATTGATATTAACACACATACTATAAAGACACCTACCAATATTTACAACTTACACAGACACATCTAAGCATGTCATCAAATTATAAAGTGGGGACTTTTTTTGCGATTGAAACGAATGCACTTGCATATAATCTATTCTCGGGTTTTCCAGAGAATGTTCCAGAAGAGCACATATGGTCCAGTTTGGTGTTGTGTTGACATTATCGTATGTTTCAACACAGAAAGGGAGAAAAAGTCCCCTGCCTGAGAAGCAGCAGCCTATTGATTTCTCTCTCTTGTGTTGTTCCATCCAATAGCAAAGTGTGAGACCATAAAATCCCTGAGTTAACTTTACCACTTGTGAAGGATTTCTGGTGAGAATTCACTGGAATCACTCCACTGACTGAAACAAATGGAATTTCAGCCAAATTCAACTGTTCCAGAGTGAAATCCCACTACCAGCAGCTTGTGTGAGCAGAATAACTTCAAAGGCAGAATAACTTTTGGGGCACTCTATCATTTTACCATTTGTTATGAGTTCAACTTTCTGTGTCTCACACTTTTTTAGAAAATGGCATACTCTGAGACCTACATCATTGGTCACATCACAAAACTGGTTGCATTTAAGATTGGTGTAACCAGTGGAGGAGAGGGACTGGAAAAGGACGTCGTGACCTTCCAACATTGGTTGAAACACAAATGAGAAATTTTCAAAGGGCTGTTCAAGTGGAAATTCCCTTCCCCAGAAGTTTGTGGTGCCTGGATCCTTGCATTTATTCAAGGTTATATTTGGTGACATTTGACAGACATGTGAATGTCGGAAAATGGTGTACAGACAGAAAAATGCTGCTGAGACCACATTCACATCACCCATGGATTTTATGAGTGGTGGAGTGGTGACAAAGTGTCTAATAGCCCACTCCTGCTGCTCAGTCCTATGTCCTTATGTTCTATTCAGCTCCTCACAGCTCCTGATATTAGCAGATGGAGGTCACCTGCTCCAAATACCTGGTCCACCATAACACAGGATATCATTCAATGATGGATATGGGAGTCATGACAAATGATTTCCAGAGCATAAACAAGTTTCTCCGTTTATAAATGGAAACATACAGTCTGTAACTACTGATCAGTGATTATAATGTCAGTAAACTATGGAGAGAACTTTTCTAGTCTGGAATCTAACAGGAAAATGTGCCTACGATAACACGAGTGATAACGGACAACTAACATGGATATGTTAACAGATAACATGACGTGACACACAATTCAGATGGTTATTCGAGAATCAGAGAGGGCAGGTGAGCGTCATGCTGTTAATGCTATCGATGTCAATCAACTGTGATTAAGTACCATTGGATTTCAATTGCAGTGTGATTAAGATATTGGGGACATGGCTGCTGAGACTGGAGTGAGGGAACATGATATTTCCCAGTCATCAGTAGTGAAACGTTACTCTTTGTAAATCATTTGAAGATCAAATTCCAGTGTACAACTCCAATGAGGAATGAGGAGACCCAATATTAACCATACAACCAGAAGACATTGGAGCGGCAATTTGGCCATTAGGCCCATTGAGCCTGCCCCGCTATTCAATGATGGCTGTTAAGCTTCTCAACTCCATTCTCCCGCTTTCTACCTGTAACCCTTGATCCACTTTACAGTCAATAACCTATCTGTCTCACTCTTCAATGTACTCAATGATCTGGGCTCGACAGCCCTCTGTGGCAGTGAATTCCATAGATTCACTGCTCTCTGGCTGGAGATGTTTCTCTTTATCTCTGTTTGAAAAGGTCTTCTCTTTACTCTGTTCCTTCTGGTACTAGTCTCTCCTACCATTGGATATATTTTACCAAAATCCACTCTGTCCCAGGATATGTATTATTCTGTAAGTTTCAATTAGACCTCCTAACATCTTTCTGAACTCTATCAAATACAGACCCAGAGCCCTCAAATATTCTTCATATGTTAAGCTTTTCATTCCTGGCACCATTCTCGTGAATCTCGTCTGAAAACGCTCCAAGACCAGTACATCCTTCCTGAGATATGGGACCCAAAACTGCGTACAATAATCCAAATGTAGCATGACCAAAGCTTTGTAGAGCCTTAGAAGTACATCCCTGCTTTTATATTTAAGCCTTCTTGAAAT
This sequence comes from Chiloscyllium plagiosum, assembly GCF_037043375.1. Classification (NCBI taxonomy): domain Eukaryota; kingdom Metazoa; phylum Chordata; class Chondrichthyes; order Orectolobiformes; family Hemiscylliidae; genus Chiloscyllium; species Chiloscyllium plagiosum. Next base: position 28,273,278 of record NW_028270188.1, on the reverse strand, counting down.
AAATTCTATCATTGTATTTGCCTTCCTAACTACTGACAACTTGCAACTTTACCTTTCAAGACTCCTGGACGAGAACGCCTTAGTCTTTGTGCACTTCAGATTTCTGAACTTGCTTGCTATTTATAAAATAGTCTATGCCTCTATTCATCCTGGCAAAATGTTTTTCCAAACTTTTCCACATTGTACTACATCTGCCACTTCTTTGCTCACTCTCCAAACCTGTAAAAATCCTTCAACAGGTGAAAGTGAGGACCGCAGATGCTGGAGATCAGAGTCAAAACGTGTGGTCATAGAAAAGTACAGCCTGTCAGGCAGCATCCGAGGAGCAGGAGATTCGACGTTTCAGGCATAAAGCCTTCGTCAGGAATGTGGGGTGGGCGGAAGGGGCCAGAGAGATAAATGAGAGGGGCTGGTGCTGGGAGGAAGGTAGCTTGGAAGGTGACAGCTAGATGAAGGTGGGTGGTGATATTGTTAGGTCAGAGTGGAAGGTGGAGTGGATAGACGGGAAGGAAGATGGACAGGTAGGACAGTTCAAGACGGCGGTTCTGAGTTGGAAGGTTTGATCTGGGATAAGATGGAGGGAGGGGAGATGAGGAAACTGGTAAAATTGTCCTTGATACCGTGTGTTTGAAGGGTCCAAACGCAGAAGATGATGCGATCTTCCTACAGACGTAGGTGGCTAGAATGTGACAGTCGATGAGGCCACAATCCTGCAAAGCCTTGGCGGAGTCGGAGGGGGAGTTGAAGTATTCAGCCACAGGGCAGTGGGGGTGTCGGGTGTGTGTGTCCGAGAGTGTTCCCTGAACCGTTCTGCAAGTTGACATCCTGTCTCGCCAATGTAGTGGAGACCAGGAGCAATGGACAGACTAGAAGCGGTGTTTGGATGCACAGGATGTTATCTGTCTGATGTGTAAGGATCCTTTGGGGCCTTGAGTGGAGGTGAGGAGGGGAATGTTAGCACAGGTTTCATACCTGTTGTCGTGGCAAGGGAAAGTGCCGGGAGTGGAAGGTGGCTTTTTGGGGTTGCGTGGACCTGATGAGGGAGCTGTGAGGGAATGGTCTCAGCAATATGATGATAGGGGTAGGGAGGGAAGTATATCTCTGGTGGTGGGGTCTGACTGTTAGTGGCAGAAATGGCGTACGATGATGCGTTGTATCCTGAGGTTGGTGGGATGGAAGGCAAGCACCAGAGAGGATCTAACTTGTTGCAGTTGGAAGGGTGAAGTTCAAGGGCGGAGTTTTGGGCAGTTGAGGAGATGCGCTAGAGCACCCTCCTGCAGCCGAACCACCTCTTCAATGCTACCTGTCCCTCTATCTATCTTTGCACTGTTTGAAAGCTTGGCCAGAATGCCGTCATTTCCTTCATATCAATAATGAATGCACAAAGTGAAAAGTTGTGGTCCCAAAACTCAGTCTTGTGGAACATCACTTGTCACTGGCTGCCATCCTGAGAAGGACACTTTAATCCACACTCTCTGCTTTCTGTCAGACAGCCAAGCTTCAACGTCCACCTTGCCTCTAACACCATGGAACCATATCTTTCTCAATAGCCTCATGCATGGCACCTTGTCGAAGGATTCTTGAGGTGCAGATGGATAACATCTATCGGTTCTCCTTGATCAAATCTGCACATTACTCCCACAAAGTATTCTCGCTGGTTTGTCAGGCATGACCTCCCTTGATGAAACCATGCTGACTTTGTCCTATTTTACCAAAGACCTCCAAGTATTCAGAAATCCCATTCTTCACGATGGATTCTATGATGTTACGCACAACCAAGGTTAGGCTAATCAGTGTGCAGTTTTCCATCTTCTGCCTAACTCCCTTATTAAACAGGGTGTCATGTTAGCAATCATACAGCCTCTTGGCCCTTTCTTGATTTTAGTCATTCCTGAAAGATTACCACTTACACTTGCACTAACTCTTCAGCGATCTCCCTTACAAGGCTGGGGTGTAGTCCATCTTGTCCAGGTGAGTTATCCACATTCAGGCCATTCGGTTTTCTAACATGTTCTTCTTGGTGATGGCCACTGTATTTAGGACTGCCCTCTCACTCTCTTCAATTCTTGGGAAATTACTCGTGAAGACTGATGCAAAATTCCTCAGCCATTTCTTTGCTTCCCACTACTGTCTTTCCAGCATCATTTCCCAGTGGTCCGTATTCACATTTACCTCTCTTTTTCACTTTATATATCGAAAGAATTTCTGACAGTTTCCTTTATATTACTGGTTAGCTTGCCCCCATACTTAATCTTCTCCATCATTATTTATTTTTTCTTGCCTTCTGTTGGTCTCAATTCTCCAGTTTCCCACTGCCCTTCACTCTGCTTGCTCTTTTGCATATATACAATCCCTGACTTCCCTTGTCAGCCCTGGTTGCCTCATCCTCCCTGTACCATGCCTCTAATACACAGCATGAATTTCTGCAGTGTCGTTTAAATTATCGTGGAATCTCCAGCCATTGCTGTTACCCTGTCTTTCCTGCTAGACGCCTGTCCCGGTCAATTCTACCCAGCTTCTCCCTTATGTCTCTCCAGTTGCCTTTATTCAGCTGAAATACTGTTAACTCTGATTCTATGTTCTCTCTCAAATTGCAGAATAGATTCAACTATGCTCTGATCACTGCTTCTGAAGTTTTCCTTCACCTTAAGTTCCCTTGTCCATCCTGCGTCATTAAATCCACTGTCATCTGTTCCCGAGTGGGCTCCACCACATGATGCTCCAAAAAGCGATCCCGTAGACATTATTCAAATTCCTTTTCTTGCGATTCACTACCAACCTGGTTTCCCATTACAGTTGCATATTGAAATTCCCCGTGATCACTGTAACTTTGCCTTTCCTACAGATCTTTTCTATCTCTTGGTGTATCTTGTGCCCCAGCTCCTGACTACTCTTTGGAGGCTTGTGCAAGTCTCCAACTGTGATTGTCTTACCTTTGTGGTTCCTCAATTCTACCCACGCAGATTCTACACCATCTGACCTTATTTCCTTTCTTATTGTTGATTTAATTTCATTTCTTGTTAATAAAGTAAACCCACTCCCTCTACAATTTCCATAGGGTATATATCCTTGAATATCCTGATCCCCTTGCAGCCACTTCTCTGTGATGCCCATCACGTCATACCTACCAATTGCAATCTATGCCACAAGCTCTTTTACCCTATTCCTTATACTGCACGCATTCAAATATAACCCTTCAATCTTGTATTAACGGTCCCTCTTCTATTGCCATTTATTTGTCCTGTGTGCTTGAAGTTTGATTGGTTACACTTTCCATACACTCTGTCCTATTTGTGTCTATGCTGGAGATTTTAATAACCTCTCCTGAGCTCTGTACTCTTACCTACTCTTTTCTAATTAAACCCTATAACGGAACTCCCACCCCGCGCACACACACACTCCTAATCAGTTTAAAACTCTGTCTACATCATTGGTTAGGATTCACACGGACTCTGGTCCAAGCACAATTCAGACGAAGACTGTCCCATCGGAACACGTCCTTTCTTCCTCAGTCATAAAACGTGTTTAAAGTTTGTGAGAAGATTTGTAGCTCGGGTGCTCGTTGTTGTGGTTCTGTTCGCCGAGCTGGGAATTTGTGTTGCAGACGTTTCGTCCCCTGTCGAGGTGACATCCTCAGTGCTTGGGAGCCTCCTGTGAAGCGCTTCTGTGATGTTTGCTCCGGCATAGTGGTTGGAATCTGTCGCTTCCAGTTGTCAGTTCCAGCTGTCCGTTGCAGTGGCCCGTGTATTGGGTCCAGGTCGATGTGCTTATTGATTGAATCTGTGGATGAGTGCTATGCCTCTAGGAATTCCCTGGCTATTCTCTGTTTGGCTTGTCCTATAATAGTAGTGTTGTCCCAGTCGATTTCATGTTGCTTGTCATCTGTGTGTGTGCCTACTAAGGATAGCTGGTCTTGTCGTTTCGTGGATAGTTGGTGTTCATGGATGCGGATCGTTAGCTGTCTTCCTGTTTGTCCTATGTAGTGTTTTGTGTAGTCCTTGCATGGGATTTTGTACACTACATTGGTTTTGCTCATGCTGGGTATCTTATCCTTGATTCTGGTGAGTTGTTGTCTGAGAGTGGCTGTTGGTTTGTGTGCTGTTATGAGTCCTAGTGGTCGCAGTAGTCTGGCTGTCAGTTCGGAAATGGTCTTGATGTATGGTAGTGTGGCTCGTCCTTTAGGTTGTGGCATGTCCTCGTTCCATTGTCTTTCCCTTAGGCATTTGTTGATGAAATTGCGCGGGTATCCGTTTTTGGCGAATACATTGTATAAGTGTTCCTCTTCATCTTGTTGCAGTTCTGGTGTACTGCAGCGTGTTGAGGCCCTTTTGAATAGTGTCTCGATGCAACTTCTTTTGTGTGTGTTAGGGTGGTTGCTTTCGTAGTTCAGGACTTGGTCTGTATGTGTGGGCCTTTCCTGTATACCTTTGTGGTGAATTCTCCGTTAGGTGTTCTCTGTACCATCACGCCTAGAAATGGGAGTTGGTTGTCCTTTTCTTCCTCTCTAGTGAATCGGATTCCTGTGAGTGTGGAGTTGATGATCCGGTGTGTGTTCTCTATTTCTGTGTTTTTAATGATGACAAAGGTGTCATTCACATATCTGACCCAGAGTTTGGGTTGAATTTGCGGTAAAACTGTTTATTCTAATCTTTGCATTACCGCTTCTGCTATGAGTCCAGAGATGGGTGAGCCCATCTGTTCCTCAATCCCTCTGTGGCTGTTGGAGGGATTATAGTAACGCAGTGCTTGCAGCCATCTTATTTTTGAGCTTTACCCATATTGCTGCAGTGGATGGTCCCTCCTGTATGTCCTCTTCAAGTACAGATGTAGCATTCTCCCTGATTAGTAAAACACCTCGTCCACCTCTGTTACCTTCCTCTCCATCTCGCATAAAACAATGAAACCCTGGAATGTTGAACGGCCAGTCCTTTCCCTCTCTCAATCAAGTCTCTGTAAAGCTGCAACCTCATAGTCCCATGCACGGATTCAGGCTGTCAGTTCATCGGTCTTAACCATAATAATTCTTCCATTGAAATAAATGCACTTCAGCCCAACTCCATCAGATCCTGACCTGATATTTGGTTTGAGTTTCCCTGATGTAAATTCTCCTCGTCTATTCTCTGGTAATAGGAGATTAGAAAAGACTGTCAGTAAAGCAGAAAATATTGTAATACATACAATTTCAGTTTTCTCCCTTGTCCCTTCAATCTGTACATTGCATCACACACTGTCCAATTCTAATAAACTGCTGGATAATTATTATGCTTCAAACAACAGTCTCCAGCCTCTCACTGCACATTCTTCAACTCTCTCTGGACCCATTGGATTGACTGTTTTCTGATCCCTCTCTCAACCAAATCTCTGTAATATTTATATCATAGTTATATATACTCATTCAAACTCCAAGCTCCAAGCTCATCTGTCTTGCCTGTCATACTGCTCACATTAAAATCAGCACACTTCAGACTGCCAGTCCGATTGTGTTCACTCCACACTGCCAGTTTGTTGTTGGTCTTAGCTCTACTGGGATTAGTCTCCAACTACTCTTCAGTCACCGTGCTTGTAGATGTACTGCTCTGGCTCTCCCCCTCCTTCCCCCCACCGCCACACTAGTTGAAACCCTCCATAGTGACAATAGCAAACCTGACTGTCAGGAGATTGCTGCCAGTACACGTCCATCCCGTCCTTCTTGTGAATTTCATACCGACCCAGGAATCCCAATGACCCACATATCGGAGATTGCTGCCAGTTCCGATGCATCCCGTACTTCTTGTGTATATCCTACTGACCCGGGAATCCCAATGATCCACATATTGGAAGTGCAGCCTACCCTACCAGCTCTTTGGCCATGTTTGTAACTATGCTGCCTTCCTATTCCTAACCTCACTGGCACGTGGCATAATCTAGTCTCTCCAACATTCAAAAATCCTTTCTGCACAACTCCGGCAAGATCTTTACTTTGGAATGTATAGACTTGACAATAAAAACTTAGTGTGATCTCATTAACCAGAAAAGTGGAGACCAATGAATCAGTCGCAATGACCATAGGATCTGAAATCTATCACCTTCACCAAACCTGTGTGACAAGGTATCCGTATGGAATTAGTCCAAAAGACCAGAAAATGTCAGAACAGATGGCTGCCATTCAGCCTGTTTACTCTGCTTTGCTGTTCAATTGGATTTTAGCTATTCTGTTCCTTTTAATGCTGAGACTTTGCCTCGCATCCCTAGCGGTTCAGAAAGTGCCCAGTGTCTTTGTGCGCTCCTTGCGTCGGGAGCATCCAGTACCAGGCGATGTGGTGTGGGGAATCCTGGGGTGGCTTGATGAAAGGCTGCATGCAGTGACGGATGGACTCAGGGATTGAGAGAGAGAGAGCAGATAATCAGAGACATGCATTCCCATAAGTAGCTGGGCAAGATTCCCATGTCCTCGGGAAGCCCGAGCACCAGTGCCATTTTTACAATACACCCGTCATATTTGCAGCAATTCTCCATCAAATACAAGTAATAAAACTGCAGGTGCAGAAACCTGAAACAAACATAGAAACATACTGTAGAGAGAGAAAATAGTTAATTCTCCCAATGCAGACACGGGAAGATTGTAAAAAAACTCCACGAAGACAGGGTCCAGAGATTGGAATTTTTCTTATTTGAATGAAAATAGTCTTATCAATGATAGGCAACATGGTTTTGTGCAGAGAAGGTCTTTTCTTACCAAATCAATGGAATTCTTTGAGGAAGTGACAAAGTTGATTGATGAGGGAGGGTCTGTAGATGTCTTGTACGTGGACTTCAGGAAGGTCTTTGGTATGTTTCCCTATGGTCGGGGTATGTTGAAAGTGAAGTCACATGGTGCGCGAGCTAGTGGGTAAAGAACTGGCTGGGCGACAGGAGGCAGAGAATAGTCGGGGGAGGGAGTTTCTCAAAATGGAGAACTGTGACCAGTGGTTTAGTTTAAGATGTTTCTGGAAAGATACATGAATGGCAGGGAACAAAGAGATACAGATCCTTAGAAAATTGGCGACAGGCTTAGATAGAGGATTTGGATCGGCGCATGCTTGGACCACCGAATGGCCTGTTTCTGTACTGCAATGTTCTTTGTTATAACATTATCAATGACCCATCAGACCCCAGTAATGTTCTCCTATGACCTCTTCCATCAGGCTAAAAGGTGCAGAAGCTTGAAAACATTGAACAGCTGGTTCAGGAACAGCTTCTTCCTGACTGTTATTAGACTGATGAGTGTACTCCCTAATCTCAGATAATGCTGATCTTGTTCCTGTTGATCTCGCATCGCCCACGCCCTGTGCAGCGTAACCTGCATGACTCTCAAACATACTTTATAGCCATTGTTCTGTACATCATTGTTTACTATGCTTTGCCTGTATATCTTGGTACAGGTCAAAGTAAATCCTCACCTCCCTTGCCCCAGTTCCTACTGTGTTCACTACCAGCTGTCTCTGGTCATCACCCCAGAACCTCCCATTCCCCACCCCCAGCACACTGTGACCCCATCCCCAGCTCCCTGTGTGCTTTGTATCTCACTATTTCTCTCACACTGTCTGTTTCCCTGTGTTTTCCTTTTCTCTGTCTTCTGTTTATTTCCCAGAACTTACTATCTCCCCTTCTCCATGTCCATGTGATTGTTTGTTTCTTGTTTTGCTTCCTTTCTCGGTTTTACTGACTGTCCTTCTGTTTGCCTCGCTGTGTTTTCTCTCTCTCTTTATACGTGTCCGTCTCTTTCTCTCTCATTGTGATGGTGATGGCTTCTCTATCCTTTTCAAGCATGTGATGGCTCTTTGGTTGGATGTTGGCAATACAATAAACTCAATTATGTTTTGGTATCTTAGACATAATTTAAATTTACCTTCCATCCATTCATGCTTCTCATTGTCAGTGAAAGGCTGGCAACATCAAATATCTCTCCCAAACTAGTAATGATCTCCGACAACCTCTTCCAAAAGGGAGGAGATACAGAGACTTGAAAACATGGACCAGTATGCTCAGGAACACCTTCTTCCCTACCGTAATTAGACTGACGAATTGACATCTCTAACTTTTAAAATAATATTAATCTTGCTAACGTCGATCTTGCTTTGCACAGCTCCTGTGCAGCTGTCCCCTTGTGTGCCTCACTCTGTCTTAGTGCCCTGTGAGGCTCAAGGTCTTCTCAAGGGCAATCAAAAAAGTGAACTAATGCTGGCCCAGCCAGCGATACCTATATCCCATTGTGAGAAACAAAAGCTCACTCACTTTAATAATTTCAGTCCGAGACAAATATCTGAATCAACCATTTATTTGTACACCTATATGTGGGTGCTTTGTCTAATTGCTAGGTAAGGCAATGACAAAATGCACAGTATATCCCAAAAAACCCTTGCAATTTATACTGTTTTTTCCCATATGTTTTCCTTATTCCATTGTCTGTTCCCTGCGTCGCTTACGTCACTCATTTCCTTAAGACTTATCCCACAACCTCTGTTTATCCTGTCTTGTCCGTGACAAACTCTTATCTCTGACTCCCATAAGGGTGTTTGACGTCAGTCTATTGTAGATTATTGATTAGGCATATCTTTTCTTCTATCAGCATCTATTTCCATCCAGAGGCCACTTTGACCTCTTTGATTAGGGTTTGTTCCTTTGTCTCCGTGTAAGGGGGAAACAGATGCTTTCCTGTTTGCCCATATATCCACCATTGTTCTGTATTCACGTCTCATGCTAACATATCCTTTCTTTTTGCTGAATATGCATTTTCTCATTCCTGTTCTGTATCAGAATTCATACTTGCAGAAATAACATTAATTCATTTATATCCCACAAGTTCCCCTTTTTCTTTTCATTACTATCTGTTAACTTCTGCATTTTTGTCTCTTTTTTTAAACATTGTTCCCAAAATTCGCAAGCATCATTTCAGAGATTTCATCCATCTTAGTCTCACTCATCTCCTTGTTATTTAGTTGATAAAGTTCCTCTGTCTGATTCCCCTCAGGGACATTCGTTTCACGAAGGCTGTTTCAATCAGCCTCTGGGTGAGCCCTCGTATACAGGGTATGACACAACAGCCAATGGCCACCAATACCCCGACTCCTACTATCAGGGAAGTAAGGATAAAAACCACCACCCCCTTTGTCTGCTAAAATCATATCAAGGGCTATTCTGTTTTCCCATGCCATCCTACTTGTCGCATCAAGCTGTTCTGATATTCCTTTAACGGCCTCTCTTGTATAATTTATAAATCGCTTTTGATTATTAAAAAAATGTAATTTATCCAATCTACATTTTTATTAATTGTTGCCTACCAAAAGAGAGCTGACTCAAAGCCTGCTGCAATCTCGTTACGAGCCTTGAATTCATCAGGTCCTCCCCTAGCGACTCCTACCGAATCAAGATAAATCCTGTCATCAAAAGAAGTATCTAATAGTAATCTCTTACCCCTTCCCTTTTTCCCTACTATCTTTTCCTTCTCAAATGCCCAGGTAAATGGAATTGCCAATTGTACAATTGCGCATATCCCTTTCCAATCCGGAGGTAGGGTGGGTCTCAATATTTTTTCTCCACAGTACCACCACAGATCCGCTCGGGGAACCTTTAATGCTGAGTAACTCCCTCCCTTCTCCGTTTCGGTAACTTTCTTAATCTCTGTACATAATTTCAGCTCCCCCAAATGTCTCGACCGACTCGTACTTCGCCTGTGCACACATGACGTGTGATTTCCAACTGCGGCGGAAAATGTGGGGGGAACTTTTGCATCTTTCTCCTCCAAGGGAGGGAACATTAGAGATAGGGAGGTACAATTCCTATCATTCCATGCAGTCTCATCCTGGTACAGGGCTATCATACATTTCATGCCCTTCCTGTCTCGCTTCCACCCGAGCGGAAAGGGAACCACCTGGGCCACTGGCCTACCGAAGGCACATGCATAGCAATTGCTTTTGTTCAGACTTTTTACAGTATACTTTACCAATTCAACCCAGGCATTTGCATCCCCGTACCCAGTCTCTATCTCGATGGTCTGTTTCAAATCCTTTATCTCTATAATTTTTACTACTTAAGGAGCTTCGGGAGGGGTGAAAGGTTGTATCTCATTACCCAGTAATTCTACCCGTTTTCCCTGTCCGACGCTAATTCGAAAACAACAGCCCACAAACTCCTTCCCATTTGCTTTCATTTCAATCCCAAATGTTTCATTTAATTGTACCTCATAAGTGCCACCTCCCAAAACTGCTTCGTGCCATGTGGTTTTCCTTATCGTTAAATATATGGGGTTACACTTTTTATCGGGACAATCGGTGCTGGTCGAAAGTGTGCCCGGTGCATTGTGACAAGACCATTATACCAGGTACCATCCCCGAGGCCATCCCCATAGGACTTAAGATGTATCTCTGAGTTGCGGTATTGTCTCTGATTAGCTACATTCCCACAATTTAGATTAGATTAGATTAGATTACTTACAGTGTGGAAACAGGCCCTTCGGTCCAACAAGTCCACACCGACCCGTCGAAGCACAACCCACCCAGACCCATTCCCCTACATTTACCCCTTACCTAACACTACGGGCAATTTAGCATGGCCAATTCACCTGACCTGCACATTTTTGGACTGTGGGAGGAAACCGGAGCACCCGGAGGAAACCCACGCAGACACGGGGAGAACGTGCAAACTCCACACAGTCAGTCGCCTGAGTCGGGAATTGAACCCGGGTCTCTGGCGCTGTGAGGCAGCAGTGCTAACCACTGTGCCACCGTGCCGCCGTGCTACAATTTACTAAGCTACATACATCAGTGTCTATTACTTGTGGATTATCAGACTCAGGAACCATTAATAATACATATGAAAATGATATGTGACAAAATCCCAATACCAAGACGGCTAGCATCATAACTCTAAGCATTCCCAGTATTCTGATCATTATGCTAAAACACAAAAAGTCTTAATATACAATCTTACAGAAATAATCCAGTAAATAGTATATTCAAAATAGACATTAATTCAGCCCAGGTATACAGACTGGGCCCCAAAAAGTGATCAATTTGTTCAGACAACCCCACCGGATCCTCAACCAGGACCTTCGTTTACTTTTTAAATGTTCTGACTTCCCCACTGGTGAGGGGGGCACTTATAAACTCAATCTCTTTGTCCCCTATGGGTACCTCCCGAAGGGGATAAGTCGTTACGTTTTTCCCCTTTCTCTTTTTTTTAAAGAAATATTGCAATATTTCTAGCTCCCCATAACTTCAAACACCAATTCATCAATTCATGCTTGACTAACCTTTAAAGCCTGTTCCTAAGTTATAAATATATTTACGTTCATTTCTTCAGTATTTAATAATTAAAATGCAAAATGCACACAGTTCCCAATTTTGCAATTCAATGCAATTACCCAGTTTTAGTCCTTTAATTTAGATCCAAAATTAGTTTTCTTAAATAGTCCGGACCAATCATAAAATAATCAGAGCTTGCCTTAAAAGAACTTGTCTACTCAAGGTTTTTTTTAAAAAAACTTCTAATGCATGAACAATGGCTGAATCCAAGGTCACAGATATTAACCATAGAATTTTGCTTTGACTACAATCTAATGTTGAACTGAAACTTCAACTGTCCTCCATAAATCGCTGTTATGTAAAGATAAAAGAGATTAGTTAGAAACTGATAGTAAGGCAGTCATGATCTGTAAAAAGAACAGGAGTTATCATTCCTTTTTTTTTCTTCATAATCTCAATAGAATCCTTAACCTTAAGAAATCATGTTAAGTTTCCATAACAAAAAATCAGATTCAAAACTGTCCTGGAACTCAAGCTCCAGGGAATAAAACACAAACATTCAATCAGCAACAAACAAATGTTCACTCAAACCAAATCACAAAGGGTTAAACTTCCTACCAGCTGTACAGCTCTTTACATTCTCTCTCTCTCTCTCTCTCTCTCTCTCTCTCTCTTACACACACACACATTTACATATGAACTCAGATATTCACAAACCCAGTCTCCCAGTCTTCGTCCGATCTGTACTTTGGCCAGAAGACAGCGGGAGGAAGAATGGAGACCTTAGTCCATACAAAGCAACAATATTTAATAATCTTTCTCCCTTGTACAAGTATTATTGTGCCAATTTCCACAACATTCCGCCCAAAGGACTTTCCGGAGGAATGTTGTAAGGGACCCCGCCTCCATTTCCATTGCCGTTTCCTTACTTTGTTTCCCCGGAGGCGTTTCCCTTACCCACAGCGCAAGCCATAGTGAGTTCCTTCGTTAGTCCCTTATTAACTACTAAAACTCAATCCCGGCCACCAAGGCAATACTTAAAAGTCAATTTTCTTACCTTGGTCTGTGCACAGAATTGCCTGGCCCCTTTTATCACCGTATCTTCTATCGAGCTCCTATCACTGTCTGATTCAGATGTCTCTCTTCTCGGATTCACATCAGTCACCCAAGGGAGCAGACCAAACCGGGACACGAGACCGCTCCTCAATGGGGAACGGGACGAGTCTTCCCAGTGTCCAAGGCCAGCCACTCCCCCCGGTGATGGAAGAAAATCCCGGACACGAGCCCCCAATTGTGAGAAACAAAAGCTCACTCACTTTAATAATTTCAGTCCGAGACAAATATCTGAATCAGCCGTTTATTTGTACACCTATAGGTGGGTGCTTTGTCTAATTACCAGGTAAGGCAATGACAAAATGCACAGTATATCCCAAAAAACTCTTGCAATTTATACTGTTTTTTCCCATATGTTTTCCTTATTCCATTGTCTGTTCCCTGCGTCGCTTACGTCACTCATTTACTTAAGACTTATCCCACAACTTCTGTTTATCCTGTCTTGTCCGTGACAAACTCTTATCTCTGACTCCCATAAGGGTGTTTGACGTCAGTCTATTGTAGATTATTGATTAGGCATATCTTTTCTTCTATCAGCATCTATTTCCATCCAGAGGCCACTTTGACCTCTTTGATTAGGGTTTGTTCCTTTGTCTCCGTGTAAGGGGGAAACAGATGCTTTCCTGTTTGCCCATATATCCACCATTGTTCAGTATTCACGTCTCCTGCTAACATATCCTTTCTTTTTGCTGAATATGTATTTTCTCATTCCTGTTCTGTATCAGAATTCATACTTGCAGAAATAACATTAATTCATTTATATCCCACACCATTAATAAATATAAGAACATGACTACACTCAGGGAACACAGACAGGTGGGATCAAATCGCTTTAAACATGATCTTAGATAGATAGAGATTTCCCTCGGTATCTGAAAGTAGAGTGTTCCTACAAAGCCTTTCATAAGCTGATACGGCATAAAGTAAAGTAGCATTAATTTATGTGCGAAAAATGTACTTTTCTTGTTAAAAGTGAACATCCTCTTCGGATTTCTTTTGATTAGTGAAAACAGGATGTAATGGAGGATTTTAGGATAGGGAAGTGGCAAAAAGCGAATTTTTCAAAAGCGGGGGATACATGATATTCAGGAAGATGGGAAAAGTTAAACATAAATGAGGAGGATCTCACATTTTATTTCCATCCCAGCTGATCATCATTCCCTTTGTTTGCTCTTTTTTCTTCTCACTCTCTCTTTCTCTATCGATTCAACTCACTCCGCCTGCCCTTCAAAGCAGACTTCCCTGCCACCAGCATTGTTCACACTATTGTCCAACTGCTTTCAGTTCAGAAAAGCTTCCCAGCACTTTCTGATCTTTTCTTTGCATTATTTATGCAATTTCAGATCTCCAGTATCTTTCTTTATTTGGTTTAACCTTCAAATGTGTTATTCCATGGGAAGTCGGCATATCTGCCAGGGCAGCATTTGTTAATCATCACTAATTGCCCTGACTCTGACGCCATTCCACAAGCCATTATAAAGTCAAGCACATTGACATGGGTCTGAAGTCACACTTAACCCAGACCGGGTATAGCATTAGATTTCTTTAACGAAGGTCATCAGTGAAACAGGAAGGTTTTCAGACAAAATGTGGGTTTTATGGTTCTTTTTCGTGAAATTCACTTTTATTCCAATTCTTAGCATTTTTATTTAAGTTCTGCCATCAGCTGTGGTAGGCCTTGAAACAAATCGCTTGAAAAAATGTCTTTCATTTAATAAGCTTTGCTCCTGAATTACATCCAGCGACATTCCTACTCTGATACATTGTCCTAATCATGGAGCAACGTCGAGACAAGAACAATTTTGTGATTGAAATACTTGTAACTGGAAAAGTGGCCAGAAGAGAGCTTGAAACATAAAGTCTGAATTTTACCAACGTGCAGACAATGGTTTGTTGAGCCACAGCACTGACGCAGAGATGGAGACTGGGGATATTGTGAGCTGGTAGTGGACAGGGTTCGTGACAGAGAGAACAGGAGACATAAATCAGTTCAGGGCAAAAAAGGGATCTCGAGGTTGTGCACAGTTTTGTTCTCAGATGTTTGTAAGGGTGTGGTCTGCAATTCAGATGAATGGAAACTGCAATTGAAATTGAAGATAAAAGTTTCTTTCAATGGAAAACATAGATAACAGAAATTGTAACGAAGTTCAAAATTGTTTATGGAATTAATGAATGGACAGAAGTAGAGAACACCAACAATAGCGAGAATAGGTTATGATTTGGAGATGTCGGTGTTGGACCGGGGTGTACAAAGTTAAAAATCACACAACACCAGGTTATAGTCCAACAGGTTTAATTGGAAGCACACTAGCTTTCGGAGCGTTGCTCCTCCACCATAGGTTAGTAACACACTCTCCACCCCGCCCAAAATAATAATCAGCACCACTAATATCCGATAAGGTAGAAATTTCCAACAGAGGAAAATGTTGAAAAGACCCAAGGAAAGCCTCCTCTCCATTTGTGTAATTATCCAGTCCATTATTCGCAGATTCAGATCTGTCCTCTCCACGTCTGTGCAGTTGCTGATCTCTGTTACTGTTGGAGCTGATGCATCTGCTCCTAGGCTGGGATGCCGCACTGAGTGAAACCCCTCACCAATAGGACACAGTTACAATGCATGGCGACTGACATCAATTGCAGTCACTGAGCAAACAGCTCTAGCTTTCAATACAGCACATTCAGTTCACAATATATCTGGACTGGACTGGACTTGATGCTGACATCGCTGGGAATTCCTCTAGTGAAGTCAGTTGTGAGGGAGAATGATGGACGTTTTCTTTTCGCAGGCTAGATGACTCTGCCCTGTTGTACGCTTGCAATGCTGTCACCATCTTACCCCGAATCTCCGCCCCTCCACACAAAAAAAGAAACACAATCAGGATGTTGTTAATGTGCTGATCTCTCCTCCACGGGAACAAACCCCAGCCAACAGACTGTCACTGGGCACAATTGCCCTGAATATAGACAGGAAGCGTGGATTTCTCTGAATGGTCCTCTCACTGCTCTAATAAAGAAACATTGGACCTTCCATATGGAATATGCTTCAGTAATTAATTTATACAAATTGACAAACATTTTAATGCAGTTTTATTTGCTGTAAAGCAGTAATTTTTAACCTTTTTTGCCCTCAGTCCAAAACCAAAAGTGAACTTATTCATTAAGACTTATGAATTAATAAGTCAGGTTTAGCTAGTAGATAGCGGGGAAGGGGGGTAGTGGCTGTGGAGACTGCATGGGGAGTACAATGATATTCCCCAGTCATCATCACTCTTAACGTCAGATAGAATTGAATGTAGTTCACAACAAGGAACGAGCCAACGTTTGGGAGATGCAATGCTCAATGACAATGTGAACTGAACAGGATCACTTTGAATGTGATAAAGTGAACTATATTTTATATACATACCATTTAATAATTGTGAATACAGATTGAGTAGGGTCACTGCACCTGAAACATTAACTTTGATGTCTCTTCACAGATACTGCCAGACCTGCTGAGCTTTCCCTCCAACGTCTGTTTTTGTTTGAGTTTGATCATGTTGTTCATATCTTGCAGGATGCTTACAATTAAAAGCAGATGCTAATAACAAAATGTACAGGGCTATGGGGACAATACAGGAGAATAATAGTAGAAATATCGCTCATTCCAAACTGGAAGAGACAATGGGCTTAGTTTTCACCACCTTTGCTGTAATAATTCTATGTTATGCTTTGAAAGCTTTTGGAGATTGGGGAGACAAGCTAGTTCAATGAAGGACACGGAGTGTTCCATCATCAAAAATTTATCCCTATTGTTTCATGAAGTTCAGCTGCCTCTAAAATGTATTTTCAAACAAAATAGATATTCTGAGATTTACAAGATGTTCAGATTAGTTTTTACTTTCTATCATAAAGAAGAAACAGATTTCGGCTGTAATTCAGGTGTGAAAATGTGTTTCTGGAAAAGCGCAGCAGGTCAGGCAGCATCCAAGGAACAGGAGAATCGATGTTTCGGGCATAAGCCCTTCTTCAGGAACGGTTTATGCCCGAAACGTCGATTCTCCTGTTCCTTGGATGCTGCCTGATCTGCTGCGCTTTTCCAGCAACATATTTTCAGCTCTGATCTCCAGCATCTGCAGCCCTCACTTTCTCCTGTAATTCAGGTGTCACAGACACACCAACTGTAATAGAAACATGAAAGTACCACATTGTCCAAATATTACCAAGGTCACCATGTAGACCTGTCAAGAAACATGAAATATAGAGATAATGGAAACATGAAATGCAAACAGAAAATGCTGGAGAAACGAAAAAGGTGAGGAAGTGTCTGCAGAGAGCAACAGAATTAACATCTGTCATATGATGTGACACTGTTCTGAAAAGTCCGATTAGAATCAAAGGGGGTTTTTTGCATCTCAGCTCAGATGTTGCCAGATCTGCTGAGTTTCGCTCCAGCTCTTTTGATTTCTTTCTTCTTTCTGAACTGTGACAAAGTGTCTGATCTGAATGAAAGCAGCAAAGTTGTTATCTCAGATGAATCTCGAGTAATTTGTTATGGACATTAAACGAGAAATTACAAAGTTCCTATCTTTGACAGGGCTCTAAATATCGATGAGGTATTGCATTGTGAGACCTTGCGATGACAATGTTGAAACAAACCAGAAGTTGCTGTAATCGCTCAGCAGGTCTGTCAGCATCTGTGTAAAGAAATCAGTGGTAACGTTTCCGGTCCAGTGCCCCTTCCTCAGAACTGATAGTAACACGGAAAATTTTGGTTTATATGCAGAAGAGACTGGATAGCTCTTAATGGAGACTGTTAGTAGCTATCAATAGGGTTTGAGTAATGTAAGGCTATGTGACAACTCGGCCTGGTGTATGGGTAGGGGGCTAGGACATTGGGGAGTTCAGCCCGAAAATTATTGAACTTGATTTTGAGTCTAAAGGGCTGCAGAGTCTGCACATGGAAAAGGAGGTGTAGTTCTTTCAGCTTGCGCTGAATTTGCCTGGAACACTGCAGCAAGCCTGACACAGAGATATTGGTCAAGGAATAGGATGGGCTGTTAAACTGGCAGGAGGTTGAGTCGAGGAAGGGGAGGGAGGTATCTGAGACTGTCCAGGTGAATTTGAGGTCGGGGTGGAAGGTGCTGGTGAAGTCGATGAACTGTTCAACCTCCTCGTGGGAGCACAAGGTGGCGCCGATGCAGTCATCGATGTAGCGGAGGAAAAGGTGGGGGGTGGGGCCAGTGTAGTTGCCAGTGTAGTCCCTTCCCCCCACCTTGTCTCAGTCAAATCCATCGAATTCAGCACTGCCTTCCTAACCTGCAATCTTTTTCCTGACCTCTCCGCCCCCACCCCAGTCTGACCTATCACCCTCACCTTGACCTCTTTCCACCTATCACATTTCCGACGCCCCTCCCCAAGTCCCTCCTCCCTACCTTTTATCTTAACCTGCTGGACAAACTTTCCTCATTCCTGAAGAAGAGCTTATGCCCGAAACGTCGATTCTCCTGTTCCCTGTATGCTGCCTGACCTGCTGCGCTTTTCCAGCAACACATTTTCAGCTCTGTTAAACTGGCAGGCAACTGAAAGCTCAGAGTCATTTGCAGGGGTCCAACTTGGATGTTCTGTGAAGCGGTCACCCAGTCTACCCTTCATTTCCCCGATGTAGAGGAGACTACATTGTGAGCAACGCATGTAGTAGACCGGATTGTGGGAATTGTTGGTAAAGTGCTGCTTCACCTCGAAGGTATAGTTGGGCCCTTTGATACTGATGAGGAGGGAGGTAAATGGGAATATGTCACACCTCCGGCACGGGAAAGTGAAGTGGACCTGTGGTGGGAGTAAATAAAGAGTAGACCAGTGTGTCCTGGAGGGAATGATCCCTCTCGAAGATGGACAATGGAGGCGAGGTGAATATGTGCAGGTGGGGACATCACGCTGGAGGTGGGGAAAATATGGGCTGATGATCCTTTGCATGTGAATGCTGCTGGGATAGTAGGCAAGGACAATGGAAACTCTGTTGCTAGAGGGAAGGGGAGGGGTAGTCTAGAAGTGCAGATGGGTCAGACTCGGTTGAGGACCCTATTGACAACAATGATGGGAAATCCCTTGATTGAGGAACAAGGTGGACATTTCAAAGGCTTCCTTGTTGTATTTAGTATCATCAGAAGCAATGCGATGGAGATGGAGGAACTGGGGGAATGGAATTGAGTCTATGCAGGAAACCAGGTGTGAGGATCTATACTCCACGAAGCTGTGGGAGTCGGTGGGTTAATACTGGATATCAGCGGCTTGTCTATCCCCAGAAATGGAAGCAGAAATGTTGAGGAAAGGAAGTAAGGAGCCACAGATCGGCCAGGTGAAAGTGATGGAGAATTTCAAATTCCAAGCGAAATCGGTGAACTTTATAAATTCCGGACAAGAAAGAGATGCAGCAGCGATGATATGATCTATGTACCAGACAAAGATTTGCGGATGGGTGCTGGAGTAGAACTGGAACAGGGAATGGTCGACGTCCCCCAAGAAGAAACAGGCATAACTGGGGCCCAAGTGTGTATCCATGCACTTCCTCTGTGTGGCAGGAGCAGGCTGAAGCAATGGGTCTGCCCGGGCAGTTCTGTTTGTGAATTTTTGAGACTAGATAGAAGCGAGCTCTGCTATCAGAGGACCATCAGCTCGAGGGCAGTTAGGGGGGTGGGACGAGTGGGGAAGAAATCTCCAGTTGAAATGTGGTCAGTTGTTGTAGTTGATACAATGGCCTGATGTGCCATGGTAGGGTCATGGTCCAGGGGGAGATTAGAGGAGGTACCTGAGAGTGGGCGTTCAACCTCTGCAATGTCGAATAGAGTCCACCAGACTATAGCAGCATCACCCTTGTCGGCACAGGCTGAATAACACAGTCAGGGTTGGACCTAAGCACATGGAGTGTAGGCTGTTTGGACATTGATAGTATGGATTTGGTGAGGGGAGTGCAGAGAAATTAAGACAACCAATGTCATGTTGAGATTTCCCAATGAACCGATTTATTTCAGGTAAAGGCCAGAGGGAGGGATCCAGGTGGAGGGAGAGTGTTGCAGCTGGGTAAAGGGTATATGGGACAAGGAGAGGAACCTTGCCGAAAGAAATGGGCACTGAGGCGAAGACAGCGGAAGAGCTCAACTAATTATCATGCCTAAAATTCATTAAAGTGGGGGCACAGAGAGGTGAAGTTCAGACATTTGATTAGTACAGAACATTCAGCATCAGAGAGTGGAAGTTAAGGAGGGATGGTGAATAAACGACAGGAGGTGGCGTTGGGGGAGGGCCTGGAGTCAGTGGGGAGGTATGGGAGGGGAGGATGGTTTCAGAGGGTCAAGGGCATCTCTACCTTGCTGCAATTTGTGTGCCCAGTGCATCTGTTTAGCACAACGAATGAGCCCGTGAATAAATTAGAATTGTGGAGTGGTGCAGCCTTGAGACAATATAATGCGATTCTGCTGGACAGAGAAAACGTTGATCTCAGTGGTACGGATATCGCACGATCAGACCTCAGAAAGTTGCTGATTGAAAATAATTGGGAAGGTAATCTTATTGTAACGTCCTGATTTCACTGGAGTGACACTCAAGCAGCAAGTTTTATTTTTTAGAGACTTTAGACCAAAGTGTGAAAATATAATATGTCTTGAAATAAATTTACCAAGAAAAATTTATCTATGGTTTTGGAAGGCACTAGCAAGGGCAGAGTTTATTTGTCATTCACAATAGCTCTGGGGAAAGGGTCATTGTTCAGTGAGGAAATTACCAGCGCAGAATTTCCTGTGATTTCCATTGACCACAGTTTACTCAGGATCTCTGATGTCACATGAGTCAAATACTACTTTAATGCAACACAAGTTACTCTGATCTCACCTCAACTGACATTGGAAGATCAGTTAAATGAATAAAGAACAAAAGGCCAGTACACAGCCTGTTTGAACAATGTGCTCACTCTACTCACAATGTTTAAGGTAAAACTGATGCATGGATTTCTGACTGTGAGGAGAGGTTTGTCCTATTTGTGATGAGGCTCTTTAGTTAAGCGCTGTGACAGAGAGACAGAAACACACTCCACTCTGTACCATGGGGAACAAAACCAGCCTGCTCACGGTGCATCAGACAGTGACAGAAACACACTATTGTCTGTTCCTATTGGACATTGATCATCTCAATCTCATCATTCACTGATGACCAATAGCAGCACAGTAGCCAGCGGTTCCCATCATCCGAGTTGGAAAGCAAAAAGGGGAAGGACTGGCCAGAGAAAGTGGGAGTAACTGGGAATTGGTGTAACTTACAGTGGGAGTGGCAAAAGAAGAGTGTGAAGGGGGATCATCAGTGGAAGAGTATGTAGCAGCATGGGGGTAGTGCAAGGGAAGTAGGAGTGTAAGAAAAGTGTAGGACGGACGAGGAAGAAAGGCAGATGAAGTTTTAGTGACAGGGAAAAGCTTGCTTTTGAGAAAGTGAGATTGGATGAGAAAACATCACTGTACAAGAAAATCGGGATCTGGATTCCATTCAAAATTAAGAAAGGATTTCTTGTACTTTCTCTTCTATCACTTGATTCTTGTTCAGGTTGGGCATGTACTATATATTTCTATATCTCCATCAAGTGCAGACGACATGTTTCTTTCTCTCCTATGGCGGTGTTTCAATATTTTTGATTTTTTACAGTATATATTTGCTTCCAATTCAAGGTGGATATGAGAATATGATTTGATCTTCTGCAGTTTGCCCATAATATAGAATTTATTTGAATATTTATCCTCATCACACTCGCTGATTAAAACAAACAATGAATGCGTGCATGTCCATCCTGCAGATGAAAACTTTCTTCAGCTCTGGCTGTTGCAGGGAATGTTACAAAGAACAGTGCCACGCAAAATGCTAATGTTCCACCGCAAGATGCCAAACCCTAGTTTACCCTAAATTATTTACAATGTTTATAAACAAAACATTAGGGGGGGGAAGTGTAAAAGGTGAATTCAACTCTGTGTCGAAAATGCTATTTGTGGATCCCTCATAAAATGTGTCAACTACATCACTCATAAATTCACCAAAATAGGAAAAGCAAGAGAGTGGAATTGTCCAATCATCCTCTGAATAACATCTGGAGAACAGGAAGGAAATCACGGTTTATTTGTGATATCCAGAAATGACGATTGTGAGAATGTGGAATGTGGGTAGCAGTGGAATGATGACCAATGTTATGGATGACACAAAGATGAGCTGGGTGGATCACAGTCAGGAGGAAAGTGTTAGACTATAGGAGGATAGAAACAGATTATTCAGATAGCCAGATAAATGGCCTGATGAAATTTAACACCGATAAATTGGGAAGATGCAAGTCAGAAGTATCAAGACAAGAGAGGACACAAAAGTGAGTACGAAAGAGGAGGGCTACATGTCCTCGTTTTTTTCTTTGCAGCAGGGAAGGTTGAGGAGGGAATATGGTACAGGTGTACAAGAGCAAATGGGGTATGGAGAGGATGAACAGACAGCAGCTATTTTTCTTAGTCAAAGGATCAAAAACAAAGGGACACACTTTTAAAGTGAACGTCAGGGGATTGAGAGAGGATTTGTGGAATGTGTTTAGAACTGAGATGAGGGTATGAATCTGGAATGCGTCGTCAGGATGGGTGGTTGAGGCAGGTAACCTCACAGACGTTTAAAATGTCTTTGGATTTGCACTTGCTTGCACAGACGTGATAGGCCTGTTTTTCATTGCATGATTCTTTGCAGTGGCAGCCATGAACACTCTGGTATATTCTGAAACAATTAACAATGGAAGTTCCTTTGACGTACTCAGTAAGTGGCTGTATTACAAACCAGCATCATCTCATGCAACTTCAGCAATCACTTAACCAAAGGCAGCCCAGCCATCTCTGGGATCATCCAGTGTAATTCGTATGCTCAGTGCACGCATTGTCCAACAACACTGACACTATTCTAGCTGTATGCAACCATTATTAAAGCTACAGCCATAATATGAAGACATCTTTTTCTCCATTATAATACAGACCTCTAGCAATAAGGGTGTTATTTATCTGAAGCACAATAAATTCTTTCCCAGGTATTCACTTTGACAAGCAGCAAGTTTTCCCGTCTTTTGCTGCCAGTTGTTTATCACGGAATTCCCCACCCCAACCTCTTTCCCGTTTTCTTGTGCACTGTCTCCCTGATCTTACACCTCACTCCCTCACATCCCCCACACTCTCCATCCTTACTTGTTAATCTCTGAAAAACCTACGCCTCATCTCTATAATTTATTCCAACTCCCAACTCACTGTTTTGATTCCTTCTCTCGGCATGGTCATTAGACTGGCCGTTCCTGATGTCCTATTCACCTCTACCTTCTGCTCAGTTCCTGATCTTCTGCTTTGGTTCCCACTCTCCTGGTTTATTCAAATCCATCTGACTTGCACTATAAAACCTCCTCACAAGGATGTTGGTGCTTGTACAGTTAAGATACAACCTGTCTTTTTTGTACAGGGCCCCACCTGTCCTGGAAGAGATCCCAATGATACAACAATCTGGAACTCTCACCCCTGAACTAGATTTTTAACATGTTAAGCTCTACTGTCTTCCTCATTCTTCCCTCTTTTCCACATGGCACGGGGACTAATCCAGAGATTACAGAGGATTATTCTTTCTCTCTCTCTCTCGCTCTCTCTCTCTCACACACACACACACACACATACACAGACACAAATTCAAACACACACAGAAAGATACTATGTTACATTGCAGAAGAATACAAATAACCTTAAAATAATCGGAATGACAAGTGGAATGAAGTGTTGAGTTAACGGGAGGATGAGACAAATTGTGCTTCTTCTGGAAGTCAGTTTGCTCGCTGAGTTGGAGAGTTTAGTTTCAGATGGTTCATCACTATACTAGGGAGCATTATCAGTGAGCCTCTGGTGAAGTGCTGGTGTTATGTCATGGTTGCTATTTACGTGTTTAGGTTTCTATGAGTCAGTGATGTAATTTCAAGTATTGGTGATTTTATGTCCGGTTCTTTTTGTCAGAGAGTGTTCGATGGAATCGAAATCGATATGTTTGTTTAGGATAGAGTCCAGGTTGGAATGCTATTTTTCTAGGAATTCTCGTGCGTGTCTCTGTTTGGCTTGTCCTAGATGGATATGCAGACCCAGTCTAAATCGTGTTCTTCCTTATCTGTATGTAAGGATACTAGTGATAGTGGGTCATGTCTTTTTTTCTGGCCAGTTGTTGTTCATGTATCCAGATGGCTAGTTTTCTGCCTGTTTTTCCGATGTAGTGCTTGTAACAGTTCTTGCAAGGCTTATTCTTCCTTGAGCAGAACAGACAAATATGTGAACTAATTGCGGTGCTCAAACGTATGAAAAAAAAAGTTGGAGAGTATAACAGGAATACTCTGTTTCCGTTAGTTGGCATTGCATCATCATGGAGTCCTAATTTCAAGCTTGTCAGCAAAAGAGCAAGGAATGAGATAAGGAAAAACCTCTTTATTGAGAGAGTTGTTAGGATTTGGAATGGAACTGCCTGGGAGAGTTGTGGATGAACATTAAAAAAAAACTGGATATGTATTTGGAAATATGAATTTAACAGGCTGCAAGAGATAGGGCTGGCAAATGGGAGGGACTTGGGAGACATTCCTGGAGCTGATGCACACACAGTGGTCAATGTCTCCTCCTGTATGGGTGGCACGGTGGCACAGTGGTTAGCACTGCTGCCTCACAGCGCCTGAGACCCGGGTTCAATTCCCGCCTCAGGCGACTGACTGTGTGGAGTTTGCACGTTCTCCCCGTGTCTGCGTGGGTTTCCTCCGGGTGCTCCGGTTTCCTCCCACAGTCCAAAAGATGTGCAGGGTCAGGTGAATTGGCCATGCTAAATTGCCCGTAGTGTTAGGTAAGGGGTAAATGTAGGGGTATGGGTGGGTTTCGCTTCGGCGGGTCGGTGTGGACTTGTTGGGCCGAAGAGCCTGTTTTTACACTGTAATGTAATCTAATCTAATGTACTTTAAAGTTTTGCACTCTATCATGTGTCTGATACGAATAAAAGTCAGGATCCGATTATTTCCCATTCTAAATGTTCATGAATATCTGATTGTTTAGTGCAGCATAAGCACTTAAAATGTAACTATTGCAAGGCCAGCTTCACTATATAGTCTAATTATTGCTCAGAATATGAATATTTTAAATGTTGTATTCCAATTACTCAAACAAATCTGTAATTGCTTTGGCACAAATCTCTTTGAAAAGGTTTGATTTTTCACTCACACGATAATATGTTCATCGTTTTGTTCACTGTCTGCATTTCAAATTAAATAACATTCTTTCTAAAAGTTAAACGTTTTCAAATTATTGTTCACTAAAATTTGATAGCACAAATCATTTATTTAGGTTAATATTCACAGAGCATGTTGAACTATAGCCATTTCTAATTCGCTGGCAAATAGCTGAAGCTTGTCCATTTCAGTGAGAAATTAAACTGATTGGTTATGTGTAAATGTATAAGAACGCTAATTATATTTGATTGTTCAATCGTTTGCTCGCCCTGAACATTTGATCATTCAGAAGCCAACCACTTTCAAAATGTTGGAGTGACAATGCATTGTTTTGAATCCTGACATTGTGTGTGTAATTCTGATCGCCAAAAGAGTTATATCCATGTTGTTTGTTCCACAGAAAGTAAAATGTGCATTCTTTATTTCTGTGTTAGAAAATCTTGACAGGAGTTTATATTATAGTTCCATAAATATAGAATCGACCTAATAGTTTTCAGAGATTATAGCTCAGTTGAATAATCATAGTTGATGTCTTATTTTTTACCCAATTCATGCAACTTAGCAAACATCTAATCAATATATGGGTCACCCAACAGATTGTACCTGAAGAAAACAGCAGCAAATGACAAGTCAAGAACCACGTTAATAACTGAACTTGGAGGAGCCTGCCTGGTGTAGGACACTACATATACTGGAATGGCATTCAGATGAATGTAACAATGAACAACATAACTGGAAGATCTGGGCTAACGACGCTCCCTAGCTTCCTGATTTCACATACATCACTCCCTCACATTCAGCAACTGATAAGAATCCACAGGCTGCGTGAAACATAAAACACAGAACAGTACAGCACATTGCAGACCCTTCGACCCTTGACTTCCTGCCCAACTTTTATCCTACTTGAAGATCAGACTAACTGGCATACCCTTCATTGTACTATCATTCATGCGCTTATCCATTGGTCACTTAAATATCCCTAATGCAGCTAACTCTACTACCGCTGGCAGTGCATTCCAAGCACCCACCACTCTCTGAGTAAATAACCTACCTCTGACATCTCCCCAAACCTTCTTCCAATCACCTTAAAATTATGCCCGCTCGAGATAGCCATTTCCACCCTGCGAGAAAGTCTCTGACTACCCATTCTATCTATGCCTCTCATCATCTTGTACACCTCTATCAAGTCACGTCCCATTCTTCATTGTTCCAAGGAGAAAAGCCCGAGCTCTCTCAACTTTACTTTGTAAGACATTCCTCTAGTTTAGGCAGCATCTTGGTAAATCTCCTCGGCTCCCCCTTCGAAGCCTCAACGTCTTTCTAGTAATGAGGCGATTAGAACAGAACACAATATTCTAAGTGTAGTCCCACCAGAGTTTTTTGGCGCTGCAGCATAACCTTGCGGCTCTTAAATTCAATCTCAGGCTAATGAAAACACCATACATCTTAATAACCTTATCAACTTGGGTGACAACTTTGAGCGTCCTATGACATGGATCACACGGCCCCTATGGTCCTCCACACTGCCAATAATCCTCACTTTAACCCTGCATTCAAATTCGACCTTCCAAAATGAATCACTTCACACGTATCCAGGTTGAACTCCATCTGTCATGTAACAACCCAGTCGTGCATCCTGTCAATGTCCAATTGCAACTTACAACAGCCCTCCACACCACGTATAAATCCAATAATCTTTGTTACATTGTATAACTTACGAAAGCACCCTTTCACTTTACCATCCAAGTCATTTAAAAATCACAAAGAACAGCAGTCCCAGAACCGATTCCTGCAGAATGCCACAGGTCACCGAGCTCCAGGCTGAATACTTTCCATGTTCTACCACCATCAGTCTTCTACGGGCCAGACAATTCTGTATCCACACAGACAGATTTCCCTGTTTCCCTACATCCCACGCCGCCTTATTTTCTGAATGAGCCGATCTTAGGGTAACTCATCAACCACCTTGCTAAAATCCATATACATCACATCCACTGCTCTACCTTCATCAATGTGTTTGATCCCATCCTGAAAGAATTCAATAAGATGTGTGTGGCATGACTTGCCCCTCAAAACCCATGCTGACTATCTCTAATCAAACTATGATTTTCCAAGTAATCATAAATTCTGTCTCTCAGCATCCTTTCCAATACTTTGCCCAAGACAGAAGTAAGACTGACTGGCCTGTATTTCGCAGGATTATCCCTATTGCCTTTCCTGAACAAGGGAATAACTTTTGCAACCCTGCAATCATCAGGCAATAATTCAGTGGACAGAAGGGATGCAAAGATCATCGGCAAAGGCGCAGCAGTCGCTTTCCTCACTTCCTCTGGTAACCTCGGGTGCTTCCAGTCTGGTCCAGGGGACTTATGTATCCTTATGTTTGTACTTTAATCAGTCTGTACTTCACTTAACTTTGTCTACTCCCTGTGCAAACAACTGATTGACTGTTTTCCATTTCCGGGCTATATACACTGCTGCCTTTTTGAGCAAACACAGTTTCAAATACCCTGTGAATCATGGAATGGAAAACAAATGTGACCACACCAATGTCTTCCTGATGAAGGGCTTATGTTCAAAGCTTTCAATCTCCCACTCCTCGGATGCCGCCTGACCCGTTGTGACCTACCAGCACCACAGTTTTCGACTCTGATCTCCAGCATCTGTCGTCCTCACTTTCTCCATTACTGAGGGCTGACTCCTCTGCATACTGAGCAGGGAATTATTCAGCAGAAGTTCATTGCATGTGGAGCTAACTGTTCAATTATGGAACGTTGAATTTGATTAATTAAAAAGAAATTACAAATCAACAATTATTCATTCAGTCCCAGAGTTGCAGTTCTCGTTCATGGAAATTCAGCTTGATAACAAACAGTAAATGGCAGAACAACTCTGGGGTACAGAGTATTCCAGTGCTATATTCCAGACTGGAAGTCATTTACCGAGGTGCAGGGAATATTATCGGACCGACTGATGTGAAAATGGTGACATAGAGAAGTGGACATTTTTGCCATCACATAGATGTGTTTGAGGGAGGTCAGGGCTGACAACTCAATATTCTGTGGTACAAGAACAATAGGCAGCACGGGAGAGGGGTAAAAGAGAAGGTGGTGTTGCATTGTTAGTTATGGAGTCAATGAGTGCAGTAAGGACGGATGATGTCTTGGAAGGGTATTCAAATAACGCCTTCTGGGTTGAGGTTAGGATCAAAACAGTGGCAGACACACTGCTGCGGAGATATTATAGACCCCCAGATAAAAGAAAATACAGGAGCAGATATATAACCAATTCATTGAAGTGTGTAAATATAATAAAAGGATCATTGTATTCAGGCATTTCAATTCCAAACATTCATTCGGGCAGTGTTAATTTTTAAAGAGGGGGCAGATGTCTTGATCTTTATTCCAGAGAGCCTCTAATATCAACATGTAGCAGATACAACAATTGGCGGGGCTGTGCCGGGTCTGACTGTGGGGAACAAAGCCAGTCAGGTGTAGCAGGCAGAATTAGGAGAACATTGTCGGATCAGTGACCGTGACTCATGTACTTTAGCTTCTTAAAGAAAAGACCAAAAGGAAAATGTTTGAAAAATAAGAATAATTTCGAAAAATGAGGCCGATTTTATCAAAATTAGACAGGATCTGGCCACAAGACAGTTACTTCTGGGTGAAACTGTAGCAAAACAGCGTGGGGGTGGGGGTGGGGTTGGGGTGTCACATGCTCAAAATGGAATTGATGAGAATGTCACGGCAACATGTTACACCGAAGGTGAAATCTCGGAAAACCAGCCCAGTGAAGCTTGGATGTCTACAAATATTCAGAACGGAATTAACAATGAAAGAGAAGCTTAAAGGAGAAATAAAGTGAGCAGGTAAATGGTGGTCCCAGAAGAGTAGTTGACCATGTAGGGCAAAACTCAAGAAAGTAAGTAGAAGAGCAGAAAGCGGGGAGGGGGCTTGATAAAAGCATTAGTGGGCGATATTTTCAAGAATCCAAAGACGTTTTATCGGTTTATTAAGGGTAAGAAGGTAACATGAGAAAGAATAGACAGTATTAGGGATCGAGGATGCAACCTGTGCATAGAGCCAGATAATATGTCAAACGCGTACTATATATTGGTCTTCAATTTGGAGAAGCAGTTCCTGGATTCGCTGTCTGTTCTGCCAGAGTGAACTGAAGCAAATTGACACAGAAGCTGAGGAAGGATTGAAGGTTGATGCAGGATAAAAAGTGGGCAAATCCCTCGATCTGGATGAACTGTATGTGGAAAATGAGGGAGGAGATTACAGGCACTTAAGCTTAGTATTGTTTATTGTTTTGTCTCTGGCCAAAGAGGTGGTGTGATCGAACCGGAATCGAACATCTAATGCAGGTTCAACTTCCACACAGAGTGCGAGAAAAAAAAACCCATGGGATTAAAGACCACCAAGTCTCACATCAGTGGGAGGGAACAATTGGAGAAAATTGTGAAGGTTTTTGAGGTTGGATCACTAAATATCTTTAAGGCTGAGATGGACAGATTTTTAAACAATAGTTATGTGGAAAACGCAGGAAAATGGAATGGAAGGTTATCAGAATATATATACGCGAACTGAAAGGAAAAGCAGACTCAGCGAGCAGATGGGTATGCTATCGCCAATCTGTCTAATGGCAAACTTTTTGTAATAGCTTGTGTTCACTGGACAATCAACCTCTCTCCCTCCGGAGTGAGACACAGTTTGGAATGCAATCGATAGATTCAAGGAATTCATAAATGCAGTACTAATAGACAGAAAAGCCCAAAGGACTGCGACAACGTGGATTAGCTGTCGGGGCGAATATTTGCATCAGCACAGTCACCACTACTGGAAGGAAGACCTCAGCAAAACACCCCCCAAGTCCAAGTACGGGCCTGATGTCAAAGAGTGCATAAGGCCCAAATGTTACATCAGTCTAGTGTCTCCCTCCTTCTCTCACCCAAACTGAACGTGGACTGGTCTATTGACGTTCTGTTAGTAGCTGAGTATGTAGTAATGTTTTGGTCCGATAGGGTTCTTTACAAAAGAGAAAGTGCTAGAAAAGCTAAAAGGTCTTAAAATTGATAAATCTCCTGGCCCCGATGGGCTACATCCCAGAGTTCTGAGGGAGGTGGCTGATGGAATAGTGGAGGCGTTGGTTGAGATCTTTCAAAAGTCACTGGAGTCAGGGAAAGTCCCGGATGATTGGAAGATCGCTGTTGTAAGGCCCTTGTTCAAGAAAGGATCAAGACAAAAGATGGAAAATTATAGGCCAATTAGCCTAATCTCGGTTGTTGGTAAAATTCTAGAATCCATCATTAAGGATGAGGTTTCTAAATTCTTGGAAGAGCAGGGTCACATTAGAACAAGTCAACATGGATTTAGTAAGGGGAGTTCGTGCCTGACAAACCTGTTGGAGTTCTTTGAAAATGTGACAAGTAAGTTAGACCAGAGAGACCCAGTTGATGTGGTCGACCAAGACTTCCAAAAGGCCTTTGATAAGGGGCCACACGGGAGGCTGCTGAGCAAGGTGAGGGCCCATGGTGTTCGGGGTGAGCTACTGGTATGGATTGAGGATTGGCTGTCTGACAGAAGGAAGAGAGTTGGGATAAAATGTTCTTTTTTGGAATGGCAGCCGGTGACAAGCGGTGTCCCGCAGGGTTAAGTGTTGGGGTCGCAGCTGTTCACGTTATATATTAATGATCTGGATGAAGGGACTGGGAGCATTCTAGGGAGGTTTGCCGATAATACGTAGTTAGGTGGACAGGCAGGGTAGTACTGAGGAAGTGGGAAGGCTGCAGAAGGATCTAGAGAGTTTGGAAGAGTGGTCCAGGAAATGGCTGATGGAATTCAATGTGAGCAAATGCGAGGTCTTGCACTTTGGAAAAAAGAATACAAGCACGGACTACTTTCTAAACGGTGAGATAATTCGTAAAGCCAAAGTACAAAGGTATCTGGGAGTGCTAGTTGAGGATTCTCTAAAGGTAAACATGCAGGTTAAGTCCGTGATTAAGAAAGCGAATGCAATGTTGTCAATTATCTCAAGAGTGTTGGAATATAAAAGCACCGTTGTGCTACTGAGACTTTATAAAGCTCTGGTTAGGAGTACTATGTCCAGTTTTGGTCCCCACACCTCAGGAAGAACATACTGGCACTGGAGCGTGTCCAGCGGAGATTCACAAGGATGATCCCCGGTATGGTAGGTGTGACATTGAGGAATGGCTGAGGATCCTGGGATTGTATTCATTGGAGTTTAGAAGATTAAGGGGAGATCTAATAGAAACTTACAAGATAACACATGGCTTGTAGAGGGTGGACGCTAGGAAATTGTTTCTGTTAGGCGAGGAGACTAGGACCCGTGCACACAGCCTTAGAATTAGAGGGGGCAAATTCAGAACAGAAATGCGGAGACATTTCTTCAGCCAGAGAGTGGTGGGCCTGTGGAATTCATTGCCACAGAGTGCAGTGGAGGCTGGGACGCTAAAAGTCTTCAAAGCAGAAACTGATAAATTCTTGATGTCACAATGATTTAAGGGCTACGGGGAGAATGCGGGTAAGTGGAGTTGAAATGCCCATCAGCCATGATTGAATGGCAGAGGAGACTCGATGGGCCGAATGGCCTTACTTCCGCTCCTATGTCTTATGGTCTTATGGTCTTATGGTTCAGTGAGCAGCAACTCACCACAAAGTACAGGTAAGCTCAGGTAAAGTCCTTTTAACGCTAGTCTGGCAACAGTTGAGCTGGCTGTTAGGGCAGTTGCACATTCCTCCTGCAGGATGTGGAAGCTCAGGGAGATTTCCACCGTCCCTGATGACGACACGTATGGACAGTACAACCAGCTGGAGCTCCTGGGGGACCATGTTCGGGACCTGTACCTGGCTGCTTTCCGGATCACCCAGGTACAGAGCACTTCATAGATAAGAGCTTTAGCGAGGTGGCCACACCTAAGTCCCTTCCTTAGCCAAGTTTCTGTTAAGACTATAATATCCCAGTCCCATGTAAAGCTCCAGGCGCTGAGTTCATCAGCCTTACCTGTCAGCCCCGTTTCATTTAAATAAACGTAATTTAATCCAACAGGCGTTCCTTGCTTCCTGTTGTGTTCCAGGCCGAGAGTAGCTGGGCGAACACCAGGAATGGTGAAGGGAGTAGGCAGGGAGTGCAAGAATCCCCTGTGGCCATTCCTCTCGAAAACAAGTATATCATTTTGGATACTGATTTTGTTTGTGTTGTGAGATGGGGATGGGTGTCAGGAAATGACCGTTCAGGGGAAAGCAGCAGTAGCCAGGTTGGTTGCACTATGATTGGCTCTGGGGAGCAGCAGGAAACGAGAAAGGTAAACATGGTCTGAGGTATGGGTGATTCGATTGTTAGGGGGACAGATCGGAGATTGTGTGTCCTCCAACGGGAAACCAGGATGGTATGTTGCCTCTCAGGTGTAATGCTCCAGGATGTCTCCAATCGGCTGCAGAATATTCTCGAAGGGGAGGGTGATCAGCCAGAAGTCATTGTGCACGTTGGCACAAATGACACAGGCAGATATAGGAATGAGGTCCTACAGAGTGATTACAGAGAGCTTGGAGAAAAGTTAAAAACCAGGACCTTGACAGTGGTAATCTCCAGATTATTTCCAGTGTCTTGAACTAGTGAAGGTAAGAATAGGAGGAAATGGCAGATAAATATGTGACTAACGAATCGATGCAGTGAGGAGGCATTCAGATTTTTAGATTATTGCGATCTTTTCTGGGAAAGAGTCGACCTGTTCAAGAGGGACAGGTAGCACATGCAATGGATGGGGGACCAACAACTTGGCAGACAGTTTTAACTATGCAACACGGGAAAGTGCAAACTAGATTGGCGAGGTGGGGTGGGGTGGTGAGTTATCCTCAAGATCATGGAGGAAAATGCAAGGCTGGAAGGATACAGTAATCAGAAACAGTAAGCTGGAGAGACAGTTCAGGATGGAACACGATAGGGAGCAAGGAACGCCTGCTGGATTAAATTACATTTATTTCAATACAAAAGAGCTGACCGGTTAGGCCAGTGAACTCATGCATGGATAGGTACGTGTGGCTGGGATATTTTAGCCATTACAGAAACATGGCTAAAGGACGGACAGGACTAACAGCTTAATGTACCAGGGTAACGTGCGTTCGGAGGGACAGAGGTGGTGGAAGGAGTGGAGTGGGCGTTGCATTTTGGATTAAGGCGAGTATCACAGCAGTGATCAGAGGTGATATATATAAAGGATCTACCAGTGAGGGTTTGTGGACGGAGCTAAGAAATAGGTAGGGGATGGTGACATTATTGGGTTTGTACTATCAGTCCCCAAATCGTCAATGGTAATTAGAGGAACAAATATGCAGGGAGGGAGGGGAGACTTGCAGGAACAATAGTGTTGTCATAATAGGGGTTTTAATAGGGCAGACTGGGACTGCCAGAGCATTAAGTGATTTGATGGAATGAAATCCATTAAGTGTGTCAGGAAAGTTTCTTCAAGCATTATATAGAGGGTCCTGTTCGACAAGTGGCAAAATTTGACCTACTCTTAAGAAATAGGGCAGGACAGGTGACGGAGGTGACAGTGGGTGAGCATTTTGCGACAAATAACCATAGTTCTATTAATTTTCAAATGGTTATGGAGAGTGAAGATGAAACTGCTCCACACGTTCAAGTTCTAAATTGTGGCAAAATTAATTTTGATGGATTTATACAGGAGCCTGTAGGGTTGGTTGGAGTAGTTTGTTTGCAGGCAAAGGAAACTCTGGCAAATAGGAGACAGCTAGAGTTCAAAATCTACAGTATATGTTCCTGTGAGCGTGAAAGGAAAGTTGTCAGGAATGGGAAAACCTGAATGATAAGAATTATTGAGGCTTTGACCTGAAAAAATGTGGAGGTGTGGCTCAAGTCCAGGCAGATGCGATCAATGGAACTCCTGGAGGATTATAAGTGATACAGGACTTTAATGAAGACGGAAATCAGGACAGCAATAAAGGGCTATGAGATAGCCTTGGCTGAGAAGATCAGGGTGAATTCAAAGAGGTACTTTAAGTATATTTAAGGAAAAGCATTAACTATTGAGAGAATAGGACAACTCAAAGACCAAAGTGAACACGTATGTGTGTAACCATAAGAGATGTGCGATGTCCTTAACAAATATTTCTTCTCTGTGTTTAACGTGGAGAAAGACATGAATACTTGGGAATTTGAGGAAGTTGAATATGATATCTTACGGACAGTCCATTTCACAGTAGAGTAGATACAGAATGCACTGGAATGTTGAAGTTGCATAAATCTCATCGTCCTTACGGGATATATTCAAGAAAACTGCAAGGGGCTAGAGAAGAATTTGCGGTGGCCCAGGCTGATAATTTTGATCATCATTTACCAAAAGTGAGATCCCAGACGACTGGGGGATTGCAAATGTTGTACCCTTACTCAAGACGGACTGACAAATAAAGCCAGGGAACTATAGACCAGTAAGTTTAACATCTGTGGAAGGTAAATTACTTGAGAAGATTCTGAGGGATAAAATGCATTTGGAAAACAGGGCTTGATTAGGAATAGTAAGCATGAGTGGAAGCTCACGCCTGATGAATATGTTAAAGTTCTTTGATGACATGATCAGGAATTTTGACTCGGGCGGGCCGGTAGACGTCGAAACGTGTGGTGCTGGAAAAGCACAGCAGGTCAGGCAGCATCGGAGGAGCAGGAGAATCGACGTTTTGGGCATAAAGCCATCATCAGTAATGTCCAAAACATCGATTCTCCTGCTTATCGGATGCTGCCTGATCTGCCATTCTTTTCCAGTGTCCCACCTTTCGACTCTGATCTCCAGCATCTGCAGTGCTCACTTTCTCCAATGGTGGTAGAGTTGTATTATATGGATTTCAGTTACACCAGAACAAGATGAACCTTTTCAGCCCATGGAGCCTGATATACAGTAAGAGAAGAAGACTTATCAGTCCCTCAAGTCGATAGAACTAGATCCAGTTGAGATCATGCAGCGACAGTATCAGTCTATTCAGCTACTTCAAGTCAGTAACATAGGAAATGGAAGGGGCCACAAAATGACTGGAATAACACCAGACCACATAGCCCCTCAGGCCTGCCCTTCAATTCAGTAAGGTCATGGCTGATATGTTCTTGGCCGGAATTTCTCTTTTATGCCCAATTC
The DNA here is from genome assembly GCF_037043375.1 of Chiloscyllium plagiosum. Lineage (NCBI taxonomy): Eukaryota > Metazoa > Chordata > Chondrichthyes > Orectolobiformes > Hemiscylliidae > Chiloscyllium > Chiloscyllium plagiosum. The sequence goes on along the minus strand of NW_028270188.1, from coordinate 28,238,468 downwards.
TTTGTAACCCTCAACTCCCTGACGTGTCAACATCCATTAACACCATCCCGCGACCTCAAACGTTTCAGTGGTGTAGCTGTCTGGAATAGAGAGGACCCAAATGTCACTACCCTCTGAGAGAAGGAAACACTCCCCACACATGTACCTTGGCCTATTTACATGAACAAAAGTTATGAACACAACGTCAGAGTGACTGACCCTGATATCACGGCAGGATTTGACGGTGCAAGGTGTCAAGGAGTCTGAACAAAATTGACATCCCCACTGTTTGGGTCATTCAGAACACAATATGGCTGGTGGAGATCAATCCTCTCAGTCCCTGGATATCTCTGTAGGCGATCCTCAGGGAAACTTTCTCGGCATAAACAACTTCAGTTGATTCATCAATGTCTTTCCCTCTATCATACGATCAGAATTGAGGATGTTCAGTGAAGATCACACAATGTTCAGAACATTGTGTCTCCTCCTCAGCTGCTAAAGAATCAATGACAGAAAACATTCAAACTTGTGCTGTTAAAGTGCTGGCAACATTCATGTAACTGTGCGATCAGGCTCTGCACATTTCCGTGGTTAAAAGAAAGAAGCTCATGCAGCATCTCAAACTGGTTTTACAGGAATGTGAGAAAGCCACTCAACCCATCAAAACTATTGGATAAGAAGAGACACAGCCCATTCACTTTCTCTGGCAGACTACACAGGAAGAGATTATGAAAAAAAAAATCCGCAAACGTTGGAATCCAAAGTAGACATGCAGGAGGCTGAAGATTACAACAAGCCAGGCAGCATTAGCAGGTGGAGAAGACAACGCCTTGGGTATAATCCTTCTTCAGGGCTGCGGGTACAGTAAAGGGGCTAAAGATAAAGGGCCGGGGCAAGAGACGAGGAGGCAGGGTGGTGAGGTGGGGATAGGTGAACATAGGTAAAGGGATACCACTGGGTTGGACGATGGGAGGACTGAATCTGGGTGGTAGCTGGAAAAAAGGTTGATCACAGGAATGGAAGGGGAGAGGGAGGGTGCTGGGAAGGGAATTGGATTAGAAGAAAGATTACCTGAAATTGGAGAACTCAGTGTTGTATGGCTTGCTATGTTCTTTCAGGCCCCTGCCTGTCTGCTATTAGAGAGGAAGATAAGGAGTCTGGTCAGTACATCAAACTGGTAAGCGGGAAGCAAGGGTCGCGCAGTAATGTCCATGAACCTTTTCCCTGGGACCAAGAGGAGGACATTCAGCCCCTCAAAACACTAATTCATGAAGAGAAGAGGCCATTCATCCCCTTCAGTTTGTAACACAAAGGAGGATGTCACTGACGCTCCAACATGACAAATCAATGAAGCATAGACTGCGCAGACAGACTGCTCCATAGTGTTCTTCCTAGCTCCATTGCAAATGGTACAAACGTGTTACATTTACAATACCATGGTTTGCTGACAGTGAGGAGGGACAGCGGATGGTTTGTGCCAAGTCTCAAGGAGGCATCTCCCATCGCTGAGAAGACAGGCTAGTGTTCTACATGGAGGTCAGAAGCTATAGTAATGGCGAACTCAATCAGAGTGTGGATGCTTACAGATTTGTGAACAACATGACGTCAGCACAGGATCACACACCAGCTGCACATTGAGGCAGTAAGAGTTCATTCAGAACCCGGAGCTCTCGCTTCACGAATATGAGGTCCCACTCACGTAAATATAGTATCATAGAGTCCACAGAGTGGAGACAGGCTATTCAGCCCAAACTGGTCCATGTTGGCCAAATTTTCCATCCATGCGAACCCCATTTCCCTATACCTTTCCCGTATCCATCAAATCGTTTCCTTTCTATATATTTGCCAAATTGTGAAAACATGTATTATGAAAAAAACACATCTTTTAGATAACGCTATCAGTGTTTTGAAAATAAAGAGTGTTGATCCATAACCCTCAAATTTTAATATAATCACCTTTTTTTTGTAGTGGGGCAGATTATTTCCTTCCCAGTCTCCTCATGATACCATCACGACACGGATTAGTCCAGTGAAACTCCTTTACACAGACTGTCTGTGGCAAAGTGATCATTCATTATAAAGGAGAGATAATCTGCACACAGTGCCCAAAGTACTTTCTGAACAACACTCTTCGATGGCAGGAATGTGCCTTCACCCCTATACTTGAATCATTTTGCAATGAAGGACAGTATGCAATTTACTGTGATGATTACTTGCTGCCTGGCGTGAATTCTGTTCGTGACTCATGATCAAAGACACACAGCTCATTTTCGCCAAGGGCTCCTCCGATCCTCTAATCTTCTAATAAATGCAACATTAAGAAGGCTGGCATGTTTTGCAAAATCATCCCTTAGCCTCGAGAACAGCTGTGCTTCAATCACAGCCACACCAACAGCAACATCACTATTGCCAGTGGCGATGGTTGGAGATGTAAGGAAAGTGATGTCTTTGTTGTATTATTTCCTGTTTATTAATCCAGGAACCTAGATGCTGATCCCCACCCTGGAATCGAATCCCACCACGGCAAATGGTGGAATTTGAATTCAATAAAGTCACATGAAGCTATGAAACCATTGTCAATTGTCAGAAAATCCCACCTAGCACTCTAATGTCCTTCATTCCAGCTGATCATCCACAATCCCTTTGTTTGAACATAGAACATAGAATATTATAGTGCAGTACAGGCCCTTCGGTCCTCGATGTTGCGCCGACCTGTCATACCAATCTGAAGCCCATCTAACCTACACTATTCCATGCGCGTCCATATGCTTGTCTAATGACGACTTAAATGTACTTAAAGTTGGCGAATCTACTACCATTGTGGTCAAAGCATTCCATACCCTTACTACTCTCTGAGTAAAGAAACTACCTCTGACATCTGTCCTACTATCTTTCAGTCCTCAATTAAAAGCTATGCCCCCTCGTGCTCGCCGTCACCATTCTTGGAAAAAAGGTCTCCCTGTCCACCCTATCTAACCCTCTGATTACCTTATATGTTTCTATTAAGTCATTTCTCCACCTTCTCCTCCCTAACGAAAACAGCCTCAATTACCACAGCCTTTCCTCGTCAGTCCTTCCCTCAATTCCACGCAGCATCCTAGTAAATCCCCTCTGCGCCCTTTCCGAAGCTTCCACTTCCTTCTTAAAATGCAGAACTGTACTCTATACTCCAAGTGCGGCCGCACCAGATTTCTTTTACAGCTGTAGCATAACTTTGTGGTTCCGGAACTCGATCCCTGTATTAATAAAAGATAAAACACTGTGTGCCTTCTTAAGAACCCTGTCAACCTGGGTGGTAGCTTTCGGGAATCGGTGTACCTGGACACCTAGATCTCTCTGCTCATCTACACTAGCAAGAATCTTACCATTAGCTCAGTACTTTGCATTCTGGTTGCTCCGACCAAAGTGAATCACCTCACACTTGTCTGCATTTAACTCCATTTGCCACCTCTCAGCCCAGCTCTGCAGATTAGCTATGTCTCTCTGTGACCTACCACATATTTCGTCACTCTCCACAACTCCACTGACCTTAGTGTCGTCTGCAAATTTACTAACCCACCCTTCTACGCCTTCATTCTGGTCGTTTATAAAAATGACGAACAGCAGTGGACCCAATTCCGACCCTTCCGGTACACCATTGGGAACTGGACTCCAGGATAAACATTTCCCATCAACCACCACCCTCTGTCTTCTTTCAGCAAGCCAATTACTGATCCAATCTGCTATACCTCCCACAATCCCATTCCTCTGTGTTTTGTCCCCCGCCTACTGTGGGGAACCTTATCGAGCACCTTGCTGAAATCCATATACACCACATCAACTGGTTTACTCTCATCTACCTGTTTGGTCACCTTCTCAAAGAAGGTTTGCTTCTTGTTCTCTCTCCCTCTCTTTATCGATTCAACTCACTCCGTCTCCCCTATGCAACAAATGTTCTTTTATCTCTCTCTTTCTCTATCTATTCAAATTTCTCCTTCTCCCATTCATAATAGACATCACTGTCACCAACGTCAATCAAAATACTTTCAAGCTGTGTTCAGTTATGATGTATGGGCATCATTTTTTCCCTCGACTCAAGGGTGCAAAGTCTGCTCAGTTTCTGTGGCAGTTTTTCGACTTTGTTTTGTTTCTGACCTCTTGCATCATTCTTTATTTTATTTAAATTTCCATATTGTTATAACATGCGATGTCTGCATCGCTGGTAAGGACGTCACTAAAAGCTCTTTACTGTGAGGTCATTCCTTCAGGCAGTAAAGAGCCAAGCGCATTGTTGTGGGTCTGACATCAGTCTGAAGCCAAACTAGGTAATAATGTTAGATTTCTTTACCAAAGAACATCAGTGAAATAGACAAACAGTTGTGCTATTATTGTTGTTATTAATGAAATTAGCTTTAACTTCCAATTCTTGTCATTTGAATTTAAGTTCTGACATCATCTGAGGTAGGATTTGAAACAGTGTATTTCGTGTAGTAACCTGGGCCTCTGAGTTACATGTCCAGCGACATTGCTTCTCTGACACACTGTCCCTGTCATGAACTTACTTTAGAGACAAGAACAAGGCTCTAATGGACATATTTGTAACAAACAAAGTGCTGAGAAGAGAACTGGAAACATAAAATCTGAATTTTATTAAGGCATAGATAATGGTGTATTTAGGACCCGCACTGACGTCAAGGTGGGGACTGTGAATATTATGGAGCTGGTAGTGGGGATGTTTGATCAGGGATAGTCAGCATGAACTTGTCAGAGGGTGGTCACGCCGAACGAATTTTATTGATTTTTTTCAAGGAGGTTGTTTATATGTTTTTATTTTCAGCAACGCCTTTGACAAATTCTCACATGCAAAACTGATAAAGAAAGTACAATTTCATGGTATCAGGGGTAACTTGGTAAATGACATTCAAATTTTCTTCTGGGCAGGAGACAGAGGGTGATGGGAGAAGGTTCTTTGTGTGACTGGAGATCTGTGACCCCTGGTGTACCCCAGTGCTGTATCCCTTATTGTTTGTGGTATTCATAAATGATGTACATGTGAATGTGTAGGGGGGAGGTAAAGTGTGATAAATAAGTGTATGTTCGACACAAAGATTGACCAGGTGATTGGCAGTGAGAAGAAAGGCCTTATCTTACAGGAAGATAGAGATGGATTGGTCAGATGGGCAGATCAATAGCAGATAGAATGCAACTCTGATAAATATGAGGTGATGCATTTTGGAAGAAGGAACCAGTCAGGGGAAGACTCAATGAATGGCAGCACACCTAGAAACTGAGATGGTGCTTCTCTACACATCCCTGGATGTGACTGGCCAGGGTAATATTGGAGTTAAGAAGGCATTGTGAATAGTAAATAGCCTTGACTCATCGGGACATAGATTATACGATTTATACAGGACTTTGGTTCGGCCAAGATGGAATATTTTGTGGCGTTCTGGGAGCCACATGACAGGAAGGATGTGGTTCCACTGGAGGGGGTGCAGAGGAGATTCAGCGGGCTGTTCCTGGGAATTGAGCTTATCAGCCATGAAGAGAGGCTGGATAAGCTCAGATTGTTTACATTGGAGCAGAGAAGGCTGAGGGGAATGTGATTCAGAAAGATAAGATTACGAGGGGCTTGGACAGGATGGATAGATAGCAGCTGTTCCATTTAGTCAAAGAGGCAAGAACAGGGGAGCACACTTTTAAAGTGAAGGGTTTGAGGATTAGAGAGAATTTGGGGAATGTTATTCACTCAGAGGGTGTTGGGATCTGCAATGTACTTCCTGAGGTGGAGTTGTCCTGGTAACCTCATAATTTCTAAATAGGACTTGGACAAGGTCTGGAAGTGTCATAACATTCACAGCTATGGGCTTCATGTCGGAGAGTGGGACTACTGTAGAGCATGTTATATTTCTGACGGTACAAGGACTATGCTCCAGTGATTGTATGGTGTTGACACGAATTGATGGGTTTCTGAAGAGAACCTTATAAGAATTATAAGAGTGAAATGTCAATGGAAAAGTTAGAGAAAACACGTGCAGACTTCGTTACAGTCTGAACTCAGAGGAAGGAGAATAGAGAACAGGGCAATAGCAGAACTATGAAGCAAATACTTCAGTTCAGTCTTTACAGACGAAAACAAACCAAACAAATCAAATCTTCCCAGCAAGACTGGAAAGCCTAAGTCACAAGAGAAAAAGAATGAAATTCGTAAATAAGTGTTTTGGGAGATATTAGTGGGACTGAATGTATGGTTGAATTTAGAGTACAGGTGGAGGGTGAGAAGATAAAGTTCAATGCCAGGGTCCTGTGCTGAAACAAAGGAGACTACAATAGGATGAGGGAGGAGTTGGCTAAGGTGGCTGGAAGCAAAGACTTTAAGGTGGAACCATTGATGAACAGTGGCAGGCTTTCAAAGCAGTTTTTCCACATGGTCAGCACCAGCATATAACAGTGAAATGGAAGGATTTTCGGAAAAGGGTAAGCTGTCATGGATGTCTCATGAAATAAGGGAGGCTATCAAAATGAAATAAATGGCATAAATAATGGCAAAGAACAATGGGAAACTAGAAGATGGGAAAAACTATAAATGTTAAAAGAAAGCAACAAAAAACTATCTTGAAACATCAGATAGATAGATTATGAGAGTAAATTACCTCAGATTATTAAAAAAAAAAAGACAGCAAAAGATTCTAAAAATATATGAAATAAAAAGAATGGATAAGTTAACCATTGGTCCTTTATAGGGTGAGAAGGGGGATTCAGTGAGGAAATGGCCGAGGAATTGAACACATAATTATTCGGTTTTTACAGTGAAGGACACCAATAACGTGCCAGAATTGTCAAAGAGAAGAAGGTATTTGAAGACCTGGAAACTGCCATTCCCACGAGAGAGATAGTGTTGGGCAAGCTAATGGATCTAAAGGTAGATAAGTCTCCCAGCCCTGATGGAATGCATCCAAGGGCAATAGCAGAGGTGGTGGAAGAAATAGCAAATGCATTTGTGGATTTTTTCTAAATTCACTGGACTCTGGTGCAGTTCCAGCAGATTAGAAAACAGGAAATCAGACGCCATTATATAAAAAGGGTAGAAAAATAAGTGGGGAATTATAGACTGGTTAGCCTAACATGTGTAGTGGGGAAAATACTTCAATCTGTAATCAAGGAAAAAATAGCAATGCATCGAGTTAGAAATTGTTCCTTTGGACAGCCAGAGCATCAGTTCATGAAAGGCAGGTCATGATTAACAAATGTAATGAAAATCTATGAAGACATTATGACCAGGGTGATCCCAGAACATGTGGTGTACCGACATTCACAAAAGGCATTCGATACAGTGCCGCCAAAGAAAAAAAAAGCTGCTGCATAAGGGAAAGATGCGTGGCGTTATGGATAATGCATTCACATTGGTAGAGGATTGGTTAACTAACAGGAAACATAGAGTGGGATTAAATGAGTGTTTTTCTGGTTGCTGATCAGTGACTAGTGGTGTGCCTCTGGGATCAGTGCTGGGACCGCAATTATTCACAGCTTACATCGACGATTTAGAGTTGGGGACAACGTGTAATGTCTCAAAGATTGCGGATGATATGGAAATGAGTGGCAGAGCAAATGTGCAGAGGACTGATAAACTTTAAAAAACAACATAATTAGTTTAAGTGAGTGGGCAAAGGTCTGGCAGATGGAGTACAATTATAATAAATGTGACGTCATCCATTTTTGTCGGAATAACGGTAAAAAAGACAGCGTCTGTGCAGAGGGACCTGAGTGTCTTTGTGCATGAATCGCAGAAGTTGGTCTGCAGGTGCATTATCACGTCAAATGGAATGTTGTATTTCTTTGAGAAAGGGATTGAGTTTAAACACAGGGCGATTATGTTGCTGCTGTACAGGGTGCTAGGGAGGTCACATCTGCAACACTGTGTGCAGTTTTGGTGTCCCGACTTGAGAAAGTATATCCTGACACTATAGGGGATGCAGAGGAGGTTCGCTAGGTTGGTTCCAGAGTTGAGGCATTTGGTGTATGAGGAAAGCATGATTAGACTGGAATTATATATTGGTTGCAATTTGAAAGAATCAGGGAGGATCGGATATAAACAGATATAATTTGGAAGGGAATAGATAAGATGGAAATAAAGATGATGATTCCAGTAGCAGGTGAAAGTAGGACAAGAGTACAAATCTCAAAATTAGGTGGAGCAGATTTAGGATTGAACTGAGAAGGAACCTCTTGACCAAGAAGGTTGTAAATCTGTGGAATTCCCTGCCCAGTAAAATAGTAGAGGCTTTATCATTGAATGTTTTTAAAGCTCAGATAGATAATTTTTTGAACAGAAAGGAACAAAAGGTTATGGTGAGTGGGCGGGTAAGTGGAGCTGAGGCCATGATCTTATTGATGCTCCTAGTTCTTATGTAATGGGTCAATACGAAATGAGAATCATATTTGAGAAACGGACTGGTCGATACATCCGGAGAATCAATGGATGAAATGCTTTTGAATTTTCAGAAAGATAATGGTGCAGACTCTGGCTTATTGTGCAAAGTCAAATGTTACAGGATTGGGGCTAAAATACGGACATGGTTTTAGAATAGGAGAGCTGACAGGAAACAGTGAACAGGAATAAAGCCATATGTTTTGAAGTAAACGAACATGGCGTGTCATAGGGATTGGTGCTTGGGCTCTTACTATTCCAATGCATGCCAAAGATTTAGTTGAGGGAATCAAATGCAATATTTCCCAGTCTGTTGACAGCACTAACTGAGGTCGGATTGTGAGTGGGTGAGGAGTATGCAAAAAAAGCTCCAAGGTGATTGAGACAAGTGGAGTGACTGGACAAATACATGGCAGATGGAGAGCAATGGGGATGGATGTGACGGTGTGTACTTTGGTGGGGGATCAAAAGAACGGCATCTTATCATTTGAAAAAAGGATTAGTTGAAACATGTTGATCTTTAAAGGTATTTATGCTCTTTTTTTGTGTCTTCTGTGCAGACCTCCGAGGATCTCTGCAGTGTCAACAGGACTGTGTTTCCCATTCCCTTTTCTGACACAGAGTTTTCTGTCGGTTTTATCCTTCCAAACCTCGGGGTACTTTGATACATTGAAGTGTCTTGCTTGACTGTTTTTGAGACCATTGAAGAGTTTATCACACGTCTGTGTGTCTGGAGTCACTTTTAGGCCAGACCAAGGAAGTGCAGGAGATTCACTTCCTGAAAGTACACTCGGGAAGGAAACTGGTGTTTACAATAACATTGGCTTCAAGGTCACTATTAATGAAACCAGATTTTAAATCTCGATATGTTATTAATTGTTTTTAACTTGCACCAGCTGCCAGAGCATTAGCCTGGTTTGGATTAGTAATCCAGTGACATTTTCACAACAGCGCCATCTCCACATGGTGACCTATCGGAAACCACAATGAGCACGTTATTTCTGTGCTGCTTGACAGCTCTGTCAGAAAAACAACCACTAATGTGACATTATGGCACTGAGTGTATGGAAATTGGTCAGATTGTAACTGTTCTTCTCTTTGGGAATTGGACGTAGCTAAGTAATTATCGGCTTTGTGAGGGAGATGTCAGAGATTTCATCTTGGTGGTAATGGTAGACTGAGGGATTATCCCAGTCAAAAAGTTACGGATTGTGCTTGAATATAATACTGCTTCTGCTATGGTCTACAGCACCACATCAATGTCAGGAATTCTGTATTTAAGAACGTTCACATAGTTATATCATTGAAGGTATTTACAGAGAGGTTTTGACTTGAAAATGAATTGAGTGCAACGAGGAATTAGTGCTGAAAGAGGAGTTTGCAAGTCATAGACTCTTAGTCATACAGTGTGCAAGCAGACCCTTCGGCCCACCTCATCCATGCTCACCAGGTTTCCTAAACCGAACAAGTTCTATTTTTCTGCTGTTGGAACATACCCCTCCAAACCTTTTCTATTCATGTACACATCAAATTGTCTTTCAATTGTTGTAATTGCACTCACCAATGCCAGTTCCTCTGACATCTCGCTACATGTCTCTGTAGCGCTTTCTGTGAGAAACAGCTGCCCTTAGATCTCTTTTAAATCTCTTCCCTTTCACGTTAACACTATCCTGCCTGGATTTTGACACGCTCACCCTGGGAAAAAAGACCTTTGCTATTCATCCTCTCCATGCCACTCACGATTTTATCAACCTCTGTAAGGTCACCCTCAGTCTCCTATGCAAAAGGAACAAAATCCCATCCTCTCCATATATCTCAAAACCTCCCATCTCTGTCACATCATTTTAAATACTTTTATCCCCTTTCCAGGTTATAACATCCTTCCTATAACATGGCGACAAGAATTGTACACAGTACTCCAAATGTGGCTTTAACATTCTCTTGAACAGCCACAAAATGATGTCCCAATTTCTGTACTCAATGCTCTGACTGATGAAGGTAAGCGTGCCTAATGCCTTCTTCACTGCACTGTCTACCTGCGACTCCACTTTCAAGGAACTATGCACCTGCACCCTGAGTCTCTCTGTTTGATTACACTCCCCGATGCCTTACCGTTAACGGTATTAATCCTGCCCTAGTTTGTCTAACAAAATGCAACATCTCACATTTATTTGCATTAAGCTCTATCTGCCAATCCTCAGCCCATTTTCCCAGTTGCTCAAGATCTCATTGGATATTCCTCAAGTTAAGTTGGACAATAAGGAAGTAGTCTAAAATTGAGATAAATTATTGTGTTACCTTCCTGAGAAAAATCGAAATAAAAGAGTTATTACTATCACATGGGGAGATATGTGGAATTAACTGGGAAGTACTTACCTAATTGTGTATAGATGTAGGAGATGCTGTTACGATTAAGAAACATCCTTATAGGCATAACCCTCTAAAGTTGGCACAGGTTCAGAAGGAGTTTGAACAAATGCTCCAAGATGGCGGAATTGAAGTGAGTTACAGTGACTGGAACTCACCCTGAGCCATGGTGCCAAAGCCAGAAAACGTCCAACGGTTATGTGTGGGCTATCGCAAAGTCAATGCAGTTACAAAATTGGCTTGACAGTAGGAGGTAGATGGTGTTGGGATGAATCCTTTGAATTGGTTCTTCCTTCTTTGTTGTTATCATTAACACCTTCTCCTCTTGCTTTCCTTCTCTGTCAAAATACCTTTTGAGCATATTCACATAACATACTCTGTGAGATTTCTTTCTGTCTGGAGTTTCTATCAAATTACCCTCACTCAATTTCCTTTGCATTTGATAAGGTCCACTAAACCTTGCATTTCAAGGTTCACCTATTACTGGAAGTAACACTAATACATTATCCCCAATAACAAATTTGCAAATGTTTCATTTCCTATCCGCTTCCTGTTTCATTGCATGCTGCAATACTTTTAAATTCTGACGAGTCAACTCCCCAGCGCTATTATTCGTTCCCTAAAATTCGAGACCTATTCCAAATGTGTGCCCTTTGAATTCTGATTTACTAATTTCTCCTTAACCAATTTTAACAGTCCTCTCACTTGATTCCCAAAAACTCATTCCAATGGACTAAATTTGGTGCATTTGTTTGATGCATCTCTGATCGCAAAAAGTACAAAGAGAATTCCCTTACCCGAATCATCAGGATAATCCTGACCATAAGCCCTCAACATGGTCTTCAATGTTTGATGTCACCTTTCTAGTGCTCCCTGCGATTTTGCATGGGACGCAGTAGATTTGATTTCCTTTATTCCTATGCGGCCCTTATCTTCTTGGAATAGTTTGGATGTGAAGTTTGAACTTTGATCTCACTGTATCTCTATTGGTAGACCGTATCTCTTTTTAAAAGAGTAATTCCTCTACAGTCCTTTCAGCTGTGATATTGCATCCGGGAATGGCCTCTGGAAATCTAGTCGATACATCCATTATTATTCAGAAGTATTGATTCCCACTTTATTGTTTGAGGTTGGCGACCTTACCAGTCAATTCAGACTCCTGTAAAAGGTTCCTCAAATGCAGGAATAATTATTAAAGGTGCAGGTTTTATTACCGCCTGTGATTTTCCAATTACATGACATCTATGCCACACGTGGCACACTTCAACGACATCTGGTGCAGTCCAGGTGTGCAAAAATGTCTTTGTATTTCAGCCTGAGTTTTCCTCACTCATAAATGACCTCTAGGTCGTCGCTCATGCGCCACTCACAAAACCACCATTCTATACTGCATTAGCAATACACTTTGATGTCTTAATGCCCATTTCTCCTCCTCTTGATTATGTGATAGTCTCCATTTCCTCATTAGAACATAAATTGTAAGGTAACAACAAACAGTGATATATTCAGAATACCTAATGTACAAACTTTTTTGTTATAACAGCTTTAAATATTCATCTTTCTGCTGGAACTTAATTGGTTTAGCTGAGCTAAAAAATATTGCATGAGACTCTGTTTGCCCCTGTTTTGTCTCAACTAACTGATGGAATAAAGTGTCTGCTAATGCCACTTCAGCTTCCTTATCTTTACATTTTTGATTCAACATTTTTACATTTGTTTCAACTGGTGACATTGAGACCTTGTTACCCCACAATCAGGAAAGATTACGGGATAAGACTCCTGAATTGCTTCAGTTGCCTGTGTCTCTGCTGAGTTTTCAGTCACAGTAGGTAGTATTTCTACAGGTAAATCAGCTATATACTTTGCAAAGGCAATTTGTATTCCTGGAGCTGACAGTGTGTCCAACACTCTTACCACAATTTATCCACACTCTTCTTGACATTGTGCACTTGCTTGATGTAATTTTGTGCTTTCAGTCTCACCATGAGTTTCCTTTAGCAGGACCTTTTCTGGAAATAATCCTTCCGGAGTACATATCTCCTCATCTTTCAGCATCACAGACTGAGAGGATCCTGTGTCCCTTAATATCGCATTTTCTTTACCTGTTACTCCTGGACTATGTGAATAAACTTGGTCGGTACATTTTATAAGCAGATCTGGCACTTCCTCATTAACCAAACTCCAATAAGCTTAACATTCTGATGCAGCTTTCTAGCTTCCACTGTGCTTTCTGTTGCCGCTCCAACAAAACTCCCAGGCTTATCCTGTTTTCCTACATCTGTTTTATTTTCCCTAGCTAACCAACCGAGTGATTTCATGTGACCTAACTTGTTGCAATAAAAACATCGGAGGTTTTCTAACTTCATTGTGCTCTTCACGGGTTTCCTTTTTATCCTATAGTAAGTTGTTCTTATGATCTTCACTGTGATCTTCCTTTCCCTTTCCACGTGAGGATTTATCATTGGCCAGATTTCTATCCCTCATGGGCTGAAATTGATTCTGGAAGCCAAACCGCGTTGTATGGGTCAATTCATAATCATCAACCACTTCAGCTGCTAACCTTGCTGTTTCAACTCTCCGCTCTTCCAAATGAATTTGCACTATATCAGGCAAGCATTTTTGGACCCTCCAAACTAATTGTCTCTCGCCGAGCATCGTAGATTTGCTTGATTTTTAAAGCTCTTATCAATCTATCAAAATGACTTTGTTTGATCCTTTCAAACTCAAAATAGTCTTGACCAGGATACCTGCTTAGATTCCTGAAACATTGTCTAAAGGCTTCTGGCTTACAGGATATGAAGTCAGAAGGGCAGAAGGAGGGGAGAGCATTCAATTTCAACAGTGACCCTCACTCAACTAATAGGAGAAAGTGAGGACTTCAGATGCTGGAGATCAGAGCTGAAAATGTGTTGCCGGAAAAGCGCAGCAGTCCAGGCAGCATCCACGGAGCAGCAGAATCGATGTTTCGGGCATGAACCCTTCTTTAGGATTCCTGAAGAAGGGCTCATGCTCGAAACGTCGATTTTCCTGTTCCTTGGATGCTGCCTGACCTGCTGCTCTTTTCCAGCAGCACATTTTTAGCTCACTCAACTAATCCCAGATTGAACCGACCTGTCCAACTAGAGAGTTGGTCATGTCTTCTTTATGAAACAAACTTCTTTTTAAAGACGTAAAAGTTGTCTGCCTACGGCATTATTGTTATGTATAAACAAAAGGACGCCAATAAACCTTTTAGAATTCAGACATATTGGTCATTTAGAACCTCTTTAAAAAGTCTCACGAAAAACATATCCTTGTAAAGGGACCAGCTTTGTGCCAACATGCCATATTTCACTATGGACTGAATTCAATAAATGTAAGTCTTACTGTTTTGAATCCAATAAAGTGTATTAAGGTGTAGTGCATTGTGCGTTGAAGATACGAATTTGCCTTATGAGAGCAATTAGAAGAATGCCCAGGCAAATCCACACTTCCTGCCCATTGCCAATCTATTCCTTGGGGCCTGTTCTAGTGGAGGGGAGCACGCTAACCCCAACATCGAGATTGTGTTTTTGGAGGTGATGGTGGGAGGTTCAGGTGGTTACAGCATTGCAAATGAACAACACACCAGAATCATCTAACCTGCGATAAGAAAATATCCATCATTCGCCCTCCTAACTAACTTCACCTAAGCAATTGGTGATGGGAGATGTGACCAATATCCTGCAATGCCAGCATTCAATCCAGTCCAGTTCTTATTGTGATCTGAATGTACCACACTGAAAGGAGCTAACTGATCTGTTTGTTCAGTGACTGTGATTGATGACAGTCTCCATGGATTCCAATTGTGTCACTGGATAGTTTCCCTCTTCTATTAGTAAGGGGCTTCTTGCAATGCTTTGTCCCATTGTAGCAGCAGATGCATCACCTCCAAAACTAATGGGGATCAGCAGCTGCAGAGACGGGAAGAGGAGTGATAAACATCTGTGAATATTGTGGATTGTTACACTAATGGATCAGAATCTGAGAACATTAGACTGGAATGCTGCAACAATGGACAGGAGGTTATCCTTGGATCTTTTCTATCTTTCGTCGTATTGGTCAACATTACAAGATCGGATAGAAGCCGTACTGTTGATTATTCAGGCGTTTTACTATCCCATGCTCGCTATTGTTGGTGTTCCTGGTAAGTCTCTCCATCTCTATCCATTTATTAATCCCATAAACTATGCTGAACTTCATTGCTATTTCTGTTACCTATATTTGACAAAGACAGAAACTACTGTCTTCAGTTTTCAAGACAAATTCCATCTTTACCATAAACTTCCGAACCACCCAACACCCCAGTCCTCACAAACATCTGAGAACTAGACTTGATTTTGAGATGCCGGTGTTGGACTGGGGTGTACAAAGTTAAAAATCACAAACACCAGGTTATAGTCCAACAGGTTTAATTGGAAGCACACTAGCTTTCGGAGCCACGCTCCTTCATCAAGTGATAGTGACTATCACCTGATGAAGGAGTGTCGCTCTGAAAGATAATGTGCTTCCAATTAAACCTGTTGGACTATAACTTGGTGTTGTGTGATTTGTAACTGAGAACTAGACTGTTCACCATCTTGAATTCATTTATTTCCCGGTATTCTCTCCATCACCAAACATTCCCTGGTTATTCTGTTCTGCGTGATGCCCTTCTGGAATGCCTTAGGATTCTCGGTACTCTTGCTCTCACTTGTGAATGCCCCTGTGTTCATCACTTCCCTCTGCGTGAGTTTTTTTAAAAATGTTTCATTTCGATCACCTCTCATTCTCTGAAACTCTCTGGAACACCGGCGGAGTTTCCTCATCAGACAATCTTTCTACCTGAGGAATTAATCTCGAGAACGTCCTTACAGACCTCACAATGTTTGTATAAATAACAGCCATTGTCTGTCTTTCATTAAATCATTTTAATATACTTTTCAAATTCACTGAAGCCAACTTTTTATTCGTATCTTAATGGCGTGCATGACTCAGTATACACCAGTAATATAAGGAAAAATAACTGCTTTGTATTCAAATGTCATTTAAATTCAAAATATTAAGCTTACTATTCCCAAAAGCTCCTTTACAGCAAAGTCTTTAATTACCTCTTCTGATCACACATCAGCAATTCCAAAACAGCCTGATATCTAGCTCGGTGGTCGACATATTGTCAAAACAACCCATCTCATACATGGTTATGAAATCCATTTTCCCAGCATTAACATTCACTTGGGTTTACTTGTTCAGAAGTAACGTAAAGCTGTCCATTATTACTGCAGTACCCACAAACTTGTATATCTAATTTCCTGTTTTATAACATACCCAACATTTGTATCACAATTTTGATTTTGATATATAACTCTCATCAATGTTTGCTGTTTCAAAGCTCCACCTTACCAGCTTCCGTGGAATATGAGTGACGTGGGCTCTGGGGAGGTTAACGGTAGATTCAGGCGAGATGTGTGGCAAGGCATATCTCAACATTGATATCATCTCAACACACATGACATGTTCTTCTCAAATGTCATTGTGACATTATCACCAGATCTCCCGTTATGCTGGTGGAGTTAAGAAGGACAAAGATCTTTCAGCAATGCTGTGTATTCCCAGAGAGCTGAGACTGCTCTAACCTGGGTGGGAACCTTACAGTAGGCTGGCAAAATGCTGCTGCTGCTGTATAGGGTCTCAGTGAGATCACATCTCGAGTAGTGTGAACAGAGTTAATTTCCTCACTGAGGAAAGGATATTAGAATTAACTCGAGGATTGTTCCCTCATTTGATTTCTGCAAGAATCTCTGCAGTGTGGAAGCAGTCCATTTGACCCATCGACAACACACTGATCCTCCGAAGACCATCCCATCCAAACCCCACCACCCACCCCACCCAATCTTTATAACTTGGCATTTTCCATGACTGATGCACCTAGCCTCCACATCCCCGGACATTATTGGTAATTTAGCGTGGCTAATCCACCTTACCTACATATCTTGGGACTGTGGGAGGAAATTGGAGACTGTATTTGAACATGAATCTCTGGTGCAGTGAGGCAGCAGTGTTAACCACTGAGCTACCCAATGTGAGCAACACAATTTGCCTGCATATTTCAGCTCTTGAAAAGTGACAGTTGAGTAGGGAGATTCCATAAGTCCCCAAAACTGTCATTGAGCGAAAGGAGGACGGCATTGAGATCTTGAACGGCTTGGTCAGGAACAGGAGCAGGTCATGCCAGCCATCGCGACTATAATATAGTGATAGCAGGAGTACATTCAGCCCAGTAAGTGTGTAAAGCAGGAACAGAATGAGTCCAATCAGCCACTCATGCCTTTTACACAGCAATTGGAGCAGATCTTTTACAGTCTTGTGCTTGTTATATGGGAATTGTGAAAGGAAACATAGAGTTTATAGAAAGCAAAGAACTTAGAATAACCAACTTCTCTAGGGAATGAAAAGTAATGAGAAATTTATTGGTAATGAAGGCAAATTGTTAGAATCCGTTAGGAAGCAATTAATAGCAAGATATTTTCAAAGGCAAGACACAATCCAGCACAGACAACATAGCTTTAAAAGGATAAATCATGTTTGAATGATTTGACTAACTTTCTTAAAAATTGACAAACAGGGTGGATAATGGGGATCATATAGATGTATTATACCTGGATTTCCAGACAGCAGTGTGAAACGTGCTTCATAAAAGATCAATATGCGCGAGAAGATCACATGGGGAAAGGAAAGATTTATTTGCTAAGAGAGATGATTGGCTAAGCAATAAAAAGCTATGATATGGAGCCGCTGGGACTGGGTCAGACAAGGTCAAATTCACACGACAGTAGGTTTTAGTGCAACGCGTTTATTTGAAAACACAAGCTTCCACAGCGCTTCTGCTGCTTCATTAAGTGTTAGAGAGAGGACTACCTTAAAAAAAGAAGTTATAAGGATTGTACAACTCATGCGCATGAAAGATACGCACCTAGGATGGCTCTTAAATCATTAATCACTTAGAATGGAGGTTCATGTCTTGATTGTTTAAATGCAAATCGCAGAATTTATTTCAAGCCACTGCCTGGAGATACCTTCAGGCATTATTAATGTAAAAGAGGTGACCCTCCAGTCAGACAATATATTTCTGGCGAGAGGTCTTGTTGGGAGTCTGTCTGTGACTTCGCCTGGAGTCAGATTGGGCTTGTTCCCAAAGTACGAGTTCATAAAATACAGCATTGACTGACTGCCTCCAAATTGTATGTTTTTGGAACAAAATAAAGTGTATCTGCAAATGCAAACGTGCATATGCAATTTCACCCCACAAATTTATACGTGCATGCATATGTGTGTGAAGGAGGGTGTCTGTGTGAAGGGCAGAGAGACAATGTGTGTAAGTGAGAGAGACTAAGGGGTTATGTGTGTGTGAGGACAGGAGGGAAACAGAGTGGATGTGGGCATGGGTGTGACAGAGCAGAGTGTGCGTGTGCACATGTGAGACAGGAGGATTATGAATGTGCGTGTGTGTGTGGAGCGGAGGGAGAGTGTGCATCAGTGTATGTAAAGGCGAGAGTGAGAACGTGTGCTTGCCCAGACTAAGACACAGACAAATTTGGCAGATCCATTTCCCCACACACTCACTCCGTGGTTTCAGAGCTTTCCTTCTCTGCAGCCTCTGCTCCATTGTTATTCATGTTGCAGACCCAGATGCTGTAACTACAGTCCTCATGCTCCATCGAGAGTTGGGTCACCAAATCATCAGGTCTCCCTGAATGTCTGAGGTCGCTCACAGCACAATCTCCAGCAAACCATCCCCAGCAGCTCCACTAATCTCTCAATAACAGGAGAAAGTCAAAAGCCCCTGAGCTACAGGTTCTATGCCTGCTCCTTTACAATAATATTCGAGGGGCTTCCTAGTGTAACTGACCGCACGATCAGCTGAGAGGGACAAACACAGGTGTTCAGTGGACAGGCACAGACCAAGTTTCAAAGGCATGAGTCAAAGCTACTGGAATCCCCCTGCCCTACATGGAACACCACATGGGACACAGCGGGAAGTGAACAACAGCCCGACACATACCATTTCAATGTTTTTGAGCTTCATAATTCCAGCACACGATACAGGAAGTAGCCAAAAATCAAAGTCAGGGAAAGATACAGAAAAAAACCCAAATAATTAATAAACTGATAATTTCGAGAAAATATGATTAAGGAGGCATGGGAATAGATGTAACTGGAGAAGGGAGAATATGATGGGACAACTCACAAGAATGCAAACATTGAATAAAGACATTGCCAGAGCAGCTGGAATTTCCATTTCCTCAAAGTCTGAATCTGCCGCACAGAACCAACCCTGACACCATATACTGGGACAAGGTAACAGCCAGGATGGAGAGCTGTGCAGACTGTGCTCAGAGAATACTCCCGGAACTGGACTATCTGCCCAGCATTGCAAACCTTTGCCAGTATATTACAACCCTCCGCCACTACCGTCTGTCTCCTACCTTTGAACAAAATTTATATCCGTATGTCTAGTTCTCCATATATTCATATGAACCAACAGTGTTAACCAGATGCCCATGCACAACATTATTAAACACCTTACCAAAGTCTATATTGACAATGTACACCTTTCTGCCGAAATTAATCATCTTAGTTGCTTCTTCAAAAAAACTCAGACAAATTAGTGAGACACAATATCGCTTGCACAAAGGCATGTTGAAGATCCCTAATCAGTTGTTGCCATTCAAAATACGTGCAGATCCAATGCCTCATAATCCCCACCAACAAATTACCCACTACTGACATCAGGCTCACTGGCTTTTCCCTATCACCCTTAAATCTTAAATCATTTAAGTAGTGGCATCTATTAGGCAACCTCTAGTGTGGGATATAGTGTTACTTCTGAAATTATAATTACTTATGCAAGGTAAGTGAACTCACACCAGTGTGTAATTGTTTCAACTAAGAGCTGAGTCAACAAGAATGGAAACTATGTGAAGGAAATACGTAATTGTTTTTGTATTAGCTGAAATGTGCCTGTAAAGAATGCTAGATGTTACAGACAAATAGATACGGTGCTGTGAGGGGAGGGAGTTAAGCCAGATATGCTTGCACAAGGAGTAGGTATTAGCATCTGTTGCCCACTTTTACTGAAACACAGGAACAAACCCCAATTAAAAGGTCATAAGGATCAGTATGGTTGGGGAAAGCACAGATGGAGGGAGTAGATAATGGTTAAAAAGGATATACCTAACAATGGATCACTGTGCGATGCAGTCCAACGGCCTTGTGAGGCCAGAAAAAAAGCATTTTGGTACAGACAAGGCCGGATAAGGCAAGAGATAATCAGGGGCAATGGGTGCCGGTCTTAGAGAAGTGGAAGATGTAAACAGGGTGGAACAATGGGATAAAAAAAGGAACCAAATTACATACATATCGTGTATTAGTTGAATTCGGTGTCTGTGTGTGTGTGTCCCTTGCCTTGTACACAGTAGACATCACACCCTCTTGCAAGAGTAAAATAAAGGACACTACTGATGCAGATTTTGTCTCAGACTGAAATTATTGAAGTCAGTGAGCTTTGTTTCTCACAACTGGGGACTGTCCGGGATGTTTTTCCATCGCCGGGGGGAGTGGCTGGCCCTGGACACTGGAAAGATGCGTCCCGTTCCCAATTAAGGAGCGGTCTCGTTTCCCGGTTTGCTCCGCTCCCTTGGGCGACTGGTATGAATCCCACAAGAGAGACATCGGAATCAGACAGTGACACGAGGTCGATAGAAAATACGGTGAAAAGGGGCCAGGCAACTCTGTGCACAGACCAAGGTAAGAAAACCGGTTTTTAAGTATTGCCTTGGTGGCCGGGAAAAGGGGTATTTAATCGCTGAGGGACTGGCGAAGGCCCGGGAAATGGGGGGTAGGCAGAGTAACTGTCACGGAGGAAAGGAAGAAAAAGTAACATTCCTCCAGAAAGTCCGTTGGGGAGGATGTTGTGGGAATGGACAAGTAACACTTGTACAAGGGCAAAAGATAAAAAGAAAATGCTAAAATATTGTTGTTTATTATGGACCAAAGAACCAATCCTTTGTCCGGCTGTCTTCTGGCCAAAGTATGGTTCGGACGAGGATTGGGTCCGTCAGTATTTAGATTTGTATGTGAATAAAAAATAACCTTTTAGTCAAGAGGAGGCGGACTATGCGTCCTGTTGGAAGGGCAGTTTGGGAATGATGGTAGTATGGTAGTAAAGATAAGGGATTCCCCCTCTGCCCCACACCGACCCTGGGATCCTCTTGTCTGCTCCCTCCCCACCCCCCGCCCCCCCCCCCCCCCCCCACCACCACCACACCATAAAATCAGATTAGGTGAAAATGGGGGAGGAGGAGAGACAGACAGACAGGGACAGGGAACGGATGACTTACAAGAGGAGGAGGAAGGGGCGGTGGACCGGGATGTTGTTGTTCCTACCCTCAATCCTCAACAAAAGAAAGCAAAGATAAAGTAGAGGTAGAGGAGGCCTCCGGAGGATCTAAACCAAAGCCGAAGGGGGAAAACAAAAACAGGAAAAAAATGGGAAAAACGTAACGAATGATCCCCTTCGGGAGGTATCAATAGGGGACAAAGAGATTGGGTTTGTAAGTGCCACCCTCACCAGTGGGGAGGTCAGAACATTCAAAAAGGAGATGAAAGTCCTGGTTGAGGATCCAGTCGGGTTGTCTGAACAAATCGATCAATTTGTGGGGCCCAATCTGTATACGTGGGCTGAGTTAATATGTACTTTGTATATACCATTTACTGGGGAAGAAATAGGACTTATACGAGGAGCAGCCATTAAAATATGGGACAGGGAACACGCCATTGGAGATGGGGATGCTGGACAGGGAGAGATGAAGTTTCCCTTCAGAGACCCCCAGAAGGAAAATCAAAACCCGGAGCACGAGAAGAAATGAGGGAATTGAAAGAACTGATTCTAAAAGGAATACGAGAGGCAGTTCCGAAGTCACAGAATTTGACTAAAGCCTTTGAAGTTAGACAGGAGAAAGAGGACACTCCCTCAGCTTTCTTGCAAAGATTAATAGACTCAAAGCGGAAATACTCGAGAATGAACCCTGAGGACCTAGTGGCACAGGGTCTTTTGAAAGTACATTTTGTGACAAAGGCATGGCCAGACATACAGAGAAAGATGCAGAAGATAGAAGAGTGGAGCGAAAAACTATAAGATGAATTGTTAAGAGTGGCACAGAAAATGTTTGTAAAGAGAGAGGATGAGAGACAAAAACAGAAGGTAAAAATGGTGGTAGCTACGGTTGATGAGGTAGTTAAGAAAAGAATGGAACCAATAGTGAGCAACCTGAGCGGTGGGTGGCAGCATGTAGGACAGAGAGGAAGACGGAGAGGGAGAGGACAAGGGGGAGCATTTGATAGAGGGTTCGGGCGACAGGGGAAGAGATGGAAGTCTCCACAGGCAGGATGCTATTATTGTAGAAACTCGGGCATTTTAAGCGGGAGTGTCCTGATCTACACAAGAAAGAAAGGGCAATTCCGCTTATGAATTTTGATGAAGAATAGGGGTGTCAGGGGTTCCTGTCCCCGGGGAGCCACCAGGAAATCTTGATAAACTTGAAGGTGGGACCCTGTAGTGAAGAGGTCGACTTCCGAGTAGACACGTTGGAAGCACGGTCATTGCTGAATTTTAAACCAAAGGAGGTAGGAATGTCAACACGGTCAATTGCTGTTTCCGGAGTAAAAGTGGATGGATTTACTGTTCCAGTATTTGAACCTATGATGATAGAAGGTCCTAAGGATAGGGTCACAGGGGAACTGTTGTATATCCCTGATATAGGAAGTAACTTACTAGGGAGAGATTTAATTATCCTCTTCGGACTGGAGATTTGAATTCAGGAAAAAGAATTAGTAGTACAAATGGCAATGTTGACAGAAGATGTGGAGAGAGAGGTAGACCCTATTATATGGGCTAGAGAAGGGAATCGTGGAAAAGTACAGATCCGTCCCCTAGAAATAAGTTTAAAAAGGAAAGGGGTCGTTGTTTATGCGGAACAATATCCCATTTCCATAGAAGGTAAACGAGGACTGCAGCCAGTGATTGAGGGGCTAGAGATGGACTGTTGGAGCCATGTATGTCTCGTTATAATATCCTAATTCTACCAGTGCGGAAATCTGATGGAATGTATCGATTGGTGCAGGATTTGAGAACATTGAATCGAATAGAACAGGTCAGGCACCCAGTGGTGCCAAACCCCTATACGTTATTAAGTAAGATCCCTTATGACCACAATGGTTTAGTGTGATAGATTTAAAGGATGCCTTTGGGCTTGTCCCTTGGCGGAGGTAAGTAGGATTTTTTTTGCCTTTGGATGGGAAGATCCCAAGACAGGACGGAAACAGCAATACCAGTGGACCGTGCTCCCCAGGGGTTTACGCAATCCCCGAATTTATTTGGACAGATGTTAGAACAAATAGTGGAGAAATTTAACAGCCCCAAGGGAACTGTTGCAGTATGTAGACGACCTCCTAGCAAAACAGGAAAGAGAAGAGAAAGAGTAGTTGAAGCAACTAAAAAAAATGAATTTCCTGGGTCAGCAGGGATGCGAGTATCTAAAAACAAAATACAATATGTGGAGCGAGAAGTGAAATACTTGGGACATTTAGTGAGGAAAAGCGAAAGATAAGCCCGGAACGGTTAGAGGGAACAGTGGGAATTCCGCTGCCCAGAACTAAACGGGAATTACGTACTTTTTTGGGGTTTAACGGGATATTGATTGTGGATTGATTCTTATGCTCAACAGACTAAGAAATTATATCTCAAACTATTAGAGGAGGAAACAAAGTGTCTGAGTTGTGAAGAAGAGGAAAAAGAACTATTTAAGAATTCAAAAGAGATCTGAATCATGCCCCATGTTAGCCTTACCTTCTCTAGATAAACCTTTCCAGCTCTTTGCTACCGTAGATAAGCGACCGGCTTTGGGAGTATTAACCCAGAGGTTAATACTCCCAAACTCGTGGGCGGCACGGTGGCACAGTGGTTAGCACTGCTGCCTCACAGCGCCAGAGACCCGGGTTCAATTCCCGCCTCAGGCGACCGACTGTGTGGAGTTTGCACATTCTCCCCGTGTCTGCGTGGGTTTCCTCCGGGTGCTCCGGTTTCCTCCCACACTCCAAAAATGTGCAGGTTAGGTGAATTGGCCACGCTAAATTGCCTGTAGTGTTAGGTGCAGGGGTAAATGTAGGGGAATGGGTCTGGGTGGGTGCGCTTCGGCGGGTCGGTGTGGACTTGTTGGGCCGAAGGGCCTGTTTCCACACTGTAAGTAATCTAATCTAATCTAATAAGGTGGGGAGGAATGAAACAGCCAGTAGCATATCTTTCGAAGCTATTGGATCCAGTATCCCGGGGATGGCCTGAGTGTGTGCAGGCCGTGGCTGCCAATGCACTGTTGGTGGAGGAAAGCGGAAAGCTTACATTTAGGGGAGCCCTAATAGTAAGCAACTCACACCAAGTGAGAACGATCTTAAACCAAAAAGCTGGGCGATGGTTGACAGACTCGCGGGTTCTGAAATATGAGGCAATATTAATAGAAAAGAATTATCTAGTGTTGGTCACGGACAATTGTTTAAATCCAGCTGCCTTTCTTTGGAAAGGATAAGGAGAATCTCCTCAGAATCCAGAGCACAACTGCCTTGACGTTATAGAATACCAAACTAAGGTCTGTATGGACCTGAGAGATGTTCCATTTCATGCAGGGGCCTGACTTTTTATAGGCGGATCATCCCGGGTGACTGAAGGGAAAAGACATAATGAGTATGCAGTTATAGACGGGACGAAAGGTAGGGTGGTAGAGGCAGAAAGGTTGCCAAATGGGTGGTCAGCTCAGACCTGCGACCTCTACGCATTGGAAAGAGCCTTTAGGGCGTTTGAAAATAAAGAGAGAGCAGCATACAGTGAGTCTAAATATGCATTTGTTGTTGTGCACGCTTTTGGAAAGATATGGCAGGAAAGAGTACTGATCAATAGGCGGGGGAAGGAATTAGCACACGAGGAGTTGATTAAACGGGTCTTGGAGTCCCTATTACTCCCCCGAGAAATAGTGGTAGTGCATGTAAATGGTCATCAGAAAGGAAATGAACCAGAAGTTAGGGGGAATAGATTAGCCGATGAAGTGGCTAAGGAAACAGGCCTGGACCCAGAAGGAGTGCTGATTCACTCCCGAATACCTGCTGTCCCTGATCCCCGGAAGCTCCTACATTTACTGAAAGAGAAGAAAAAGAATTAAAAATTTTAGGGCCTGCAAAAAAACAGTAGACGGGCAATGGATGTTACCTGATGGAAGGGAAATGTTAAACAAAATGATGATATGAGAAATTATGGCTGTCCTACACCAAGGCAGCCATTGGGGAGGACAAGCAATGTGCGATTTAGTTCTTAGGGAATATGGATGTAAAGGAATACATACAAATGCTAAACAAATATGTGAGGGCTGTATAATATGCACAAAGGTAAATAAGAAAGACTTGAGAAAACAGACCCCGGGAGGAAGAGACCCGGGCTTGAGACCCTTCCAGAGTATACAAGTAGATTATACTGAGTAGGAAGACTAAAATATATGCTGGTCATAGTAGATCATCTATCTGTTTGTGTTCAGGCATACCCCCTAGCTACTGCCACTGCGAGTGGGGTGTCTAAAACAATCTTAGAGCGCATAATTCCTCGATATGGGCTAGTGAACCGTATAGATTCCGACCAAAGAACTAATTTTGCCCCTAAATTGTTACAGGAGATAACGAAAGGGTTGGGAATTTCCTGGGAGTACCATGCTCCATGGCACCCACCATCATCAGAAAGGTTTGAGAGAATGAACCAAACACTCAAATGACAGCTCTCTAAATTGATCATAGAAACCAGACTCCTTTGGACCAAATGTTTACCTATAGCTATCTTGCGAGTACAAACAGCCCCAAGGAAAGATTTGGGACTATCCCCCTATGAAATCTTATTTGGATTACCTTACATGGGAACGAACGGTGAATTGACAATTCCCGAAACTAAAACTTGTTCTAAAGAAGTATGTACTCGGCTTGTCCGCCTCTTTGTCTCTCCTCAGGAAACAGAGTTAATTGGCACAGACTCCGCCCCTTGAATTCACCGTTCATCCCATCTGGCCAGGAGATTGGGGCTTAGTAAAATCATGGACAGAGACTAAATTGCAGCCGGACTGCGAAGGGCCGTATCAGGATCCTTTGATTACCGAAACGGCGATAAGGACAGCGGAGAAAGGCTGGACTCACTACACTCGGATCAAAAGGCCAGTGAAATCTCCATTTGTGGAAGAAGTCTGGACAGCCGAATCAACTCAAGACCCGCTGAAACTCAGGGTGAAGAGACTTAGACTAACTGATTATACAGTGGCGACGCAAGCGCGGGATTATTTCTGTAGGATTGTGTAATAAGTTTTTTTGTGCTTCAGCACAATTTTTAGAATGCTGGGGATGCTTAGAGTTGTGATGCTAGCTCTCTTTGTATTGGGATTTTGTCAAATATAATTTTCATATGTGTTACTAACGGTCCCTGAGTCCGATAATCTGCAAGTAATAGACCTGATGCATGTAATTTAGTAAATTGTGGGGATGTAAATAATCAGAGACAGTACCGCAGCTCAGAGATACATCTTAAGTCCTTTGGGGATGGCACTTGGTATAATGGTCTTGTCACAATACACCGGGCCACCTTCCGATCACTTCTCAATTGTCCAGATAAAGAGCGTAGCCTAATATACCGAATGATAAATAAAACCACATGGTACAAAGCAATTCTCGGGGTGGGGGGGACCTATGAGATACAATTAGATGAAACATTTGGGATAGAAATGTAAGCAAACGGGAAGGATTTCTCGGGCTGTTGTTTTCAAATTAGCGTAGGACAGCGAAAACGGGCAGAACTATTGGATAATAAGGTAGAACCTTTCACCCCTCCTGATGACCCTAAAGTAGTAAAAATTATAGAGATAAAGGACTTGAAACAGACCATCGAAATAGAAACTGGGTATGGGGATGCAAATGCCTGGTTTGAATGGGTAAAGTATACTGTAAAAAGTCTGAACAAGAGCAATTGCTATGCATGTGCCTCCAGTAGACCAGTGGCCCAGGTGGCTCCCTTTCCACTTGGGTGGAAGCGCGACAGGAAGGGCATGAAATGTATGATAGCCCTGTAACAGGATAAGACTGCATGGAATGATAGGAATTGTACCTCCCTATCTCTGATGTTCGCTCCCTTGGAGAAGCGAGATTCAAATGCACCCCCCCCCCCGCCCCACCACCCCCACTGCGTTTTCAGCCGGAGTCGGAAATCACACGACGTGTGTGCATAGACAAGGTACAAATCGGTCTAGAGATTTGGGGGAGCTGAAAGTATGTACAGAGAATAAGAATGTCACTGAAACGGACAAGGGAGGGAACTACTCAGCACCAAAGGCTCCCCGAGCGGATCTGTGGTGGTACTGTGGAGGCAAAATATTGAGACCCACCCTACCACCAGATTGGAGTGGGATGTGTGCAATTGTACAATTGGCAATTCCATTTACCCTGGCATTTGAGAAGGAAAAGATAGTGGGGAAAAAGGGGAGAAGTAAGAGATCACTGTTAGGCACTTCTTTCGATGACAGGATTTATCTCGATTCTGTAGGAGTCCCTAGGGGAGTACCTGATTAATTCAAGGCTCATAATCAGATTGCAGCACCCTTTGAGTCAGGTCTCTTTTGGTGGGTAACAATTAATAAAAACGTAGATTGGATAAATTACATTTTCTATAATCAACAGCGATTTATAAATTATATAAGAGATGCGGTTAAAGGAATATCAGAACAGCTTGATGCGACAAGTAGGATGGCATGGGAAAACAGGATGGCCCTTGATATGATTTTAGCGGAAAAAAAGTCTGTGTGTGTGTGATGTTAGGAGGAAAATCTTGCACCTTTATTCCTAATAACACTGCACCTGATGGTTCAATTACTCGGGCGTTTAGGGGATTGACTACTTTAGCAGAGGAACTGGCTGAGAGTTCAGGAGTAGACACATCTCTCACGGGATGGCTTGAATCATGGTTTGGAAAATAGAAGGGGGTGGTGGTTTCCATCCTTACTTCCCTGATAGTAGTAGCCGGGATATTGGTAGACATTGGCTGTTGTATCATGCCCTGTATATGAGGACTCACCCAAAGACTGATTGAGGCAGCCTTAATAAAACAGATGCCCCGAAAAGGCAATCAGGCAGAGGAACTTCGTGGATTAAATAATGAGGGGATGAGTGAGACCAAGATGGATGAAATCTCCGGAATGATGCTTGTGAATTTTGGGGGCAATGCTTAAATGAAAAATGCAGAAGATAGCAAATGGTAACTAAAGAAAATGGGGGAAATTGTGGGATATAGGTAAAGTATTGTTACTTCTGGGATCATAATTATTTATGCATTGTAAGTGCACTCACACCAGCGTATAATTGTTTCAACCAAGAGCTGAGTCAACAAGAATGAGAAGGAAATATATAATGTGAAGGAAATATATAATTGTTTTTGCATTAGCTAACATGTGCATAACAAGAATGAAACGTGCCTGCAAACAATGGTAGATGTTTCAGACAACGAGTTAAGGTACTGTGAGGATGTAGGTTAAGCCAGATATGCTTGTACAAGCAGTAGTTATAAGCATCTGTTTCCCACTTTTGCAAAAACACAAAAACAAACTCCAATTAAAAGGTCATAAGGATCAATATATTTGGGGAAAGGGAGGAAATGTCACAAGTGGGGGAATTTAGATAGTAGTGAAGGAGGATATACCTAACAATGGGCCACAGCAGGATGTGGTGAAACGGCCAAGTAAAACTCTACTTTGTTATGCACAAGGCCGGAGAAGGCAAGAGAGAAACAATAGTAATGGGCACCGGGTTTGGAGTAGTGAGTCCTATATAAGGTATGTATTTGCTAAACTCTATGTGCCTTATTCAGTCACCACGCTTGCAAGCGTCTAATAAACATACTGTTTGCTTCAGATTTTGTCTTGGACTGAAATTATTGAAGTGAGTGAGCTTTGTTTCTCACACTCGGTATTTTAAATTTACGGTGCTTTCTATTCACTCAAGTTCTCATATTAATTGCTCCTCGTTTTCTTCTTAACTTTGAGACAAATCTCAAAATTCCAGGCACAATAACCGCGATATGAATTATAAATTAGTATCTGGACAAGAGAACCAATGAACAGCTGCATAGACCTCTTGAACATCCGAGATATTAGAATGAAAAAGCAATGCCTTCCAAAAAAATCTCTGTACGTCTGTCTCCTTGTTCAATTCAATAATCCTGCAAATAGCTTATGATTGTTAGTTGATCTCTCTTAATGAGTATCTAATCAATGTCATTGTAAACCACTGAAAAAATTGAAACTTTTATTTGTTAAAATGCAACGATTCATTCTCAATTTATTATTAAAACAACAAGTGAACCATATTTTACATGTGCACTAAGGTCAAGTGACCTGTCGCCCATAATTCAACATTCTAAATATTCCTACAGCTGGAGAAATCGGAACTAAAAAGACCAAACTAAAGCAAACATTCGACAAAATAATCAGCTCCAGAAAACTGTGGAAAGCCCGGTCAAAGAGATCACAAAGCTTCGAGAGATCCAGTCACAACCAGCCCGAGAGTTGTGCTTTGGAGAGTTTTAAGCAGACTTCCTGGCACCTTGACTTGCAGCCAGTGCCTGCGCGTTATCCACCTTGCTTGAGAAGGACGACAAGTGAAGGGTGTTTGCACGAAACCCATTGAACGCTTAGAATCCAGAATTTTGGTAAAATGTTGTGAAACATTTCCCAGATCATGGAAATTAGCTCAACATTATTGAAATCAAAGTACTCGTAATGGTCTTCAAGACAACCTAATTACTGTTCAGCGAAAAACACTTTGTACATGCCTTATTGTTCTCAGGATGAATAATCACAGCAAACATCACAGTCTCACCAGATCCAAAGATATGTAAGAGAACCTTATTATAATTTACACACTACATCTTTCCCAGACCAATGATGACACCTTATTTCTTATTCCTGAGGATACTACACGTAACATGTATCGAGATGAAGCAAGTCCTGAATATAGGAATTTTTTCTGATAGGTTTCCAATCTAAACATTATGATAAAAATATAATTGTGGCTCATTACATTGTCAACAGATCCCCATTAAAGTATTTATCCGTTTATTCAGAGACAATATTGAAACCAATACGTTGATAAATGCTGTTCATTATATGTTTCTGTGAAAATAAATCTTCCATATTGACTTATTTTCTTTATAATTCTGACTCAAATGTCTAAATATTGATGATATGAAAAATTGCATGAATTAAATACAATGCAGAATTTGTTCTTATTATATGTTATATTTCTCCAGAAGAAAAGTAGAGAAACCAAGTACAGAAATCTTGAAGATCTGAGAATTGTGAATGACAAACCATTTCTGAAAAAGGTTCACTGAATATCTAATGTCTTTCCATATTATCATGTCAGAGTGTGCATTCTCAGCTGACAGATTAAGAAATATCTAGTCAACATCAGAGCAAATCCATTTGGAAATATTGAATCATTTACTTTGCCAAAGTTCTAAATATAATTATCAATTCATTGTCATTCCAAAAATCACACAGCAATTCAGTTTAGGTTTTGTAACAAACATCGTCAAATTCACATTTTAATTTAATCCAGTATTTCTTAGTGTCAATATTAAAAAAAACAATAATAGTTCTCTTATTCCAGGATAACACAAATTAATTAACGATTCCTTATCCAACACTCACAGATGATATCTGGTCCCTTCTCATTTGAATCTTCACAGAAATCATTGGATTAATATTCGGCCTTACGTATTAAGAGACGTCTGATTATTTTACACTCCAATAAATGCTGTTCATTTTTACACATGATGGGCAGCTATATGAGATTTCTAATCATTTTTAAGTTTGCTATGAAATGTTTTTAAGATTAATTGTTGCTTATATCTAATATTTAAGAATTGATCAAATCCAGTACATCTGGCTTTAAGTGTAAAATGAATGCTGAGTAACGTAAACGTATTGCATTGTACAGATACCAATGGTAGTGAATTGTGATTTTTATTTTAATACTTGAATCTTAGTTGATTTGCTGTTGTGGGCATGGCCTGCCCCCTTCTGGAATAGAATGGTCCATATTGGCTCATGCAAAATGCCTGACATTCAAAAACAGGCAGCTACCTTAGAACTAAAATACAAGGTGTCAGGGGGTGATAAACTAGACTAATATTCTTTTCCAGCCATTAATTAAAAGAAAGCACACTATCAATGGATCTACTCCAACGCCAGGACTATAGCATTCCAGACATTTCTTGATAAGAGCATGCCGACATACAGACAAATGACCAATCCTGATCTTCATAAATGAAAGGATAATTGTCCCAGTAAATGAATAAACAGCAGCTGCAGGATGCAGCCCACTTAACTCACTAAGCAGCTATCATGATAACTGAAGAGTTCGTTTGTCAGAAATAATTATTATTTTAAAGTTGCTCAGAATATTAAAAAAAGGTTCTAATTACAGATTCTTGAGTATAATACGGGTAATTTGCAACATAAGTTTGATACATGCACCAATACCTACTAAAAACATTATAGAAAAGCATTTAGACTTAGATGTGAAGTTAGCTAGTTTTAGGAATTAGCTTCAAGGTATGATGTTCACTGCCCATTAATTATAAAGTCCTTACAGTACGACTGGCTGTATAATTTTACA
This sequence comes from Chiloscyllium plagiosum, assembly GCF_037043375.1. Lineage (NCBI taxonomy): Eukaryota > Metazoa > Chordata > Chondrichthyes > Orectolobiformes > Hemiscylliidae > Chiloscyllium > Chiloscyllium plagiosum. The sequence goes on along the minus strand of NW_028270188.1, from coordinate 28,206,916 downwards.
CAATATAACGAACTTTATAACACAAGTCATATTATGAATCTTATAGCAAGTAAGTTAAAACTAAATGCCTTTTGTACATATATAATTAGGACAGTGAGGAGTATGAGGAGTAATTGACTTTGATAAAATAAAATATAATAAATAGCAGAATTCAAGATGTCCCAACTGATAAGGCATCCTGAGAGGTCCGAGGGAGTGCAGGAACAACTTTGGAATCTAACTTAATAAGATGCGTGGAAAGATCGCAAAGCCTGAAGATTATAGTACGTGTTAAACAACATGAGATTATAGGAATCTGGGAATGTCCATTAGAATGCCCATCTGCGATTATGTATTTCAATTGGGTGGCTGGATGAGGATGGAAGGGCTGTAACCACATTGCATGTGGCTATTGTGATGCAGGAAGTCCATAAAAATGCTGATTTTTATTGTACGTTACAGTGTGTCATGGACCTCCCTTCCGAGATTGGCCTCGGGGGACGATCCCTTCAATAACTGATTGCTGCATGAGGAAACATCTTCCACATGCCTGAGCTCTGCCTGCCTCCTGAGTCTTCATTCCCTGTCCGGGGAAAACACTTCTACAACTATGATGACATTTCGATTCAATACAAACATTTATTATGTGTGAAATGATTACATTCAGACAATATAATTTTCATGATAAAATTGCTTTACATTTACTTTATTTGGTGTTCAAGAAAACATATCGATTATATCAATTTGTTCTTTTGTTTAACCAACACTAAGTTTTAAATTATTGTGAAGACTCCAATGGGGGAAAACGGAACGAGTCTTCAGCTAAAATGTCATATGAAATGACTGTTTCCTTTTTTCAAACAAATTGCCCTCCAAAATGATTTTTATTTTCATTTCATTATAAGAAAAAAATTGCTTGGAAATGTTGACAATTCTCCTTTTCCTCCTATATTAGATGTCAGTAAACAAAATCACACAATTATGAGAATTCCTTTCCGTATCAAATGTCAGTGACTCTATATTTTGTTCACAATAATAGTCACTTTCATGGCCTAATTCTTTTCCTCCTAATTCTGAAATAAATATCGAAACATTTATTATGGTAAAAATTACATCAACAAAGTTGACATGACTCTTCAAGAAAACTATTGGAAGCATATAAATCTTGCATTGCCTGTATTATTAAACAAAATATTTTTTTTCAATTGCTGCTGAATGATTTTTTTCACATCATACAGCTAAGTTTTATGCTTTAATTTTCAGTTTCTTAATCTTAATGAATATCCAATCAACATCGGAGCAAAGTGTTTTCAAAATATTAAGTCAATTTATCTGTCAGGATTCTTAAAACAATTATCAATTACAATAATTGCACAGCAATTTAATGTAGACTTTGTAAAAATGCAGTGTTTTTTTAAAAAAAACATTCATTATTTCTTATTGTCAATGCTACTATATTAATACCTATTTGTTCAGGCCCATGCACATAAAAAACGACCAATAATATCCCTTGCAAAATTCTTTGTGAATGTCTGATTTTTGCTCAGGTGAAATATAACAATTATCTCAGCCTTTGCAATTCAGAGAGCTCCAAGTCCTTTTCCCTGCGATATTACTCTTCATTTCTCCATATTACTCAGTCTAATATCAAGATGAGATATCTCATTATTCTCAAATTCACGAATATATATATTTTTAAAATCCATTTGTTGCTAATATATCTTATATCTAAGTAAGGGCTACAAATGTGGAATTATGCTTCTGTACAATAAATACTGCAAGGACATTGCAATGTGCAATCTCTCAATCATTGTGAATATTGTATTTACTTTAAACTTGGAAACATTTTTGAATTGATTTGATTATAATTTACTTCGATGCTGACACTTACTGTATATCCAATCACAATATCAGTAGATTATTTGGAGGTATCATCGTCCATTCCAATAATCACAGTATCTGCTATATACTTTCTTGTGGTCACTCATAGCAAAATGTATCTAATTCCACTCAATCAATATTCCTCAGAAAATATTTGAGAATGTTTCAGTCATAAAGCTGAAATATACAAAGTCATGACAGTCATTAATTTTCTCTTGTTCTGTAGATCTTAGTTAAAACAACACAGAATGTTATGCTCCAGTGTTATAAATATGAGAAAAGATCAATTACTTCTCAGTAAAATAAACAAATGTCACTTGCTATTATTTATCAATTTTTAATTATTGGTCCGTTTATGAATTGTGTGAGATTTGTTTTTAGCTTTCCAGTTATCTATTTATATTGAATGTGATATTAAAATGGTGTGAAAATATCAGGGTGTGTTCATTTGAAAGTTCAATTTGCATATCTCTCACTTATCCCGTTGATTACATGATGGTTTAAGAACGATTCACTCAGCAATCCTCAAAAAAAATCAAAAACTTTCTGATTTTAAATCAGATCATTCGCACCCAAATATCACTCTGTTCCTAATTCATGCAAATATCTCAATTTTATCGAACCCAATGTTCTCACTAAACATTACACATAAAGCAACACAAAGACTTCCATCACCATCTGATTATTGTTCAGTAGAATAACCTGGGTAAGTACCTTATTGCTCCTGAAACCAATGACAACAGTAAGCATTTGTTTACTATTCCATGCAACAAGTGCAATTGATATCTTCTATTTCAGTTCAGTAGCTAAAGATGATTTATGTTGCTTAAAACAATGCTTCTACTTTATCACGGATATTGACTGTAATACAATCATGCAAACAATAAACGTTTTGTCATTCTAAAAATCATTAAGTTTACTTATTTTAAATTTGTGTGTAAGAGATATTTCAAATTACAACCATTTTTGTTGTGTAATTCAGCAAACCTAAATTTTGAATTTGGAAAAGTCTCAATTTTTGCAAAATGGAAGTCGGTTTCAGTTTATAAACACATTAAATGACTGTTTTTTTTCCAAATCACGCGCTCTGCAAAATGATTATTGCTTTCATTTAATTGTAAGAAAAGAACTGTTTTGAACATGTTAATTCTTTTTGTCTTTTCTATTCCAACATTATTCATCACTGCACAATAATGACAATTATTATAATTCCTTTATGTACCAAATGTCATTGACTGCATCATTTGTTCACTTTCATGCTCACTTTCATTATCTATTAACTTTCTTCCAAATTCTGACACAAATGTCTGAACTCTGATCATAATATTAATCATCTAAAGTAAAATAATATGACTCTATGAGGAAACCATTTGATAGAAATTCATATTTCTTGTGTTACCTTCATTTTTTAGTAAAGGAAGAAAAAGTTTTTCTATAATCACTGAATGGCTCATTTTTTCTTCAATTCATAATGCTAGTTACTATATTTAATTCCACAATTTACCAATTTTAATAAATATCCAATCAACATAACAGCAAAGTATTTTTGAAATATTGAATCATTTTAATTGCTCATATAACAATATTATCAAGTCATTGCCATGATAATAATTGCGCAATTATTTAAGAAAGTGTTTTGAACAAGTGAGATTCACATTTAATTTAACCATTTGTTTCTGAGTACCAACACTGCAATATGAAACTTTATTTTCAGGTAAAGTTTCCCACAATGGATCCAAGGACTTCCCATCCAATATGAATTATGAATGTCTAATGTTTGCTTATTTGAATGATCTCCGTAACCACAGACTTTAAATTCACAGACCTGCAATTACTTTTCATTTCAATAATTCATGTTTGTTTGCACATATTCCTCAGTCACATAGCAAAACGAGATTTCTCATTATTTCTAAATTCATTCATCGAATTTTATAATTCAGTTGTTGCTCATACCGAATAATTATTCAATCCAGTACGTGCTGTAAATGTGGAATTACGGCTCTTCACACGAATAACTATTATAGTGTGCAATATCTCAATCACTGTTCATATTCATTCTTATTTTACCCGCGGAAACATAGTTGAATTCATTTAAATATATTTCATTTTGATGCAAACACTTACTGTATTTCTAATCATAACAAGATTTAAGTATTTTTCATGACACAAAATCATGTAAAATTCCTGCGTTTTGTTAAGTCAAATGAAAAAGAATTAACATTTCTGTATTGTCTCATTAAACAATAACAATGCATTTTGAATTTTTCGAAGTTGAGCATTTTTGGAAAGAAGGGACGTTGTCTTCAGCTGACTAATCGCATTAAATGCCTAAATCACAGAATCTGCTGTTATTCTCTTCGAGTTCCCAAGCAACCAAATTAACTAATTCTGCTGGTTCTAAATTCCTGGAAAGTACTTGATATTGTTGCAGTCTTAAAGATGGAGAAATCAATGTGATTGTACTGATTTTTTTTTTGCATTGGAAAGAGCTTAATTCAAAAATTGCAGGCACATAAATTGCTATTCTGCAGTGTTACAAAGATGAAAAGCAAGTCAATGTCTTCATCAGTGAAGTAAACAAATGTCACTTCCCGTTATTCATTAGTTAGCTAATTCCCAAATTTGTAATTAAACAATGCAATTCACCTGAATGTTGTTGTGCCCTTTGATCATATTAATTTTCTAATTATTGTTCATTCATGATTTGTCAGGGATTTCTATTTTTTTGTTTTCCATTCACCTATTCATATTGAATGTAAGATTAATACGCTTTGTCAACATCAGAGAATGTTTATTTGAAATTTGACTTTGCGCATTTCTCACTTATCTTACTTCTTGCATGGGGTTGGGCATTGAGAACAGAGGATCAGTGGCTAGCACTCGTGTCTGACAATGTTATTCATTTGGGTTTGATTCCATCCTCGGCCATGTTTTTGTGTGGAGTTTGTATGTTCTGGTTTTCTCCCACAATCCAAAGATGTGCAGATTAGGTAAATTGGCCATGCTAAGCAGCACGTTCTGTTCAGGGATGTGTAGGTTATGTGCATTAGTCAGGGGTATAAATGTCCAGTAATCTGAGAGCAGAATGGTGCTGAGTGGATTATTCTTTGGAACGTCAGTATAGACTTATTGGGCCAAATGGCCTGTTTCCACGCAGTCGGGATTCCATAACCTTAGAATTGTGTTTCGCTAAACAAAACTGACTATTTTTTTTAAATGTTGCATTTAAAACTTATCTTTAACAGTCAATTGTCAATCTTGTAAAATATCGCCATGTTACTGAAATCAATGATCAAACAAAACACTGCACATAAAGCCACACAAAGATCTTCATGACCATCTAATTACTGTTCAGTGGGATAATCACAGTAAATATCTTATTGTTCCTGAGATCAATCACCACTATCACAGTAAGGATCTGGTTATCAGTCCCTTCAATAAATGCAATCGTTGTCCTCTGGTATTTCAGTTCAGCAGTTATACACCACACTGGTTGTTCAAAGCATAGTTATTCTTTAGTATGAATGGCCAAGGGTTCTAACGGCAAGAGATGTTGTTCGATCGTATTTGTTGCATGTTCGCAAACAGGTTTTCACTATAAATATGGCAAAAAGATGTGTCAATTTGGTCTTGTTCAACTGCTGATGCTAACATTTTCAGTTCATGTTCATTAAACGTATTTGGAGAAAGTGAGGAAAGCTGTAGCATTGGAAAAGAGCAGGCATATTCAAAGAGCAGGAGTATCGATCTGTCGGGCATTAGGCCATCTTCAGAAATGATGCCTGATGAAGCTCTCATTCCCAAAACGTCGATTCTGTTTTTCCTCGAATGCTGCCTGACCTGCTGTGCTTTTCCGACACCACGCTCTTTTGACATTAGAAATATTTGACTGAATATTCAGAGTTAATACTAAATGTTGCCTCTGTCAATTTAATTTACTGTGCTTTCTATTCACCGAAGTTTTCATGTTAATTGCTCCTCTTTTTCTTCTTAAATCTGATACAAATTTCAAAATACAGAACACATTAAAATTCACATGAATTATAAATTTGATTTCTCGACAAGAAAACCAGTGGAAGGCGATATAGAATTCTTGAACAGCCTACACATTTGAATGAAAAAGCAATTCCTTCCAAAAAATGTTTGGACGTCTGCATCTTTCTTTCAATTCAATAATGCTGCAAATAGTTTATAATTGTGAGTTGATCTCTCTGAATGAGTGCCTAATCAATGTCAATGTAAACAGCTGAAACATTAACAACAGATTGATAACTGGGTGTTAAGGATCTTATTTGAAGTGAACATATGTTTGGAATTTACTTGAATTCCACCAGGAAACATTCTTGAATCATAATACAAGAAATGAGATATGTGAGAGATATGCAAACCTTATTTTTAGACGAACAAACTCCAATATTTTCAAAGCATTTCAATCGTACGGTCAAAATTAACAGGTGAATGGAAAAATAAAAACAAGTTTCTGACAATTCATAAAATGAACAACAATTACAAATTCACTTTGATCAAAGGACAGAGTAATATTTAGATGAATCACAACATTTAGTTATAAAGTAGGCAATCAGCTGACTGACAAGTAATAAGTGGTAGCATTTGTTAGTTTACTGAAGAAGCTATCAACTTTATTTCCAATTTATAACACGAGATAATAATGTTTAATGTGTTTCAATTGTTTGGACTTGCCCCTTTGCAACAAAAGAAAATCAATCTAATTACTTACTTCAGCTGAATATTCAGCTGAAGACAATTTCCCTTCCTTTCAACAATGTACAACTTCCACAAATTCAAAGTGAACACGCATTGAAAAAGGAAGGAACAAGCAGATGGTAATTCTATTTTCTGTGCATAAACGTGCGATGAATTTTAAGTATGATTTATATATGTAAAAATGAAACTCTTATTGTGGTTCGAAATACAATAAACGTTAGCATGAAGTGAAATATAATCAAATCAATTCAACTGTGTTTTCTCAGTTAAAATACTGTTCAATATTCAAAGTAATTGAGTGATTGTACACTGCAATATCTTTACATAAATTCAGTGCTGAGGCGTAATTCCACATTTATACCCCTTATTGTGAAGCAAGCTTGTGCCTGGAGTCAGACGGGGTAGGGGAGGTCCTTAATGAGTAATTTGCTTCAGTATTCACGAGTGAGTGGGACATTGTTGTTTGTAAGGACAGCGTGAAACAGGCTGATATGGTCGAAACGGTCGATGTTAAGTCTGAGAATGTGCTGAAAATATTGAAAATTCATGGAGACAGATAAGTCCCCTGGGCCAGAAAGGATATAACTTAGGTTGTTTTGGAAAGGGAGACAAGATATTACTGTATTTTGGCAATGATCTTTGCCACCTCACTGTCCACTGGAGTCAAACCAGATTATTGGAGGGTGGCAAAAATTATTCCCTTATTCAAGAAAGGCAATTGGGATAATCCTGGGAATCATCGATGAATCATCAGTCTTACATCAGTTTTGGGCAAATTATTGGAGAGGATTCTGAGAGAGAGTATTGATGATTATTTGCAAAAGTATAGATTGATTAGAGATGATCAGTATGGCTTTGTGAGCGGCAGATTATGCCTCACAAGCCTTATTGAATTATTTGAGGATGTGACAAGCACATTGGTGAGGACAGAATAGTGGATGTGGTATATATGGATTTTAGCAAGGTTATTGATAAGGTTCCCCATGATAGGCTCATTTAGAAAGTAATGGGGCTTGGGATAAAGGGAAACCTGCCTGGTTAGACAATAAATTTGCTGGCCCATAGAAGACAGGGTGAGATTACATAGATAGTTTTCTGCTTGGAGCACGGTGACCAATGGTGTTCTGAAGGGATTAGTTCTGGGACCTCTGTTCTTTGTGATTTTTACAAATGACTTGGATGATGAAGTGGAAGGGTGAGTTAGGAGGTTTGCCAATGATACGAGGGTTAGTGGAGTTGTGGATAGTGTGGAGGGCTTTTGTAGGTTGCTAGAGGACATTGACAGGATGCAGAGCTGGGCTGAGAAGTGACAGATGGAGTGCAACCTGGGAAAATGTGAAGTTATTCATTTTTGAATTTCAAATTTGAATGCATATTTTCAGATTAAATGCAGGATTCTTGACAATGTGGAGGAACAGTAGGATCGTGGGGTCCACGACCATAGATCCCTCATAACTGACATCCAAGGTGATAGGGCTATTAAGACGGTGCATGGTGTGTTGGCTTTCATTAGCGGGCAGATTGAGTTTAAGAGCCACGAGGTTATGCTGCACCTCTATGGATCCCTGGTGAGACTGCACTTGGAATATTATGTTCGGTTCTGATCACCTCATTACACATTGGATGTGGAAGCTTTAGAGAAGGTGTAGATGAGATTCATCAAGATATTGCCTAGACTGGAAGGCATGTCTTATGAAGAAAGGTTGAGGGAGCTGGGGCTTTGATCATTGCAATGAAAGAGGATGAGAGTCTACTTGATAGCTTTGTGATAGATGATGAGAGGCAGAGATAGAGTGGATAATGAATGACTTTTCCCCACAAAATGGCATAATGTTAAGGTGAATGGGGCAAGTTGTGAGGAGATGTCAGAGATAGTTTCTTTATAGGTAGTGGTGGGTGCGTGGGAGTAGATTCAGATCCATCAGGGACATCTAAGTGATTCTTGGATAGGCACATGGATGATAGCAAATGAAGGGCATGTTGGTTAGTTTGATCTTAGAGTAGGATAAAAGGTCGAAACGACATCGTGGCCAAAGGGCCTGTACTGTGCTGTACTTTTCTATATTCTATGGACGGAAATGAACATTTATATATTAGCAACATATAGAATTTCAAAATTGTATTAGCATACTTACGAATAATGATAAATTTCATCTTGCTATTTGACTGTGCTATCTGCAAAAATGACCAGGAATTGTTGCAGGGAAAAGTAATTAGGTTTTTCTAAATTTATAAGGCTGGGATTACACAGATCATTCAAATGAGCAAAAGTCATATTTTTAACAGTGCGTGTTCCATCAGAAATAATGGATTCTTTTGTAGGTGTGTTGATTGGAAATAAAATGGATTTTTATATTCCTGTATAGGTACTAGGGAAGATTGGATTAAATTCAAATATAAACTTCACTGTCGTTGTTAGCAAGATAAACTAAACCATATAATAATTATTGTCATGCAAATTCTTTAATCATTACTGTTAGAATCCTTAAAAAAAGATATACTGTACCATTCTTCAAACAGTCAATAAATTAAATTGTGAACCTCAGTATACTTTTTACCCAGACCAATTATTATGCAATTATTGTAATGGTAATGACTTAATAACTAATGCTAAAACCTAAACAGGTAAATTGGTTCAATAATTTGTAAGCATGTTGCTCTGAAATTGATTGGATATTTATTAAGATCGGTAAACTGAGGGACAAAATATAATAGCTCGCTTGATAGAATTGAAGGAAAAAATGAGAGTGTTTATTGAACAGGATTGTTTTTGCTTAAAAATGCAGTTGATGCAAGAATAATATATTTTCCTCCAATGGTTTTCTTGTCGAGACATGTTCTTTAAAAAGAAAATGTCATGATTCAATGTTGAGACACTTGTGTCAGAGTCTGCAAAGGTGAGAGTGAGAGAGAATGAAATTCTAAAAATGCAGAAAGGAAAGGAACTGGCGAGCAGAAGAGCTCGAACTGTAGTGTGTCACCCTGCCAACATCTTATTGGGTGAGCTGGAACGCAGACTAGTCAAGCAACAAGCTGACACAGTCATACGCACAGAATCATAGCTTACAATGTCCTAGACACCATCGTCACCATCCCTGTATGTCCTGTCCCACCGGCAGGGGACATGGATGTAACTGAAATACTGGAACATGCAGGGTAATGGACTAAGATCTGCAGAATGTGATCAATATGATTTATTTGACACTGCTCCAGAATATTAAACTCCAGTAAAATTTGAACAGTTACTAGCGTCATCAGACTTCAACTACAAATGTCAGAAAAACAATTATCAGATAGTTACAGCACAGAGCGAGGCCACTTGGTCAATCCTGGGTATGTGTTGGCTGTAATAGAACTCCCCAGGCTTTACAGCTTTTTGTACTCACCATTGAGAGCAACAATTTTAGACTGTCCTCTGCCCTCGATGCTTCTATCATCTGTTTTTAACATATTTCTTTGTCAGCTGCACACTTTGTTTCCTTGTTTCTTTCCCAGCCCTCACTCCATTCCCCGTGGCCTTGAGGGACTACCATTTCTGCTATTTAATCTCTCGTGCCTTCCCCCGTGTGACAGACTGTCTTTTTGTCCTTGTCTCATCCCCATCTTGTTCACAACCTGTTACATTTCTGATGGTTCCCAGACCTCTATAACTTTCACTGCACCCCCTGGGTCAACGGCGCAAGTTTTGAATTCTCTTCCTCCTGAGATTATCAGAAATCTTTCCGGTTGAAGTTTCCCCCGGATTTTATTTTTAGAAGCAGAGCATATGTATCAGAGTCAAGTTTTGTGAGCCTTCATCCACAAGTCTGAGCATTTGAATGTAATTTGTGACCCTCCCACAGATGTGTAACGTTATTGGCTTGGCCATGCTAACATGGCCGCACTGTACAATTTAGGTGGGTTGGGCTAGCCATGGTTAATGTGGGGTTATGGGGGTAGGGTGGGTGAGGTCATTTCAGACTCGGTGGGCCGAATAGACTCTTTCTGCACCCACTAGATTCTGGGATTCTAACTAGTTGTGAATGTTGTCACTTTTTCCTAATTCAATACACGGAGTGACATCGAACAATTCTTCCGCCGCCTTCGCCTCCGTGCCTTCTTCTTCAATCAAGACTCTCGCCCACCCTCTGACGACGCCTTCTCCCACCTCCAACACACCCCGTCCACCTGGACACCCCGTGCTGGCCTCCTACCTGCCCTCGACCTCTTCATAGCAAACTGCCGCCGCGATATTAACCGCTACCTGAACTCCCACACCCCTCCCACCCACTCCAACCTCTCACCCTCGGAACGCGCAGCCCTCCACTCGCTCCGTTCCAACCCCAACCTCACCATCAAACCAGCTGACAAGGGAGGCGCAGTAGTAGTTTGGCGCATTGACCTTTACACCGCTGAGGCCAAACGCCAGCTCGCAGATACCTCCTCCTACCGTCCCCTTGACCATGACCCCACCCCCCACCACCAAACCATCATCTCCCAGACCATCCATAACCTCATCACCTCAGGGGACCTCCCATCCACCGCCTCCAACCTCATAGTCCCACAACCCCGCACCGCCCGTTTCTACCTCCTGCCCAAAATCCACAAACCTGACTGCCCCGGACGACCCATCGTCTCAGCCTGCTCCTGCCCAACCGAACTCATCTCGGCATACCTGGAAACGGTCCTGTCCCCATTAGTCCAAGAACTCCCCACCTACGTTCGTGACACCACCCACGCCCTCCACCTCCTCCAGGATTTCCGCTTCCCCGGTCCCCAACGCCTCATCTTCACCATGGACATCCAGTCCCTGTACACCTCCATCCCCCATCACGAAGGACTCAAAGCACTCCGCTTCTTCCTTTCCCGCCGTACCACCCAGTACCCTTCCACCGACACCCTCCTTCGACTGACCGAACTGGTCCTCACCCTGAACAACTTTTCTTTCCAATCCTCCCACTTTCTCCAAACAAAAGGAGTAGCCATGGGCACCCGCATGGGCCCCAGCTATGCCTGCCTCTTAGTAGGGTATGTGGAAAAATCCATCTTCCGCAACTACACTGGCCCCACCCCCCATCTTTTCCTTCGCTACATTGATGACTGTATCGGCGCTACCTCGTGCTCCCACGAAGAGGTTGAACAGTTCATCCACTACACTAACACCTTCCACCCCGACCTCAAATTCACCTGGACAGTCTCGGACTCCTCCCTCCCCTTCCTAGACCTTTCTGTTTCTATCTCAGGCGACCGAATCAACACGGACATCTACTACAAACCAACCGATTCCCACAGCTACCTGGACTACACCTTCTCCCATCCTGCCCCCTGTAAAAACGCCATCCCATTCTCCCAATTCCTTCGTCTCCGCCGCATCTGCTCCCAGGAGGACCAGTTCAAAATACGTACAACACAGATGGCCTCCTTCTTCAAGGACCGCAATTTCCCCCCCGACGTGGTCGACGGTGCCCTCCACCGCATCTCCTCCACTTCCCGCTCCTCCGCCCTTGAGCCCCGCCCCTCCAACCGCCACCAGGACAGAACCCCACTGGTCCTCACCTACCACCCCACCAATCTCCATGTACAGCGCATCATCCGCCGTCACTTCCGCCACCTCCAAACAGACCCCAGCACCAAGGATATATTTCCCTCCCCTCCCCTATCAGCTTTCCGTAGAGACCACTCCCTCCGCGACTCCCTTGTCAGATCCACACCCCCCACCGACCCAACCTCCACTCCCGGCACCTTCCCTTGCAACCGCAGGAGGTGCAACACTTGCGCCCACACCTCCCCCCTCACTTCTCTCCAAGGCCCCAAAGGAAACTTCCATATCCGCCACAGATTCACCTGCACCTCCACCCACATCATCTACTACATCCGCTGCAGCCGGTGTGGCCTCCTCTATATTGGGGAGACAGGCCGCCTACTTGCGGAGCGATTCAGAGAGCACCTCTGGGCCACCCGGACGAACCAACCCAACCACCCTGTAGCACAGCATTTCAACTCCCCCTCCCACTCCACCGAGGATATGCAGGTCATTGGACTCATCCACCGCCAAACCACAACAACGCGACGGTCGGAGGAGGAGCGTCTTATCTTCCAACTGGGAACCCTCCAACCACAGGGGATGAACTTGGACTTCACCAGTTTCTTCATCCCCCCTCCCCCCACCTTGTCTCAGCCAAATCCCTCCAGCCCGGCACCGCCTTCCTGACCTGCAGTGTTCTTCTTGACCTCTCTGCCTCCATCCTACTCCGACCTATCACCCTCACCTTGACCTCTTTCCACCTATCACATTTCCAACGCCCCTCCTCCAAGTCCCTCGTCCCTACCTTTTATCTTCTCCTGCTGAACACTCTCTGCTCATTCCTGAAGAAGGGCCTGTGACCGAAACGTCGAATCTCCTGTTCCCTGGATGCTGCCTAACCTGCTGTGCTGTTCCAGCAATAAAGTTTCAACATTTTCCTAATGCCACGTTCATTCAACTCAGATACATATGATTGTGTGGGTGCTCACTCACTCCTTCCCTTCAGTTTTACATCAATTTCACACTGTATGTGAGGGTGGGAATGGATTTGTAAATATATATACTCTAACCAAAACCCCTCACAGGTCAGGAACTGTTTCTGCTACTTTCATCACTCACAAGGAACAGGAAAATCGAGGTTCAGTCACAAATCTTACCGGAACATAGCAGTTATAATCACCAGGAAAGGCTGAACAGCTCAAAACGCTTTTCTCAAGAAAAGAGGAGGCTCAGAGACAGCCTGGTGCAAGTAGAAAGCTTTGTGTCTGTATTTTCAGAGATTTGTGGTTGAAATCATTGGGTTGGAAGCATGTTTCATTGCACGAGATCATCAAAGGTGCTATCTAAATGTGCATCTTTCTTTCGTCTATCTGTCTGAGTTTACAATCAGATGGACAGGTCAATGTTTGAGTGTCTTACCAAATCCTTGATTGAATCTGTCTCCCCCACAAACTCAGGTGCCTCACCATTCACTGGGTCACAGAGAAACTCTGCCGTTACAATGAGAACTCTCTTTGCTGTCACCTCTCCTCTTACTCCGCCTAATTCCCATTTCCCTTCATTAAATCCCAGCTGCCTCTAGTCCACCCACATGGGCACGTTGAAGAGCATGACAGGAGAATGGATTGAAACCGAGAGTTCAATCGCCAGACTGAGAGAGGAAATAAACGGTGATTGTGGATCCCAGAGGATATAGACTCCAGGATTAGTCCTTGTGGGCATTACCGCAGTAATACGAGACAGCAATCCATGATGAGAGTTAAACCCGGGTGGAAGGAAAGGGAGCCACTGGACATTAGTAGGTTTAGCTCAAACACAGGAGGTTTGTTCAGTCAGTAACAGTGTATTCGACATGGAGGTTAAGTGAGCAGTGAGGGGAAATGTTACCACAAGTTGCCGATGGATGACTTTCATTGGAACAGGAGGAGGCCATTCAGCCTCTCGACTTTGCTCTGCCATTCATGATGATCACAGCTGATGTGTGACTTAACGTACAATTTTCAAAACCCTCAAATTCATCAATAAACTCCTTTGCAACAGACAAGATGAGTATTAGAAAACTAAACATCTGCAAATGCTGGGAAATCAGAAATAAAAACAGAAATTGCTGGAAAAAATCAGCAGAACTAGCAGCAGCTGTGCAGAGTGAACCTTTCAGGACCAGTGACTGGTCAGGTGACCAGCTGAAGCTGACCATTCTGCCTGTTCTGCAACACTCTCTGGAACAGGTTCTGGTCTGAGATTGTCAATAATAACTGAGAGAAACAGGAGGACGGGCTCATTCAGAATAAGGAATTCACTTACACCTCCCAGTGGGACACTCACCGACACAGTCACACTGCGGAGAGGCCAGTTACCTGCCCCACGTATGGGAAGGGATTTACTCGATCTTACAATCTGCTGAGGCACCAGAGATAGCACAGTGGATTTAGACCCTTCACCTGCTCCATGTGTGAGAAAGGATTCATTCAAATCTCTCACCTGCGGAGACATTAGTGCTTTCCCACCGGGGAGAGGCCATTCACCTGCTCAGTGTGTGGGAAAGCATTCACTCAGTCCTCTGACTTGCTTAAACACTAGCGAGCCCACTCTGGGAAAAGGACATTCACTTGTTCCCAGTGTGGGGGAAGATTCACTCAAATGCAGCACCTGCGGAGTTCCCAGTGAGCCCACACAGGGGGAGAGGCCATTCAGATGGTCAGTGTGGGAGAAGGAATTCAGTGATTCATCCTGTCCCTGAGCCCCCAGCATGTTTACACTGGGTAGGAGCTGTTCACCTCTCTGTGTGACAAGGGATGTGCTGCGTCTTTAACACGATTGCGAGCCCAGTGAGTCCTCACAGGGAAGTGGTCATCCACCTGCTCCGTGTGGACTGCAGGACTCTGATTCTGACGTTACTGTTCATCAGAGTCAGGAGTGGATCTTGTACATAATGACACTGCTGGAGTATTGATGTTGTGGTTGTTAATCACATTAATTGAGCTGGAGTTGACTGAACTTACACTGCCATTTTCTGAACCTCAGGGTGTCTCTTTGGGCAGTAAGTCTCCACAAACAGCAATGTGACAATAAACAGGGATCATCTGTTTTGATTTAAATTGTGATTGTAGCACTGCTGCTTCACAGCACCAGGTACAAGGTTGGAGTCCAGCCTTGGCCAACGGCTTGTGTGGGGCTCCTACATTCTCCCCATGATAGTGTGGGTCCCCTCCAGATGCTCTGATTTCCTCCCACCGTCCAAAGATGTGCAGGTTAGGTGGATCAGTTGTGCTAAATTGTCCACAGTATCCAGGATTGTGCAGACTAGGTGGATCAGCATTGGGAAATGCAGTGTTATAGTGATAGAGTGCTCTGGGCGTGATGTTCTTCGGATGGTCGGTGGGGTGTGATGGGCCAATGCTCTCCTTCCACAGTGTAGGGATTTGAATCTATGATTGAGGATAAAGGCTACACAGCAGGGTGTCCCCTGAGAAAGAGCATGTAGTGTGTATCAATGCTCTCGATGCCTTCAGATCGAGGTGGGCATCTCAGGGGATACAGTGCTTTAACTCCACCACTGTCCCCCTCCCAACAACTCTACTTTGATTTAGTCCCTTCTCACTTGGACACTTGTAATGGTTTGCTTGGCCCGTAATGGGCTTTGTTTGGAAATATTCAATTGGTTACACAAATGGTTTACTGCTGGTGATTATATGTCTAGATTAGAGTGGTGCTGGAAAAGCACAGCAGATCAGGCAGGATCCGAGGAGCCGGAAAATCAACGTTTTGGCAAAAGCCCTTTTCCAGCACCCCTCTAATCTCGGCTCTGGTTTCCAGCATCTGCGGTCCTCACTTTTGCACTGCTGGTGATTACATGTTAACCAAAAGCAAACTGGCGTAATGATGATTTTGATGGTGGGAAGGTTTCTGTGATCACAGTTCTGGGTCGGAGAAATGGGGAAAAGAACGCTTCACAGCTCACAGAACGAGAACTGAAAAGCAGTTAAATCAAACCAAAGGTTCAGACAGGGAGGGAATATTTCCCTGGAGTTTGAGTAGCTGGAAAGTGATGGTGTCCGGGAATAGACAGGATTTTGTTTTACAGGAGGTTGAAAGCTTTAAAACTGTTATATTCAGACAGTTTACGTTATTTTCTTTAATTTTATTTACTGTGCAAAAAGCTTTTACAACATTTTAAAACCAAAATTTCCAAACCTTTTCCAAGATAAATGTTAAATAAAATCCATCAAACCATCCCTCACTGAAAACTGTTGTGGAAGTGCAATCTCCTGGAGAATCCCTGCCCACTTCTTCCTACCTGGGCTCCATGGCTATATACATACCTGGGATATAGCAGCAGGAGGAGACCATTCGGCCTTTCAATCCTGCTCCACCATTCAATGGGAAACAGCTGACCATCCAGCTCAGTCTCCTGTGCCTGCTGTGCTCCACTCCCCTTTCATGACTTTACCTCGAAGAACTATATCTAAGCCCTCCTTTGGTTTCACTGCCTTTTGTTCCAGTGACATTGCTGTGTTACTGTGTGGGTATAGGCATGGGTAATGTGATGGTGCTGCCCCCTGGAGGATGCACTCAGCATCGCTCATCATACTGCAGTAACAGCAACTGGGTTTCAGCAACTTGAGATAGAAACCATTTCCAGGATATGGGCATCACTGTCTCAGCCAGCATTTATTCCCCATCTCTAGTTACCCTTGAGAAGATGGTAGTGAGCTGCAGTCTTGAACCATTTACTATAAACCGACCGACTCCCACAGCTACCTAGACTACACCTCCTCCCACACTGCCCCCTGTAAAAACGCCATCCCATATTCCCAATTCCTTCGTCTCCGCCGCATCTGCTCCCAGGAGGACCACTTAACTGTTATCATAGAGATAATCCTGATCAAGTTAAAACTCACAGCACACTCCTAAAGCCTGTACTTCCAAATAAACCCGTTGGACTATAACCTGGTGATGTGTGGTTTTTAACTTTGCCTACCCCAGTCCAACACCAGTACTTCCACATCAGAATCCTGACAGACAGCCCCACTGAAACTGAAGTGCCTGTCAGATACCTGAGCCACAGGGGTGTGGGGAAGGAGTATGTGGTTTAACCACAAAGTGTTGAGCTGAACTGTACTTTTTAACTACCGTTGCCATGGAGATAATACTGAGAGACAGCGTCAATTCAAAGTCCCAAACCACAAAGGTATAAGAATGGGAGTGGCACATCAGACAGGCGGGGAGTTACCTGATGCTGCCTGGAGGTGTTCTGCATGTACACTATCCAGGTAACTGCCATGTCTCATCAATAAAAGACTCAAAGAAGACCTCTCAGAGTTCTGTGCCCAGTTATTCCTATTCAGCAGGGTTCAGGAATATGAGTGCACAGCAGTCAGACTTCACAGTGGAGGATACGGAGAACATGCCAGTAATTGACAAGGAGACTGAGGAAGGTGAGGACCTAGAAATAACTGTTATCACGAGAGAGTTAGAGCTGGGCAAGCTAATGGAGCTAAAGGTGGACAAGTCTCTTTGTCCTGATGGAATACATCCCAGGGTACTACCAGAGATAGCGGGAGAAATAGTAAATATACTTGGAGTCAGAGTCCTACAGCAGAGACAGGCCCTTTGGCCCAAACTGGCCCATACTGACCAGAATGTCCATCCACGCTAACCCCATTTACCTGCACTTGGCCCATCTGCTTCTGACCCTTTGCTATCCATGTATTTGTCCAAATGTCTTTTACATGTTGTTAATGTACCCACCTCAACCACTTCCACTGGCACCTCATTCCATATACATACCACCCTCTGTGTAAAACAGGTGCCCCTCAGGTTCCCTTTCATAAATTCTCGTCTAACCTTAAACTGATGCCCTCCACTCCTTGATTCCCTGGGAAATAAGACTGAGTGCATTCACCTTACCCAGGCCTCTCATGGTCTTATACACTTCCAGAAAACATCCCCCTCTGTTTCCTCTGGTATAAACAAAAAAAAATTCCTCGCTTGTCCAACCTCTCCCTCTAACTCAGACCCCTGAGACCTGGCATCATCCTTGTAGATTTCTTTTGCACTTTTTACAGTTTAATAACTTAAACCTACATTACATTCATCACATTTCCAGTGTTTCCCCACGGCATAGGAACTGACGTGACAACGCCAATGGATTACAAACCATGATCGAGAATTAACTCCTTTTCAACAATCCCGTTTTCATAGCATTTTCCATACTGCATGTATCCTTGTGTCTTTCTGGTTGCATGATTAATTTAAAACTTGTCCTCATACAAAACAAATCTGTAGCTTAATTGTTCCTGGGAAATGTGACATGTTTTTTCAGACTTTTAAAAGCAAATGAACTCTCTCTCCACAGTCACCACGCTAACATGGACTTGGCTGCGTCTCAGTACTTTTTCCAGTCACACTGACATTTGAAATATTCGCCCACGGACAGAATACACACCTTTCCTTCCACATGAAAAGGCCAATGATATTCAGATCGGCACGAATCAAGTAAACATCAAAACTGAACAGGAAGTTCAATTTGAAATTCTCATCCACAAATCCGCCCTTTCAGAACCCTATAATAGAGAAAACAGGTCACCACCGTTAACACAGGATGGAAATTCATAAGACAGTGAGAGTATTAAATTGTAGTTTCTTTGTTTCCCCCAAAGCTTTAAATCTCAGTCTCACAATTTCTCTCTTCTGTGAACTGAAATCCAAACCAATCTCCTCACTCCTTCCCTCCACACCCAGTTCTAACACTCTCTCCTCTCTTTGAATTCAGTTTCCTCGCTCCTGACTGCAGACTAAGAACCAAAAAAAAGGGGCGGCACGATGGCGCAGTAGTTAGCACTGCTGCCTCACAGCACTGGGGTCCCAGATTCGATTCCAGCCTCCGGTTCATTCTCTCCGTGTCTGCGTGGGTTTCCTCCGGGTGCTCCAGTTTCCACCCACATTCCAAAGACTGAAAGTGCAGGTCAGGTGAATTGGCCATGCTAAATTGCCCATAGTGTGAGGTACTTTAGTCAGAGGGAAATGAGTCTGGGTGGGTTGCTCTTCGGAGGGTCGGTGTGGACTGGTTGGGCCGAAGGGCCTGTTCCCACACTGTAGGATATCTAATCTAATCAATGAGTCTGACTCGGAGCCTCCGGGGTGTTGATGAATCCTTTCGCCACCTCCCAAGCTTTCCTTCCTGGTCAGACCGACATTGTTTTTTTCCCCAATTTGGAAGCTCTTATTTATTTCCCCCACTCCGATCTCTGATGAGAACCATCCTGCACACACTGGCCAAATCATATCTGGTTGAACTAAAATGAAACAGATTAGAACTCTAATTACAGGCCCACCCCTGTCCCTCTCCATAACATTCCTGAATCTTCACAAGAGTTCTGATACCTTTCTTCAAAATGCTTCCCCATTGATACTTTGACCACTCGTCAGGATACCAGGGGAGGGGCCATTCCCCTGGGTCCTGCTTTCAGAGGGATGAACTGCCAATGACAGATTAATCCCACACACCCACAGCCTCCCTGGCACTGACCCATTTTCCACATACGCCAACAATTGCCCAGCACTGCGCCCGTGCACTAGTCTCTTCTCCTTTTGTACATGCTCCAGATCACACAGAAGCTTGGGTGATTGACAGCAGTTGCAGCCCAATAGGGTGGAAGGGGTGTGGCTGGAGGACTGGGACAATGGGATTGTAAACGATGAATGAATGTGGAGGACACTGGGGGATGGACAGGTCAGTGAGGGACAGGATCAGTGCAGCAGCAGGAGGGGATCCTGGACAAACTGAGCAATGGGAGAGGCTGACAGGAGAGAAACTACAGGAAGGTTCTGTTGAGACTCAGGCAGGGACAGCTGGGAGACAGTATGGCCTGGTGGCTTGGGCATGTTTTCTAATCAGCCTCTTCAAAGATGGTGTTACTCAACTCTGAACCCGATCCTCCTGGTCCAGAGGTAAGGACACTGCCACCATTTCTTGGTGGGCTTGTGGAAAGAAGGGATGATGTTCTCAATCTCACTCACATGGAAACACCATGAGCTCCTCCCACTTACCGTCTACGGTGGGGATGGAGGAGACAGAGCAAGTGGGAGGGGGTTAGGGATATAGGGCCTGCCATTCAGAAGGAACTCACCTGTGTTGGCGATATTAACAAGACTCAATACACAGTCTCTAACATAAAGCTGGTGTATGTGAACTTTATCCAGATTATTAACATCTATAACTGGGCGACGCAGAGTTACTGAGTTAAATCCTGGATATTATTAACAGCTTTGTGTGTGAGACATCACATCTCATGAACTTGAGTTAGTTTTTTTGAAGAAGTAACAACAAGGATTGATGAGGGCAGAGCAGTGGTCATGATCTGCATGGCCTTCAGTCAGGCGTTTGACAAGGTTCCCCATGGGAGACTGTTTAGCAAGGTTAGATCTCATGGAATACAGTGAGAACGAGCCATTTGGATACAGAACTGGCTCAAAGGTCGAAGACAGAGGGTGGTGGTTGAGGGGTGCTTTTCAGGCTGGAGGCCTGTGACCAGTGGACTTTCACAAGGATCGGTGCTGCATCGACTACTTTTCGTCATTTATATCATTGACTTGGATGTGAACATAAGAGGTATTGTGAGTAAGTTTGCAGATGGCACCAAAATTGGAGTTGGAGTGGACAGTGAAAAAGATTACCTCAGAGTACAAGGCATTTGGATCACATGGGCAAATGGAACGAGGAGTTCAGTTTAGAAAAATGTGAGGTGCTTCATTTTGGAAAAGCAAACCTTAGCAGGACGTATACAGTTAATAGTAAATTCCTGGTGAGTGCTGCTGAACAGAGACCTTGGAGTGCATGGTTCATAGTTCCTTGAAAGTAAAGTCGCAGGTAGATAGGACAGTGAAGGCAGCAATGGTCTGCTTGTCTTTATTGGTCAGTGTGTTTAGTATAGGGGTTGGGAGGTCATATTGTGGCTGTACAGGACATTGATTAGGGAACCTTTGGAATATTCCATGAAATTCTGGTCTCCTTCCGATCAGAAGGATGTTCTCAAACTTGAAAGAAGTCAGAAAAGAATTAGAAGGATGTTGCCAGGGTTGGATAGGCTGTTTTTCCGAGAGTGTCGGAGGCTGAGGGGTGACCTCATTGAGATTTATAAAATCAGGCCGGACATGGATAGGTTAAACAGACGAGGTCTTTTCCCTGTGGTGAGGGAGTACAGACCTAGGGAATAGGGAGATGAGGGTAGGCAGGGATGGGGTGGCAGAGGGTGGGGAGACAGAGAGGCTGGCAGGATAGAGAGGGGTGGCACAGAGACGGGTGCGGACAGAGAAGGGGGAAAAAGAGAAATGGGGAACAGACAGTGGAGATAGAGGAAGCGAAGGGGACAGGTGCGGGGGCACAGACAGACAGATGGGGGATAGATAGAGAGGGGGAGACGGGGGAACAAACAGACAGGGGAGACAGACAGAGGGGGAAGATGGAGAGAATTTTTACAGATCAAAATTCAACCCTGTTGCTGTTTTCTCTCCATTCCCTTCAATCCCTCTGAAGGGCTCAGAACAACTGCATAGTTCATGCAAAGTAGAGTTTCAGGGAGATCATTTGTTGACGTTTGGTATGGTGACCATTATTGGTTAGGGCACTGATTAATAAATGGACTTGTTTCAATTCCACTGTCTGTATGGTGTTTGCACGTTCTCCCAGTGTGTGTCTGCGTGGGCTTCCTCTGGGTGCTCTGGTTTCCTCCCTCAATCCAAAGACTTGCAGGTAAGGTGGATTCGCTGTGGGAAATGAGAGGTTACATGGGTAGGGTGGGATGCTATTCCGTTGATTGGTATGGTCTCATGGGCCGAATGGCCTGTTTTCACGCTGTAGGGATTCTGTCACTGAGTATATGAGTTATGAGGTCACGTTGTGGCTGTATAGGGCATTGGTGAGGCCGGTTTTAGAATACTACATTCAATTCTAGTCTACCTGATTTCAGAAAGATGATACCACAATAGGACTCAACCTCAATGACAAGTTCCTGGGAAGTGTGCACGAACAAACAGACCGTGCAGTGTGGGTTGATAGTTCCTTGAAAGTGGGGTTGAAGGTAGACAGGTCAGTGAAGGTGGTGTTTGGTATGCTAGCTATTATTGGGCAGTGCATTGAGGATAGGAATTGGGAGATCATGTTTCGGTTGTACAGTTTATTGGCTCGGCCACTTTTGGAATTTCCATACTGCTTTCAATTCCAGTCTCCTTGCTATAGGATGGATGTTGGGAGACTTGAAATAGTTCAGAAAAGATTTACAATGGTGTTGCCAGTATTGGAACATTTGAACCATAGGGAGAGGCTGAATAGGCTGAGGCTATTTTCTCTGGAGCACTGGACGCTTGAGGTGGCATTGTAGAACTTTATAAAATTATGAGGAGCAACGATAGGGTGACTAGTCATGGTTTCTTTTTTTCCCCAGGTAGGGGAGACTAAGAGTAGAAAGCATATGTTTAACATGAGAGGGGAAAGACTTCAAGGAGATTTGGAGGTTTTGGAGAGGGTGAAAACAGGTTTACCAGGATGAATATTGGATTGGGAGAGGTTGGAAAAACATAGATTTTTGTCTTTGGCAAGTCAGTAGCTACGGGGTAACCCGAGGGGCAGAGAGTGAATAATGTGAATCTTTTTTCCAAGGTGGAAGTGACAAATTCTAGAGCCACACATTTAAGAGGAGAGGGGGCAGTTTAAAGGAAATGAAAACCAAAACAACCGCAGATGCTGTAAACCAGAAAGAGAAACAGAGGTTCCTGAAAAAGTTCAGCAAGTCCAGCAGCATCTGTGAAGAGAAATTAGAGTTAACGTTTCTGAGGAAGGGTGACCGGTCCCGAAACATTAACTGATTTTTCTTCACAGATGCTGCATGACCTGCTGGGCATTTCCAACAATATCTGTGCAAGTTTAAAGGGAGATATGTCAGGCAGGTTTCTTAAGCAGAAGTTGGTAGTTGATTAGAATGTACTCTCCTGGGAGATGGTCAAAGCAGAAACAATCACAACGTTTTTGAGGCATTTGGGCAGACACATAAGCAGGCATGAGTTGGCAGGGATATGGATCATGTACAGGCAGATGGAATTAGTTTGGAATGGCATCATGATCCGCACAGACATGGTGGGCCGATTATTCTGGTGCTAACTGTTAGGCTTTCCAAAGGGAATAATGCCTTTTGAAGAAGTAACAAAGGATTGATGAGGGCAGAGCGGTGGACATGATCTACGTGGATTCAGTAAGGTGTTCCGCAAGGCTCTTCAAGGGAGACTGGTTAGCAAGGTTAGATCTCATGGAATACAGAGGAAACCAGCCATTTGGATACAGAACTGACTCAAAGGTAGAAGACAGAGTGGTGGAGGGCTGTTTTGCAGACTTGAGGCCTGTGACCAGTGGAGTGTCACAACGATCGCTGCTTGATCCACTACTTTTCATCATTTATATAAATGAATGGAATGCGAACATAGGAGGTATGGTTAGTAAGTTTGCAGATCACACCAACATTGGAGGTGTAGTGGACAGTGAAAAAGATTACCTCAGAGTAAAATGGGAACTTGATCAGATGAGCGAATGGGCTGAGGAGTGGCAGATGGAGTTTAATTTAGAAAAATGTGAGGTACTGCAGTTGGGACTTATACACTTAATGATAAGGTCCTCGGGAGCATTGCTGAACAAATACACCTCAGAATGCAGATTCATAGCTTCTTGAAAGTGGAGTCGCAGGTAGATAGAGTATTGAAGGCGGCGTTTGGTATGCTTTCCCTTATTGGTCAGAGCATTGAGTTCAAGTGTTAAGAGATCATATTGCGGCTGCACGGGATATTGCTTAGGCCACTGTTGGAATAATCCATACAATTCCGGTTTCCTTCCTATCAAAACAATATTGTGAAAAACTTGAAAGGGGTCAGAAAAGAATTTCAAGGATGTTGCCAGGACTGGAGGATTTGAGCTACCGGGGAAGTTGAATAGGCTGTGTTCCCTGGAGCGTCAGAGGCTGATGGGTGACCTTGTAGAGGTTTATAAAATCATGAAGGGCATGATAGTGGAAATACACAAGTTCAGATAGTTGGCATAGTCTCATGGGCCGAATGGTCTGCTTCCACACTGTAAGGATTTGGTCAATGAGTAAAGGGGTTAGTTACAGTTGTGGCTGTACTGGGCATTGTTGAGGCCAGTTTTAGAATATTACATTTAATTCTATTCTCCCTGATTTCGGAAAGAATATTACCACAATAGGACTCAACCTCATAATGACAAGTTCCTGGGAAGTGTGCACGAACAAATATACTGTGCAGTGTGGGTTGATAATTCCTTGAAAGTGGGGTTGAAGATAGACAGGTCGGTGAAGGTGGTGTTTGGTATGCTAGCAGTTATTGGGCAGTGCATTGAGTATAGGAGTTGGGAGATCATGGTTCGGTTGTACAGTTTATTAGCTCGGCCACTTTTGGAATCCCCAGACTGCTTTCAATTCTGGTCTCCCTGCTACAGGAAAGATGTTAGGAAACCTGAAAAAGTTCAGCAAAGATTTACAAGGGTGTTGCCAGTATTGGAACATTTGAAACATAGGGAGGGGCGGAGGCTATTTTCCCTGTAGCAGGAGATGCTGTGGGATGGCATTATACAACTTTACAAAGTTGTGAGGAGCAACAACAGGTTGACTAGTCAGTTTCTTTTTTCCCAGGATAGGGGAATCCAAAAGCAGAGGGCATAGGTTTAACGTGAGAGAGGAAAGACTTCAAGGGGACCCTAGGAACAACTTGCTTGCTAAATGTATAAATGAGCTGGTTGGCATGGACGATTAGGACAGAGGGTCTGTTTCCATTATGTACATCTCTATGACTCTGTTTTACAAAACTTGAGCAGGGTTTCAGAAAATATCTGCAAGGCTATTGTTAGGACTGTAGAGTTAAAGGGAAAGGCTGAATAAGCTGGGACTTTTTCCCAAGAGCGTCAGAGACTGAGGGGTTACCTTACGGAGAAGCACTGACAGGGTGAATAGCCAAGGTCTTTGTTTCCACCCAGTGTCGGGGAGTTCAAAACTACAGGGCATTGGGTTTTAGGTGAGAGGGGAAAGGTTTCAAATGGACCTGAGGGCCAAACGGTTCACTCAGAGGTTGGTGAGCGTATGGAATGAGATGCTATAGGAATGATGAACGCAGGTCAAATTAAATTTAAAAGGCGTCTGGAGGGGTACATGAATAGAAAGTGTTCAGAGTGATATAGGCCAACTCTCCCAAATGGAGCTGGATCAGTTTAGGTTATCTGGTCGACATGGAGAGTTGGACTGAAGGGTCTATTTCCGTGCTGGATGACTCTCTGACTCTAAGTGCCTCAGCAAAATGGTGGAAATCCACAATAAAAACAAAAAGCGCTGGAGATCCTCAGCAGGTCTGGCAGCACCGGAAATGGTGACAGATGCAGGAAACATTGCAGCCTTGAAGAAGTGTTTAGATGATCACACCAAGCACTACAATATCGATTACACGCTGAGTGCCAGAACGTGGGACGAGAATAAATAGGTGCTTGATGACCAGCATGAATACGATGGGGCTGGAAAGCTGACTTTCTGGGTCAGGACTATTTATCAGGACTGACAAAGGGTCCTGATCTAAAACATCAACTTCCCTGCTCCTCTGATACTGCCTGACCTGCTGCACCTCCCCAGGTCCACATAGTATAGATTCTGACTTCCAGCAATGCCCCAACTTATCCATACTGGTCATTGTGTTCAGGTCAGGCAGCATCAGTCGTGCTTGGTCTGACCATCTAAACACTTCTTCAAGTGCACTATCTACCAGCGCCTCTACTTTCGAGGAATTATGAATCTGCACTGCAAGGTCTCTTTGTTCAGCAACACTCGCCAGGACCTGACCATTATGTGTATCAGTCCTGCTAAGCTTTGCTTTTCGAAAATGCAGCACCTTACATTTATCTAAATTAAACTCCATCTGCCACTCCTCAGCCTATTTGCCCATCAAGATCCCAATGTAATCCGAGGTAACATTCTCCATTGTCCGCTACAACTTCAATTTTGGTTTAATCTGCCAACTTACTAACTATACCTCCTATGTTCACATCCAAATCATTTATAGAAATCATAAAAAGCAGAGGTCACAGCACCGATCCTTGTGGCACTCCAGTGATCACAGGCCTCCAGTCGAAAAAACAATCTTACACCACCACCCTCTGTCTTCTAACTTTGAGCCAGTTCTGTATATAAATGGCTAGTTCTCCCTGTATTCTGAGAGATCTAACCTTGCTAATCAGTCTCCCATGGGGAACCTTGTCGAACGCCTTACTGAAGTCCACACAGATGACACTTACCGCTCTGCCCTCATCAATCCTCTTTGTTACTTATTCAAAAACAGCTCAATCAAGTACGTGACACATGAATTCCCACGCACAAAGCCATGCGGACTATCCATAATCATACAACATAGTCAAGTACAGCACAGAACAGGCCCTTATGTCCACGATGCTGTACCGAGATTTAATCCTAAGGTAAAACATAGTAACTTAACCTACGCACCCCTCAACTCACTGCTATCCATGCGCATGTCCTACAGTTGCATGAATGTCCCCAATGGCTTCGCTTCCACCACCACCACTGGTAACGCATTCCATGCATTCACGACTCTGTGTAACAAACCTACCTCAGACGCGTCCTTTATACCTTCCTCCTGATATCTTCATAGTATGACTTCTCATACAAGTCAATCCTGCCCTGGGGAAAAGTCTCTGGCTATTGACTATATCTATTCCTGTCATTATTTTGTACACCTCTATCAGGTCTCCTCTCTTCCTCTTTCTCTCCAGAGAGAAATGTCCGAGCTTATTAAAACTTTCTTCATACAGGAAGCCATCCAGTCCAGGAAGTATGCTAGTAAGCCTTGTTTGCACCCTTTCCAAAGCCTCTGTACATTTCCTATAGTATTGAGACCAGGACTGGACACAAAATTCCAAGTGTGGTCTCACCTGGGACTTGTAGAGCTGTAGAAAAACCTCACGGCTCTTAAATTCTATACCCATGTTAATCAAACCCAAACAACCACTTGCTTTGTTAACACCCCTATCTACTTGGTTGGCAACTTTGAGGGATTTATGTACTTGGACACCCAGATCCCTCTGTTCCTCCACACTGCCAAGAATCCTGTCTTTAATTCTATATTCAGCATTCAAGTTCGCATTTATTCAGGTTGAACTCCATCTGCCATTTCTCAGCCCAGCTCTCCATCCTGTCTATGTCGCGCTGCAGCCTGGAGTAGCCCTGTATATTATCGGCAACACTTCCAATCTTTGTGTCATCGGCAAATTTCTAACCTAGCCATAAACCTCCTCATCCAAGTCATTTATAAAAACTACAGAGGCCCAAGAACAGAGCTCTGCGGGACCCCACTCAAAACTGTCCTCCAGGCTTTCATCTACAACCACTGTCTGCCTTCTGTCAGCCAGCCAATTCTGAATCCAGATAGCCAAATCTCCCTGTATCCCATACTTCCTGACTTTATGAATGAGCCTACCATGGGGAACCCTAACAAATGCATTGATGAAATCCATCTATACCACATCCACTGCTCTACATTCGTCGACCTATCTTGATACCTCCTCAAAGAACTCAATAATCACACTATGATTTGACAAATTGTCATAAATCCTATCCCTCAGAATTATTTCCACAACTTTGTTGACAACAGATGTAAGACTAAGTGGTCTGTAATTGCCACCAATTTCCCTATTTCCCTTCTTGAAAAGCGGAACGTTTGCCTCCTTCTAATTCTCCGGTATGACTCCTGTAGAGATTGAAGAGGCAAATATCCTTGCCAGCGGCTTAGCAACCTCTTTTCTCGCTTCCTGGAGCAGCCTAGGATAAATCTGGTCTGGCCATGGGGACTTTTCAATCTTAATGTTTTCCAAAATTTCCAGCACATCAATTTCATCAATCTTGATCTGTCCTTGCTTTTCCAAATACATGTAAATCCTGTCCCTCAGAGTTCCCTCCAACAACCTGTCTAGCACCGACGTCAGGGTCACGCATCTGTAGTTCCCGGGCTTGTCCAAATCGCCTTCCTTAAACAGTAGCACCATATTAACCAACTCCCAGTCTTCTGGCACCTCAGCTGTGACTATCAATAACACAAAAATCTCAGCAAAGGCCCCAGCAATCACTTCCTTAGCTTCCTACAGAATTTTAGGGTACACCTAACAGATCCTGGGGATTTATCCACCTTTATACGTTTCAAGACATCCAGTACCACCTTCTGTGTAATATGGACATTTTTCAAGATGTCACCATCTATTTCCCGACATTTTATAACTCCCATGTCCTTCTCCACAGTAAACACTGATGCCAAATACTCGTTTAGTCTCTCGCCCTACAACACCCCCATCGCCTGCAACTCCACACATAGGCCGCCTTGCTGATCTTTGTGGAGCCCTATTCTCTTTCTAGTAACCCTTTTGTTCTTAATGTATTTATAAAAAATCCTTTGGATTATCCTTAACCCTATTCGCCAAAGCTGCGACCTGTGCCCTTTTTGCCCTCCTGATTTCCCTCTTCAGTATTCTCCTACTGCTTTTATACTCGAAGGATGTTTTGGATTGGAATAAATGCAAAATATTACATCTTGATAAAAAAGGCAGGATTTAGACTCATTAAAAGTCAGGCCATGAGAAGTGATATGGAACAAAGAGACCTCGGTGTTCAGATTTTTGAAGTATGTGTCACATGTAGACAGGGTGGTTAAAAAGGTGTTTAGCACATTTATCCTCATTGCTCAGACCTCAGAGGATAGGAGTTGGGACGTTATGTTGAGGTTGTACAGGATGTTGGGGAGGCCTCTTCTGGAATACTGTGCCCAGTTCTGGTTGTGCTATCATGGGAATGATATTAT